>NC_139945.1:42829445-43429445 GCF_963454915.1 Gymnoscopelus microlampas | reverse complement strand
CCTAACCACTGCCGGCGTTGGAGGATGTTGGGTCTTTAATTTTCTGTAGAAAGATTGCTCTAGGCAGCACTTTTTCTTCATAACAGGTGGACAGTGTGAACACACCCTTATAGAAACCGGTTATATGAATCACTTCTTCATCTCAGATTTTCCCTTGATAATTTCCGGGTCCAGCTTTAGCCTGCTCACTCACTCTTTAATAGACACGTTGCTGTTGATATAAGGTTTGAGGTGCCATTTTCATTACAAGAGGGACTAAGTCAATCAGTTATGCCCTGTATATTTTCTTCCCATTATTGTTTTAACTAGATCTCGTTATCTGCTTTATTGTTCTTGACAATGTTTTTTATCTTAATGTATTTCAATGATTTATGTTTTGTTAAACTTTTGCTCTTTTTATGTAAAGATGCATTTCATGTCATGAAAGATGCTATACAAATAAAGTATTATTATTTACCCATAATCTTTTACTCAAATCTCAACAGAAGGGGCACAGGTTGGCACCGTGTGCCCAAAAAGTTTCACATCACCAGGCTCTGTTACAAGATGTTCTCCTATTATGAAATGGAATAGTTGATGTTGCTCTGGATGTCACCATCTAAACAACATGGTATACTGTATTGAAAATGTCAATACACATGCATACCTGAGGAGACTGAGGATAGTAGTATCTTTTTTATCAGAATAATCTATAATGCCTGTGTTATCACAATACAGTTGAGTAGTCTATGTAACCTCCGGTCAGCTATACAACTGGAAAGAAATGCCTGCAATACACTAGCATAGCTGGATCCTATTTCAAGAATGGGTGTGGACATTGTTACGTTATGCAGTTTAAGAGATGGATGGAGGTTGGGCTTGGTACATAGTTTGTAGTACCTTTTGAAAAACAGGTTCCAGCTTGTTCACAAGCTTGTGTGTACTAGGATTACGGATATAACAAAGAAGGCAATTTGAGTGCTAAATATTAATGATGATATATAATAAAGAAAAACATCACATGGATGCAACTGGGATGTATCATCAGTGTTGTAGCCTGGGGTCATCGGGTGTTTTGGGTCTCGCAACATACAACCTCGCCCAGGTGATCAAGCCCCGACTTACGTCCCAGTAGCTACCCACGGTCAGTCCTATAGGGAAAGACGGGGCCACTCAGTCCGCTTCTCCGGAAGTACTCAGCCGGGACTCGGGCAGGCTCTGGCACGTGGAGGGACTAGGCTCTGTGGGTTGTCTCCTGGCCGGGCTCCTGCTTCGTCTCACCAGGTCCAGGACCTGAGCGCTGCACCAGATCCGGTGCACCGCCCCGATCCAAACATTTCCTTCTGGTTCCTTGGGCCGTGGTGGTACTGCAGGCTCCACTTGCGGATTGCTTGAATGGCCCTCCTAAAGGCCTCACTGTGGGTTTGTTGGGCTTCTTCCACACGGAAGACACAGCCTGGGGCGCTAGCCCATACTGCTCCCAGAATGCCATCTACATTCCGGCTGTCAACAGTCGCTCCTGTGGTCATGATATATTATACTAATGTTACCAACGCTTAGTTGGTTTTGAGGGCGAGCTATGTCATTATATTCCTACACTGCGTTATTTGTAGATGTGTGCTTGTTTATTTTGAGTCATTAGTCTGTTTGTTGGTTAAATTATTTGTATCAATATCAAAACTGCAATACATTTCTGTTTATTTTGATCATACCTTAGGTCCTAAGGTATGAGAGAGTTTTTCCAAAGGTTTAGGAGACTTTTCTGAGAATATGTCAAATGCTGAAGTCCAGAAATTGATTTTAGCTTTTTGTCTTTCTTGTCTTTCTTCTTTCTTTCAGGGATCTAGCTTTGTAAGGCATGATATTCCCTATAGGCGAGCTCCCCGACCAAGGCCCAATATACCAGCAGCATCCATGACGAGAGAAGAGACTGAAAGAATAGCAAAAATATTTTCTGCTCATTTTAATGAAGAAAGTTAACTCACTGCTCTTTGTTAGATCTGTCTTGAGTGGTTGGCTAAACATGTATGATGTAACTGTTTAGTTGATGCAGATTATGCTTCATGACTTCAGATTATGAAGTGAGTGCAACATTTTTTATTTTGATAATAAATATTTATGTGTTTTCGATAATAGATTTATTTTGTATTTTATTTGTGTATGTATCTCTGTAGGTGTAGTAGGGGATGTGTTAAATTCTATGGCAGCTCTTATTGCCTTGCCCTGTTGCCCACTGAGTTTTCTTGGCTTTAAACAAAATGATACGATAATACACAGTATAATTGATCCATGTTATTCCTATGATTTTATATATTTTAGGTTTCATCTGTGAACTAGAAACATATCTTCCACAACTGTCAGTGTATGTTATGCCATCAGTTGACACTGTTCCAGGAAGTGTCTTGACAATGAATAATGAACTTGTATTGTGTAACAGTACCTGTATTGTTTGAGTTTCTGGATCAGAACCATTAGTAATTCATCTGGGCCATAATATATATACATGCATGAAGCATTTTGTTAAATCTTGGCCTACCATGTGCAGCATAAAGAGACAATGGCATATATTATCATATTATTTATCTAAATCATAATAATGATACATTTAGACAGACAGACAGACATACATAAAGGCCACACACACACACACACACACACAGTATATTTAACCAGGTAAAGTCACAGTTACTTTCCATCTCTTTCAAGTGGACCCTGGAGCGTTTTTCAGCAGTCCTGCTTCACACCCAACTGCTCTGTAAGCTACAGCCACTGGGTCAGTTGGGGTTCAGCCTTGCTCAAGGGTATTTCCCGGAGGATCGAACCGGGACCCTTTCATAAGCACACTCTAAACTTTAAGTTTAGATCATCGCTGGCCACCCATTGTTTCCGATTTGACTAAATAAAACCGACAAACTGCTGGTTTTATTGATGAGCCATAATTTATGGCATACATAACCATATCCGTGTCGGAGTCTGTTTATATCGTGTGAGTCAGTCTTTTTGTTTTTATTTCACATCAGGTAGTCGTACACAGTTCATCTTGAATATATGTTGTGCAGTGTTTTGCAATGCAGTAGAGTTGCAGGTAGAGCTGTGAGCCTGTGAAATCCGGGCGTGCCTAGCCTCTTTACGAACCTCTCCCTCCGCGATGAGATGAGGTTCCACTGGGATGGCTACTGGAATCGGTGGAACACCGGCAAAGGGTTCGTAGTTAACCTTTTTCGCCACATCGTATCCACAAACTAAAGGTAGTCCCCTAATTCTACAGATGTTTTAGGGTTTTCCGGAACCCTAACCTTTTAGAACGGGGCGAAACAACCGCTTAAATCGCTTATTTAGTCAGCCTGTGGCCATGTTTTCCCATTGTAGCCGAACCGGGAGCAGTACTGGCACCTGACGTAGGGGGTTCTTCGGGGAATGGGAAACATGGCCACATGCTGACTAAATAAGTTATTTAAGCGGTTGTTTCGCTCCGTTCTGAAAGGTTAGGGTTCCGGAAAATCCTAAAACATCTGTAGAATTAGGGGACTGCCTTTAGCTTTTGGATACGATGTGGCTAAAAAGGTAACCCACGGTCCACGGACCCTTTGCCGGTGTTCCACCGATTCCGGTAGCCAGCCCAGTGGAACCTCATCTCGGAGCTGGGCAGCGTAGGGAGAGGTTCGTAATTGGGCTTGGCGTGCCTGACTGTTGTCCTCAAGAGATCCTCCCTGTATATTGCACTAATATATAATGCATTAATATGTTTTAGCCTACATTGAATGGAGTATTACATTTTTTGCTAATGACTTAATTTGTTTTTATTATTTTTATTATTAAACTTGGTGACCGTTGACCAAATTGTTCAAGACAGAATCTATTTCGAAATAATATCGACATGGCCACTCAACGCGGACACGTCAAAAGTTGTCCAGTTGTCGTGACGCGTGCGCTTCCGTGTGCTCAGTCTGCTCACTGCTCACGTAATGTAATTGTGGATGTGGAACAACAGGTATTTTAACTCAACTTTCCAGTTCATATCTAGAAGTTGTGAGTGACTCAATGGGCGCACTTCAGCTTGGATACATCGATTATCATATTCTATCTAGGCAAGTAAAATGCTTATTCTTCATGCATGATCTTTTATTTTATATTAATGCACCATTTCCAGTATATGCTTATCATTACTATATTATATTTTACAGTGGTGGTATGCTGTGTTGGAACACTTATGGCCCACGGCGAAACGAAAGAAGTTATTCGTTCTCCAAAACTTGAACCTGACGTTAGTCTTGGTATGTATCTAGCCTTCTAGAGTTTTATTTTACTTTACTGGAGTATGTCATATATGTTCAGTACTTTTACTTCTTCTACTCCACTACATCTCAGAGACAAATATTGTATTTTTACTCTACTACAATTACTTTAGTTACTAGTTACTTTGTAGATTTGGATTATTATTACAAAACACATTAACCACTTAGTGCCCTATATAGGCCCTATATATTTCGGCCATTTGAAAATTGCAGGTCTGCATTGTGTCCCATGGCAACTCATTGTGAGCTTGTAGATCAGCTATTTTCTAAAGATTTTTTAATACATTTTGAACTTGTGAAATGGGACATTATGCACAATGAGTGCTTTTATTTTTGGTACTTTAAGTATATTTTGATGCCTATACTTTTGTACTTTTACTCAAGTACATTTCTAATACGGGACTTCTACGTAACAGAGTATTTCTACATTGCAGTATTGATACATTTACTTAATGTTTTATTATCAGTGTCGCTTGCTAAAAAAAGGTAAGCGTATAAGTGATTCATAAACTTATACAACTGCCATCCTGTGGGATATGAAATAATGAAACTTTTCTGCTGTAGCCTACACCTTTAAGTGAGAATCCATCATGGTTGGTGTGAGGTCCACTGATTTGGCTCCTACAACTACTGTCAAGTTCTTTGGAGCTGGAGCTGCTGGTTGTGTTGCTGACCTGGTCACATTCCCTCTGGACACAGCCAAAGTTAGACTACAGGTGACTATGCGCTATTTCCCTACTGTTCACTTGTTTCTTATTGTCTCCGCCAGGCCGAAGGCATGGCCAAGACTTTAGTTTTGCACCCTGTTCGTCCGTCCGTCCGTCCGTCCGTCCGTCTGTCTCTGTCTGCCCCAAATGTTTCACATGGGCCTGTCATAGCGCCACCAGGAGACTGATTTTTGCAAAACACATATTCCTACAGATTTTGTCCAAACATCACGCAAATCCGCACACATTATCTCTATGGTCATGGTCATTAAACCAAAAGTCTCTGTCAAATTTTTCATATTCCATCCTGATTGGTGAATTCCGAACATTGCTGGCAACAAAATACCTGACCTGGCGGAGACCTGTGCTACGAGGAGCACTTTTTCTATTTATGACCTGTATTGCTGACAACTATCGCATTTCTTTTTACACTTGAGCATGATTTTGTACTTTCTTTAAAAGGTCTCATGGTTTTGGGTACTGATCAGATTTTTCCACACTATATGCCACACACTGTTGCTTCTTCAGATTCAGGGTGAAACGTCGTCAGGGAGCCAGAATGTGAGATACAAGGGTGTGTTTGGTACCATCAAAACAATAGTGAAAACTGAGGGACCAAGGAGCCTCTATAGTGGCCTGGTGGCAGGGCTCCACAGGCAGATGAGCTTTGCTTCAATCCGCGTTGGCCTGTATGACTCAACGAAGCAGCTCTACACCAGAGGAGCAGAAGGTATGTTCTAGACGTTATCGAGCTACACCATACACTTTGACTGGGACTTCTTTCTTTCTTGCTGCCCCCCCCCTCACACACACACACACTCATATTCCCTACACTTCTATAAGACACTTGTATAAGATTCTGACATTTATGTTCTGAAGACCTGTTCTTCAACGGAAGTACCTTTGAGAGACAGAGGTTGAATTAATTTAGACTGGGAATGACATTTATGCTGTGGGCAATGCAATGGCCATACTTCCACCTCTCACCCTGTAGTCCCCAGCAGCACAGACTTAGGACAATATTTAGTGTAGAGGGAACAAATGATCAGACCTATTGTAGACCCCTGGGGGACCCCGGTCAAGTATTCAGGGTTTAAGTGGTTGAATTCTTAAGTTAAGTTCTTGAGAAAAGAGCCTGAAACTAACATGGGGTTGTCTCTGAATTTTGTGACCAGATATACCAGAAGATGAATACCAATCATTGCTAAACAGGTTTGCTTGTGTCCTGCCTGTGTAGCTTTGTGAACTTTTTTATTTTTTTTTATTTTTTTTGCAGCCATTTATTAACCTGTCAATCACAATTCACACTATGGAGAAAGGAATACAGCTTGCTATATCCTAGCATAGAATGTAGTAGCCTGGTAAACCATCCCAGTCGCGTAAATTCACATCATCATGTTTCTTACATGATAGTGTGAATTCATGCGACTGGGATGGTTTACCAGGCTAACAATGTAGGGCTGCAACAGTTAGAACAATAGAACTAATACATTTAATCAATTGTAAAAAATAATCGATAATTTAATAAAACTATTGTTTTCACTATCGTTTGCCCAATACCAGTGCAGTGTGCGACAAATTATAAAATAACGCTTAAGTGGTTAATGGATTTGTTGATATATATTTTATAATTCTTGATTGTTTGATCAATCGAAAAAGTAATGATGGAATAATCGCTAAGAAGATAATCGATAGTTGATGCCCTATTACCACGTGACAGCTAATTTATCAAGTGATGCTTGACTGGTATGCAAATCACAACATAATACATCATTAAACAGGCGTGAAAGTTCAATATATATCCAATACACTCTATCAGCGTTATTTCACACAAAGCAACACACAAGTAAATATATAAACATAACTTTAATATGACTTATGTCATGTTATATCATATAAAGTAACAAGTGCTTAAAACTTCAACCTACCCATAGGACATCCCAGCAAGGAAAAGGGGTTCACTCCAGGGCCCAAAAAGGGTGGTCCCATGGTTGAGCGTAATACAAGACATGGCAAGTTTAGGCTTTGTATCTTCATGTATAACTTAGTAGCTGCCAGTGTGAATGCAGTATAAGGGTCATGTAAATAAGGCCTGCTTGCAGCCACTAGAGGGCGTGCTACTCCTTACACACAACCAGACTAAAGTCAAGTGGTGTGTACTGACCAACAATCAGCACAACAGTTATGTGCATAACTGTTGTGCCGGGTTTTCAGAATGTGATACTAATTTCCTGTTCCAGTTTATTTTCCCATAGCTTTGTTTGAAACTGGCTTGGCAGTTTGAACTGGAAACACATAATATGACACCTTCACATGTGCATCTGCTGCTAAACCAGTCGAATCACAAAGCTATCAAAGATACGGGAAAATGAACTGGAACAGGAAATTAGTATGCCACCTTCTGAGAACCTGGGACTACAGCTATGCATAGAGCCTATTTGCATCCTTAAAGCCCCTCGCTGTCAATATTACAATTTTCAATTTAGGCATTTAGCAGACAAACAAGGTATTAATCACATACATAGAATACAGAGAGAACAGTACAGTGCCTCTAGCATCTGCCTAAACAACATCCTATCTAAATAACATTCTGTACATTGAAACTATATAAGATAGGCCTACCAGGTAAGCAATGAACCTAGCATCTGTCTAAAAATCACATCCCACAAGATGCTATCTAAATCACTTTTGTGGTCGAGGAAAACAGAAGAAGCAAAAGGCATGAGAACAAGTGACCAAGATATGTCTGCATAGTAGCCATATCTTGATCAGTAGCTAGCATCAATCGGAGGAGAAGGTGACAGAAGGGGTACAGGGAAAGTGCTAGGGGGTGATTTGCAGTCTGAAGAGGGAGATTCAGTGGGCAGTCTCGCAGACAGACAGAAACAGACATTAGTGGTTCTTGGAAACCGTTGGTGCCACTTGGCACTGCACCTCCCCGGGGGCATATGGGACGCACATGCCGAGTTTGTGGCTGTTTGGTCGGGCTATGCCCACACACACGCACGCACGCACATTATTTTATTATACAAATGACAACAACAAGAAATACATGTCTGTATTTTGGAAGCAACTTTTTTCTCAATTTTCATCCCAGTCTTCATAATGCATCTATATAGGCTATTATTGACCTATTCACCATGTACTGTATGTGTCCATATGTTCTGTCCCATTCATTGGTGTGTTACAGATACTGGAATTGTGACTCGGATAATGGCAGGCTGCACAACAGGGGCAATGGCAGTGACTGTTGCTCAGCCTACGGATGTGGTGAAAGTAAGGTTCCAGGCTCAGGTGCGGCTTCCTGAAGGAGGCTCTGCAAAGAGATACAGTAGTACCATTGATGCCTACAGGACCATTGCCAGAGACGAGGGTATCAGAGGGCTCTGGAAAGGTAAACTAAAGGGGGGGCGTTGACAAAATCAACCAAATTAACACATACTGTATCTCATCAGTTCATAATTTGAGTAAAAAATATTTATGTAGCAGTTTCAAAATAATTGTTCAATTAATAACGGGGTTGATTTTCCTGGAGGTAAAATAATAATAATGAATTGTATTTTTATGGCGCTACTCAAACTGCTTTACAATGGTTCAATCATTCATACAGGGGGGGGACATTGGGAGGTGAAGCGGCAAACAATCAACACCAGCGTGCTCACTTTTCCCACACCAATGGTGGCAAGCTAGTGCCGACCAACTCTTTGGAGGCAATGTAGGGTTTCAGTGTCTTGCCCAAGGACACTTCGACATGTGGACAGTGGACAGAAGGTGCCGGATTTCGAACTGCCGACCCACGGATCATTGGATGACCTGCTCTACCTCCTGAGCCACAGCCACTATGGAGAAATACAGTAAAATTCATGTTCTGTTTTGTCTTTGCAGGTTGTCTGCCAAACATAACTCGGAATGCCATTGTTAACTGCTCTGAGTTGGTCACCTATGACTTAATTAAAGAGCTTATCCTTAAGTATGACCTCATGACAGGCAAGTTATAACACACACCATCTCAGCAAAGAATACAGTGCAAGAGAGACATGTTAATCTTCATTTTTTTTGTGACTCTGTAGTCCTTTATTACTAATTAATATATTTTGTGTTCAACAGATAACATGCCCTGCCACTTCACAGCAGCCTTTGCAGCCGGCTTCTGCACCACTGTTGTGGCATCTCCAGTGGACGTAGTGAAGACCCGCTTCATGAACTCGGTACCTGGACAGTACAGCAGTGCATGTAACAGTGCTGCAACCATGCTGATTCAAGAAGGGCCTTTGTCCTTCTATAAGGGGTAAATATTGCCACAAGCAAGCATTTCAGAATCAGTGTTATAAGAGTTCATCTAATAATTGTTGCTAACAAAAAGGGTGAAAACTGTAGTCTTTGATTGTTTACTACAGTATGAGAGAAAACATGCATACGAACGAACACATTTGGCATGTGTGTTTTAGCCAGAGATATTGTAGCTGGTGGGGTCCCTGACTCTGGAGCCTTCTCTCCTGTCTCTCGTCTATGCCATTTCCCCTTGTTCCTATTGTCTTATCTTAAGAAAGAAAAAGGTTAAATGTTCATTTTCCAAATTTTACTTTAGGTACTTATGTGTAAGAATTGCTAGCAATGGCTTACTTGTTTGCATTTTCTCCCTTTTTAGATTCGTGCCCTCTTTCCTTCGTTTGGGTTCCTGGAACATAGTGATGTTTGTCACGTATGAGCAGATCAAGAGAGGTATGATGAGAGCTCAACAGTATCGGGAATCTCACACCTGATCCGTCGGGCCCTGGCCACATGGACAACTATCACATTGCTTTATTGGATATGGAAAGTTGTGTGCAGAGCATGCCTTTAGATTAAAGAGAGCAAAGCAAGTTGGAAATAAAGAGATCAGTATGGAAACACTACCTCCAATGGGCAGAGAAGTGTACTGCAATCAACATGAACTGTAGGAACTTGTTAAATGAAGTGAAAGGAAACACAGGAAATATTATGAATTGCCATCAAGGTATTACAGAGCCTATAACCGTAGCACTCATAGGCCAAGAATAAATTAGGCTTAAGTCAAAGATAGCTGATAAGTTCATATTCTAATGCCCCATTAGTTTGCGCATCGTGTCATGCACTGAAAATAGCCGATCTACAAGCCCACAACAAGTCACACTGCAATGATTTGCCAACTTGTACAGCTTGTACAGCTGCTATTTTCAGCGTGTGACACTGGCACGCAACCATGTATAAATCAGGCTTAAAGTTACAGAATATTCTGACATTTGTGTTCTAAAAGGGTGCCTTCAAGGCCCAGGACACACAGGGTGGATTTGTTTTGTTCATGATGTGTGACGGGAGTCTCCAACTTTTCTCACAATTGCACCTCATGTTGTTATGTCTAGCAGCGCACACCTGAAAGTTCAATTAGTCTAGACATGGTTTATGGAAACCCTGTTGATTGATCAGAGAGTACAGGACATATCGTTCCCTCCGTCACCAAATGTTTTTTTAATTCACCTCCTTAACTGTTACGTTTAAACGTGAACTACTGAAAACTCCCGACAGCTAGAAATTGAACTACTGATATTTTTTCTTTTTTCTTTTTCTTCTTGCTTTTTGCGTGGGGGGGGGGGTCTTGCTGAGTGAGCTACAGTTGCAGATCATGCTTATATGATCATAAAACTAATAATATGTACAGTAGCCACTTTTTTTATGCACTTTATTCTACTTCTATGCTCTAATTCTCTATCTTTTAACTGCATTGATGGGCCTGCGCAATTAAGAATTTCACGCATGTTACTTGTATGTGACAACAAAGTTTGATTCTGATTCTGATATACAGTATGTATTTTGTACTCTGAATAATCTATACTCTAAAACTATTGTATAGAAGTTATATAGATATTAGAAATGTATAGAAAGAAATGAACAGTCAGGTTTGGGATGGAAATTGGTATTTTAATGTTTTGCTTATATTTTAACTTTTGTACACGATAATATTTCAGTGTGCATACTGCATACATATTTGTATAATATGTGTGTATTGGCATACTCTTGAAATCTTGTACAGTAAACACATACAGGGTACATACTGTATACAGAGCCCAAATATACAAAGAAACCAATCAAATAAATAAATAAAGGCTTACATGAATCCCATATGCTTTTAGTTGGTTTCTACTCAGGTGTAGGCTACTTTATTTGTTGATGTTCAGGGTAGGTCTACCAAAGGAAAGCTGACCTCTGTCTTTAAAAAATGGAACCCCTACACTGTACTCTAAGCCTGCTGGATCGCTGGAGGCTGTTGCAGATACTGTACAACAGTGTTTGATAACAATAAAGAATAAAAGAAAAACAGGCAAGACAAGACATTTTCTTAACCACTGAAGCCCATATATTGTACTTCTTCATAATCCGATCTACAAGCTGACAATGTGCTGCGATGTGACGTGTTGTGAGCTTGTAGATGAGCTATTTTTGCTAAAAATAGATACATTAAAGTCCACATTTATCAAAAGGAAATGCAGGTATTTCATTCAGTCTGACCAGAAGCAGGGATAAAGCATATCCACACCGGCAATAAAAATGAATGACTAGAGGGGGCTGTCTTAATTAACTCTATGTCAATACCTAAAGTACCTAATGTATCACACATCTGCAATCTCATGTTAACAACTTTTAGCTATAATTCTCTGATAATTTGTGTGTACATTTGGAAGCTGAATGTTGTGTACATACAGTAGATCATCTTTTACAAACACAAATGAGCAGCATCTCACTCAGCTCATCAGAGAGCAGAGACATATGGAGCTCAAAGGCATGCAATCATGAGCTGACAGATGAGAAAATTGCCCAATTTGAGTCACTTAGGAGAATAGGGTCTGCTGACATAAATGTAACTGAAGTCTCTTGTGTAACAAAAGCCTTTTAACATGCTCCTCATTGCTAATCATCTCCTGTAAAGCCACTTGGCTTTCTTCATGCCTCAGTTAGTATGGAGAGCTTGACTGGGCCATATGGCACTCTGGCTAACCCTATCCTATGGGTGGTCAGGCAAAACCTGGTGGATTGCTTGCCAATTCATGAGTACAAACTGGCACAGACAACCAGACTTTGAGCTAGACAGTGTTCTTCTGACAATATTGGTTTCAGTTTAGAGTTCATATATTACTGCAGACAAACTGAAGCTTGAAGAAGCAAAGTGTTAGAGAATTACATTCACTGTCCTTTGTTTACCTTGGCAGGACTATACAGACAGATGATCAGAGCTACTGTATCACATGTAGGTGAGGAGTTCAAGTTCACTCTACTGAGCCAATGTACTCGGTTGGTGATTTTTATAACCCAAAGAAACAGAGAAGAAAAAATATTGCAAAAATCACAACAATCTGATGTTTTGGGGTGGCTAATTGTATGTATGTGTGATGACCTTGTGTCTTATCATGTGTGACCAATGCTGACCATCAATATCTGTTGCAACCATGGAACCCAATTTTAAATGTGCATGGGATTACATTCATTAGTATATATGGAAACAAATACCCTAAATGAACTAGTGACTTCATTTTTGTGAACCATCAGTAATGTCGCCCGATTCTTATGACCTTCTGTTGGAATAGTCTAAATGCAGCTCTGTACATTAATCTCTGCAGGGTTTCAACTATGAATTTTACCCAACAACAGCTTTGTGCCCATTGATAAAATGTGTTGCAATGATAAATAAAGCAAAAACCTTGCTGTAAATAGATTAACCCAAATTGAGACTTTAGTGTGGTTCTCGGGGATGTGTCCTGGGCTGCATCTTGAGACGCTGCAGACGGAACGGTCTGGCTGGCCATCTAGGAACATGTCCATACGTTCTGGGACATAGAGGCTCAGCAGCAGTATCAAAACGAAAGGCTGTATGCTGTAACGGTTGGATATTGCTTACATGGTCAACAAAGGGTAGCAAGACAGGAGGGCGGCATGGAACAGAGGTGAGAGAATGGTGGTAGAAGGCAGGTATACTGATGGGTGTTACACTGAACAAAGAGTGCCAGGTGTTAGGTTGTTCCTCAGGAAAACCCACTGAGAAATGTCCAGTGCTGTGAATCTCTGTGGATCTTTGTGGTTCCTTTTCATATTTGATAATTTCCTGCATTTTCTTCACTAGGACCACCCTCACGTGGTAGAGCTTCCTGTAGTTCTGATAGTGCGTCAAAAAATCTACCAGTGATGTTTTCCCCTCCACAAAGTTTTGAAAAAGTATCTGTAGTTGGAAATAATTACAGTTTCAGTACAGGTGCACATTTAGAATAACAACAATTCATTATAATTGCATATATTCAATGCCATTATTACAATTTTGTCCCAACCAAAATGTTTCAGCACACAGATTATTTATGCCTGTTTGTGCACAGCGGCAGCCTCTTAACGTGTAGAATAGAATAGACTTTATTTGCCATTTGCACAAGTGCATAGGAAATTTTGGAGCTCAGCTCCCAGGGTCAGCATTTTAAAAAAGAAGACAGAAAGTACAGAGAGAACATACAGTACATCCTACAATCCTACATAATATCCTACCACACTCACCAAAGACAATATCAAATATAATAAATAAGCCCGTCATAATAAAAAATAAAAAAACAGTGCAAATAGTGGTGCAATTCGTCTTATCACGATCTGTCCTAATTTAGTTCATCTGCTCGGATTCAGTTCATCTGTCATATTGACTACCGTCCCTAATGTCCTCGGCTACTAAGCGTACAGTGGCAGGAAAAAAGCTGTTAAAAAAGCGTGTTGTGTGGGTGGAGATGCTCTCTGGTCTGTGGTGTCTCAGGTTGTGTCCTGAGTCCCTCCACACGAACAGAGGGTGAGCAGGATGATGTTGATCCTAACATCAGGAGTGTGTACAGTTCTTGCATTCTCCTTTCCCACCAACAGTGCTTGCCCATATGACCACCACTGACAGGATGATTTTTGTTTGTTAATCCAACTAAAAGGTCTACTCTAGACAGTGTAAAAGCTCTGGACACATCTCTTTCCAGGGTACAGGGAGCAGCAGGCATAGCACTTCTATTCATTGTGCAAATGAACAGCAAAGCATTATATCAAATCATGATCCAACATCGAACCATCCATGTACAGTGTCACTCAGAATACCACCATCGATCCTTACCTCACACTCCTCCTCAGCATGTGTTATCTTTTTCAGGAGAGATCGCTGAGCAGCATGGATGGTGTAGCTTTCTTCTAAAATTATGAATGTGTAATTAACAATGTGTAGTTAAAACTTAAATTAAAGTTGATAGCTAGACGTATTTGGAGAGAGAAATATGTGTATACATATACAAACTGAAGATATGAAAACTCACCAAGTTGGTCTTGTTTGGCTTGGATGATGCTGACAAGGTTTTTCTTTTCTTGGTACTTTATTCCAAGAAGCAACTTAGTATTTCTAAAAGCTGGTTTCTGGGAAAGGCTGGACTCTGCCAATATGTGATTTGAAGCTAGAATGTTCTCTATAGCGCTCTTCAGTCCCTGAAACTGATAATTATATATGCAATAACTAATGATGAGATAATAAAGGTCACATACATTTTTGAAAGGTTTCTTTACATACTGGAAGTAGTTCATAATACTTTAAGACCTGGTAGAAAGGAAGGAAATCACATACCTAAAAAAGAGAACAAGAAAACCGAGCAACATGCTAAATTATAACACCAATTGTTTCATTTCGTTTGTATTTCTCACCTTCTGGCTGTATCTTATTATTTGATTTAGTTTCCCTTCATCCTCAAGAAGTTCCCGGAGTTCGATGATCCTCAAAACATCAAAATGAGCTGGTAATGTCATCCCCTCTCACTTTTACAAGTAGCAAAGCTACAGTTGCTTAGTTTCTACCCTTTCCCAAAGCCCACTTTCTTTAACGGGTGAGTGCCGGATGCTCAATAGTGTGCCTGGAGATGTGGCCAATACATTTTAGCTAGATGGCAAATGGGCGGGCCTCTATGCATTTTTAAGGAGTAGATGATGCAGGGGCAGGGCTTGTACTACTGCCAAAGAAATGAAGAGATCTAAAATCTCAAAAAGACTCTGGGGGGCTGAAGGGGTGGCTGACCGGAGGGCCCGTCACATTGACCTTATCATATCTCAGTTATCACCTGGGCTTCTGGCCACTGCAGTGTGCAGTGTGACTTTGGTGTCAAATGTCCTATCATTCTATTCACCATTATGTCCTATACACTATACTGTATATGCATGTATGTACTGTATGTATGTATGTATGTATGTATGTATGTATGTATGTATGTATGTATGTATGTATGTATGTATGTATGTATTTATGTATGTATGTATGTATGTATGTATGTATGTATGTATGTATGTATGTATGTATGTATGTCTATATATATATATATATATAATCAGGAAGCTCTCGTGCACATCCAGGGTGGAGGTGCTGGTTTGGCAAGAAGATGCATATAAGAAAGAAATAAACCTTCCCACTGCTTCTCTTTGGAAGGAACCGCACACTCCAAATGACGTCGTCATTTGGAGTGTGCGGTTCCTTCCAAAGAGAAGCATATATATATATATATATATATATACTGACTTCTCACTTCTCTTCTGACCCGGCTGACCACCCCCACGGAGTGACTACTCCCAGTCACTCCCAACATACCACCCATATCTGTCAGGATATGCATTTCTGTGTCTTGTTTAAAGTGTTTCTGGTTCTTATTTTGTAGTTTTGTTCTATTGTTTCCTGTCAGCCCCTGTAGTACTGTACCTGCCTTGTCTAACCTGTCTTGTGATTTGTCTGTGTTTCCACCTGTGTCCTCTTAGTCCTCGAGCCTATCCCAGTGTTGATTGTCAGTTGAGTTCACCTGTGTCCTGTTATCCCTGAGTCTATTTAAACCCTGCGTTTCGATGTGTTCCTTGTTAGTTCCTCATATGTCTACCATGTGTGTTCAGTATAATTTGCCTGCCTCGTTTTTGAGTTTATTAATAAATTGCTGGATTTGACCTGCCGCCTTCAGTGTCTGCATTTGGGTCCTCGTTCAACACTTAACCCTGACAGTAGGAACTAACCACTGTTAACCACTGTTTTTCAATTCAGTTCTATGTTTATCTCCTCTGCCACTCCTCCTGCCCTCTCTCGCTCTACTGACAATCAGCTCAACTACTTTAACAGCATCTGCCTAACTACCCATGAACTTGTCGCTCCATTTAAAACCCGTACCAACACACCCAACATCACCTCACACTGGCTCAATGATCACACCCGCGCACTTAAAAGAGAACTTAGAAAATCTGTACGGAAATGGAAAGCCACAAAATTACACGTGTTCTACGAAATCATGAAAGATCTCATGAAATCTTACAATAATTCAGTTAAAGATGCCAGAGCAAAGTACTTCTCCAATCTCATTGCCAAGAACTATCAAAACTCCAGAACTCTCTTTGGGACAATGAGCATGCCGTCGCCCCCTAAACTGCACTAGTCACTCCCCTCCTCAAAAAAGCAAACCTTGACCCCTCCGCCATGAATAACTACAGACCTATATTCAAACTACCCTTTCTGTCCAAAGTTGTAGAAAATGTAGTTTTCACTCAGCTCGTGGGCCATCTGAGTGGAAACTGCCTTTTCGAGAAATTTCAGTCAGGTTTCCGTGCTCTCCATAGCACGGAAACGGCTCTCCTGAAAGTTGTCAATGGCCGCAGATTTAAGAAACTGTTCCATCCTTGTCCTACTGGACTTGACTGCGGCCTTCGACACGATCGACCACGCGGTCCTTATCAGCCGGCTGGAAAGCTGGGGGCATTTCAGGCACCGCCCTTGAGTGGTTTAGATCATACTTATCCGGCAGATTTGTTTCCATTGGCATTGGTGATGCAACGTCATCCTTAGCCCCCCTACATTCCGGCGTCCCCCAAGGTTCGATCCTTGGCCCCATCCCCATTGAAGGCCATGTAAAAAAGGTCATTCAGATATCCTTCTACCACCTCAGAAACATTGTGAAAATCAAGCCCTTCCTATCCACCCCCGATTTAACTAAAGTAATTCAGGCATTCATCTATTCACGCCTTGATACTGTAACTCCCTATATACCTGTCTTTCTAACAAATCAATTCAACGGTTACTGGTCTATGAAATATGTTACTGGTCCAGAACGCTGCCGCCAGGGTCCTGACCGGCACTAGAAAGTACAATCATATTTCACCAATTCTAGCATCCCTACATTGGCTCCCAATCACTTTCAGAATTGATTTTAAAATTGTATTAATTACCTTTAAGGCCATCTCTGGTCTGGCCCCTTCATACATCTCCGACCTACTCGAGCCATATAAACCAGAGCGCAACTTGAGGTCCTCAGACAAAGCTCTACAAAATCCCATTCTCCCATAAAAAAACAAAAGGTGATCGGGCCTTCGCTTTTAGAGCCCCGACTCTCTGGAATGCTCTCCCTCCCCTTAGAGATCAGGCTTGCAGAGACTGTGCCCCGGTTCAAATCCCTCCTGAAAACCCACTTATATAGAGTCGCTTTTATTACCTAAAGACTTTTACCCATTGTGTCCTACTGTATTGCTGCATATTTATTTATTTATTTATTTGCTTTTAATGTTTTCATATTTTTGTGCTCTCCTAGGGTATGGTGTATTTTATCTCTGTGAAGCACTATATATATATATATATATATATATATATATAATGTACTGTATGTATGTATGTATGTATGTATGTATGTATGTATGTATGTATGTATGTGTATACATATTACGTATGTGCGTGCCCGCACACACACACGCACACACACACACACACACACACACACACACACACACACACACACACACACACACACATAACACACATAACACACACACACACACACACAGACACAAACACACACTGTAGATACTGTATCTAATATATAGCGCATAATTATATACCGTATATACAGCATATTGTCTGTATACGAATGCTGTTTAATTTTTTTATGAATTCTAAAGTAGGCTACCGGGGTTGAGCCTAAAAATATCATCTACCTCGCAAGTAGACACTGAAAGCTTCCCTCAAAATAACCCTCCCTGACCAGAGTTAATCCTTAAGACTAGTGATCTCGTAGTCCTTGGCTCATCAGAGTCATCAGTGAAAGTCCTGCCTTGAGACACAAAGGAGTTTCCCTACTTGAGTATAAGAGGACAGCATGCAGATAACCCACGCCTGCCTCCAATTTAGAACCCTACAGTTATGTGTAAGTAAAATAAGAAAAATACATTTATTTGAAATGTGTCTTTTGTTGCATTATCTAATCTATGCAATCAAGTAACTGTAAGCTCGTACAGACAATTGAAAATTTATGTTGACAGGAATCTTTCTTGTTTGAGGATGCCATGATTGAATTTGAAGATGTTTTTATATAGTTAGAAATTATAAAGACTTTTCATTTCCGTGCAAAATCTTTACCTGAAAGCTTTTCCCAGGTTACATAAGAAGCTTTTCAGTTCTGTCCTGTTCTGTACTGTACTTGAGGCAGCAGCATGTAATGGCAATGAGCCAGTTCTGTTCTGTACTGTACTTGAGGCAGCAGCATGTAATGGCGATGAGACATTGAAGGCCAGGAGGCGTTGCTACAACATCATCTCATTGTCAGTGAAACGTTTTTGTTTATTTGATGTATGCCATTGGTTCCCAAACGTTTTAGTTCGAGACCCAAAAGAGAAATGAAATGTCTCCCCGTGACCCAAAATAGTGAAAATAGCAGATCTATGTACAAGCTCACAACGCGTTGCGATGTAGATCGGCTATTTTCACTCATTCTTAAACATTTGTTTAAACATGTATGGAATTTCTTAGATTTTTGGCATTTATTTATGAAAATATTTTGAAATATTTCTGAATTTGTTTTTAATTCACAAAAGGTTTAGATTTTTCTTCTTTTTTTTTGGGGGGGGGGGGTGCTTTTTTACATTTTATTAAAAACTAAATGTAGGAAATGAAAGGAATAAAGGGGATATTTACTCGCGACCCATAAAAATGGACCTGCGACCCCGACCCACTGTTTGGGAAACACTGATGTCATCGATCGTAGTACATAGTTCTCATCGGATGCCTGTTTCATTCCAGCATTATGATGTGCTGTTTGGTTCTTTCAAGACACTGGCTTCCGTGACACCAATGCTCCAACCGTGAGTGAACAGGGACTATAGCTACCATGAATGCTCATGCAGTGTGCGGGGCAGAGCTGGACTCTGAGTGTAATGCAGAGTTGGCGGATATGGTGGCAGCCATGAACATGGCCTCCAACCAGATGACCCCACCCAATGGCTACAGGTCCGGCGCTCCAAGGAGCACACCTCAGAGCCGCCGCCTCTCAGACAGGAAGTTGTCACTCCAGGAGCGAAGTCATCGTATGGCCAGGCAGCCCACCATTGAGACCAGGCGCGTATCCATCACCGATGCAGAGGTGAGAGTTCTGTATAGCTCATGGAAACATCAACGTGTGACATTAATTAAAGTGTTACACATTTACTCATGAGCTACTTTACTGGATTAATTAAACCTTTCCACTCCCCAGGGTTGTGTTCAGCTCAACCAGTACAAGTTGAAGGATAACATCGGAAAGGTAATCAAATGTACAGTATATGAAGCAGAAGTACAGTACAATTATCTGACTGAAAGATATTTAACATTGTTCATTAACCTTTTGGCATTTTACACCCATAGGGCTCATATGGTGTGGTAAAATTAGCTTATAATGAAGATTCTGAAGAGTACTATGTAAGTTACAGCCTACTTTATGTAGCTTCATGTATTCTTTGACCAATAGTGTACTTGTAATGTTGTTACTTACTATAGCTACCTCATATTCTTTAGGCAATGAAAGTCGTTTCAAAAAAGAAGTTGATGAGGCATTGTGGATTTTTACGTGAGTGAGAATTTACTTTCGTAATACTTTTAAAGAATATTCAAATAGCCCCTGAGTCCTGGCCCTGATGTGTGTCTGTGTGTGACATTTTAGGACGCCCCCCTCCTCAAGGACCAAGTGCACAGCGAGATCAGCTACCTAAAATTCCAGGGCCACTAGATAAAGTGTACCAGGAGATCGCCATCCTGAAAAAACTAAACCATCCTAATGTTGTTAAATTAATTGAGGTAAAATGACTCAATACTTACAGGCTTTTCCTATTCTAAATTACATTGTGTTGAATGTAGAATGATAAACTCTTACAATGCAATCATACTGTGTTTCACCGTTCAAAAAAATAAAATGTCTGTAGTTGGTTAATGTAAGGTCTACTGCTTAAAGAACATTACACATTTTTATTTCATAGCCCTTTGTGTTCATTGAAATGGATCATTAACCACACACATTTTTGCAGGTGCTTGATGATCCTAAAGAAGACAGTCTCCACATGGGTAGGGCTTCATTCACATCTTTCTTGTTGACTTCATTCATCTTTCATTATTTTAAGGAGTCATTGTTTGAGGAGTCATTACATTTTGTTTATTTACCCTCTAGCTTTCGAGCTGGTGATTAAAGGGTATGTTTTTTACTTATGCATGTGTTCTGTCCATGTTTATATTAGACATTTGCAGAATGCAAGACATAATGTATGGCATAGTGATACTGTAGGTCCTATGGGATGTGGTAGCTACAGTATCTTTGTCTGCCTTCTTTTACATGCTTGTCAGTCCAGTGATGGAGGTGCCCACAGACAGCCCTTTCACAGAAAAGCAGGCTCGTTTTTACTTCAGAGACGTCATCCTGGGAATTGAATACTGTGAGTTTAGAAGCACTGCAAAATCTGATTTGTACCTTGAGCCTCTGGTATATTGTTTAGGCCGACATTATCACACAACCCTTTTGACAAGTGTCGTTTGACAAAAATACTGTATATTTGTGACAAAGTATACATTAGCCTTCAGTAGGCTGTAGTAAAATAAGCAACCTTGTTCCTGCTCCCATTCATTATTGTGCGCGTTTTCATTTACATCTCCAGTGCACTTCCAGAAGATCATCCACAGAGATATCAAGCCTTCCAATCTGTTACTGGGGGAGGACGGTCATGTGAAGATTGCAGACTTTGGTGTCAGTAACGAGTTTGAGGGAACTGATGCCCATCTGTCCAGTTCGGCTGGAACCCCAGCATTCATGGCCCCAGAGGTGATGTCTGAAAATGACCAGAGCTTCAGTGGCAAGGTTAGACAAATCTATTGTTTCTCAGTTGTAAATACATGAACTGTTTAGTAGGAAGTTTAATAAACAATTACTAACGACTAACGATTATTATTAAACAACGTGTTTACAAACATTGGGTCAGGGAATGGTGTTCCATGATTTACTATGAAAAATAATCCTTGGGCTGTGTTTACCAGGCCTTAGACGTGTGGGCGATGGGAATTACACTGTACTGCTTTGTCTTTGGCAAGGTATGTAAGAATTACTAAATTAAATCTAAATGAAAAATAAATGGACCAAATATATAATAAACATTTATTTAATGATCAATTCATTACAGGTCCCTTTTTATGATGAATTCATTGTTGCGCTGCACAATATGATCAAGAATAAGGCTGTGGAGTTTCCAAAAACGTAAGAGTAACATATACATTACATACCTGTAAGTTTTTTTATAGCCCCCAATTGCACTTTGTTGTGCTTTCTTTATATTGTTATTTGCACAATAGGCTATGACCATAGCATCAGCCTGTTGTGTTGATTGGCATGTCAACATTGACATTGTATTTGACTCTCTCTGCTGCCAAATTACTATAACATGAAATATATTAGACTCTTGCAAATAAGTATTAAGTAGCACTGGTAACATTTCTTGCCAGTTAGCTGTACCGCACAAATTATCTGGTGAATAGGAAACCCTATGTATTCAATTCAGTGTTTTGTTACACAGACCGGTCATAAGTGAGGACTTGAAAGAGTTAATCCAATTGATGCTGGATAAAAACCCTGAAACAAGAATCATCATCCATGAAATAAAGGTAAAACAGGGAGGCAAGTGTGTACAGATTGTTCACATCCTGATTGTAAATGAGCACTCAGGACTTTACTGTGTGTAGACACTCTAATCTTTCTGCCAGTGCTGTCTATGTTTCTTTTCATAGTAAAGGTGTTCTATGGGTGTATGTTGTCTAATTGTCACAGCTCCATCGGTGGATCACAGAGCATGGTTCAGACCCTCTCCCACTGGAGGAAGATCACTGCAGTGCCGTGGAGGTCACTGAAGAGGAAGTCCAGAACTGTGTCAAATTGATCCCCAGCCTTTCTACTGTGGTATGTCAGTCATGCCGATACTGCATTGTGGAAATACTCAAGGCTTAGAAGCTTTAACAACCATATAACATCCAGAACAGGCTAACAGACTTAACGTTTGGTCAAGTTAATAGAGTAACTTTATGAAATGGAAATCTTAAACTTAACATTTTGATGCCTAATACAGATCCTGATTAAATCAATGCTGAGGAAGCGATCATTCAGTAATCCATTTGAGTGTCCACCTAGAAGAGCTGAAAGGTCCATGTCTGCCCCTGGAGGTCTCCTTACGTAAGTACCATGCAAATCCTGGTAAGACTGCGTTGCCTAAGTGCCTGCTAAAGGATTAGTTCTCTACCAGAACAAAACAAAAGGTAGCCTCTAGGTTATAAATAGAGAAAGTCGGTTACTAGTCTCGCGAGACAGGATCTACTGTATTTCACTCTATTCAGTCAATTTATAAACAGTACTATGCTACAGCTCTGTATGTTGTGGCCCATGTTGAACATATGGGACAAGCAGTAGGTTGTGTGTAATGTATGTAATAATAATAATAATAATAATAATAATAATAATAATAATGATAATGATAATAAAAAAATTTACTGAAGATTAAATACAAATATTAAAAACACAAATGACTCAGCTCCACGTATGAGCTCAAAAATGGGCATGCCCATATATGGGTATATACTGATGACATCAGGGATCTCCATATACTGTGGGCATAAAAGAGTGCTTTTTGTTTTTATGTATTTATTTTATGTATCTAAGTATGATGATTTTGGTGTTTTTAAAACTCGTTCTGGATATATTCCTGAATTATTTTAGATATCTGCAGGGCAGTCAACAAACATTTACAAATTCGTAGGGACAGGGACATACCTTCAACCATGTCAGTAAAAAAAGAAAGAAAAGAGTAGAAGATTTACACACATTAAAAGTGTACTGTTTTAAGGGACGGTCAACAGTTTTATATACAAATCTAGGACTATGTTTATTGGCATTAATTGGATTAGAAAAACACTTTGCTTTTGCATTTCTAACTAACTGTTGTTATAGGCCATTACGACCTGCAACTGTTGGTAGTAAACCTGGATATATGCTGTTACAATATACAATGTTATTGTCTAAGCTATCATGTCTGTCATTATCTTTGAACACTGCTGTTAGTTTCAATATTGTTGGTGTGGTACGAATGGCTCTTTAAATCTACATCAAGCTTAGATAGCACTTACCCTCTCCTGATAAGCTAAATGGGAGCCCTTGTGGCAGAGGAAATGGTTTTGCAGCTTTGTTTCCATTAACAAGCCAGGTTTGTCTGAAGTGCATCTGGGCACTGCTGGAGCAGTGGGAGGCCCGTGCCATAGCTAATTATGCCTCCATGTGAAGTGATGTTGATCTGTAGTCATCCTCGTCCACTCACAGATGTATAACTCATACACTTTAATGTCCAGTCGCCCATTTCATGATTAACAAGATTTACCATTGTGCTGTGTACTAGTAGCAATATATACTATTGTGAGAATATGCCCCCTTTTCACTTAACACATGAACCCTAGTGTCCCTATACTGGGCGTGTCATAATAGGGGAATATTTCGCAAAAATAGCCAATCTACAACCTGACAACGCATTGGGTTGTTGTGACGCGTTGTGAGCTTGTAGATCGGTTATTTTCTGAGAAGCGATTTTGGTGTGTAGAGGAAAACAGGAGGGGCCAAGTAGGCCTATAGACCCCAGTCAACATACGGTTTAAGTGGTTGATTTGCCAATAAATACACTTGATAATATCATCCATATCCTTCATAATTTTCCTTTTACTGCAGTGGTTCCTGGGACGTGCTTGCTTCATTGAGGTAAGCATTGTGTTGTCTCTCCTTTTGGTCTTGTGTTCTGTAAAGGTTAATTGTATGAAAATAAACAAATGAATTACACCACACGTATATGACATGCATGTCAGGTATGGCATTCAATACAGTGTTACTCTCATAGCTTCAACAACATAATAGTGCATACTGTGCCATGTCACCCACAGGAAAATCAGTAATGAGGGAAGCAGAGAAGGAGAATTGGAGGACCTTTGTGAAGATGAAGGTTTTCTGGAGTCCAACTAGAAAGCCTAGTCCTACACAGTTTAAAAACTTTATTTTAATTATATATGTTTTTGTTTATCAGTACAGGACACCTTGACTGTGAAACTTCTTTAATATGTTTGCAGTAGTGATCAAATACTTTGTACTAATGCTGTTCATTCAGTGTCCACTCTTATTCCCATCATACTTCATATGCAGAGAATATGATGCATTACTATATTGTGATAGTCTTGACCTTGAATGTGTTTTTCAAACTTTTCATACAGTGTACTTGGACTGGACTGTTTTATATATGTACATAAATACATATGTATGTATGTATGTATGTACCATTATAAAATATATTTTTGCAAGTTTTAATAAGTGATGCAGATAATACAATTAAACACATCTTTTGAGTGTGAATGTATAAAATGTATTGTATAGGAAGAGCTCAGGACTTAGTCGTAGCATTCTTGTTTCATTGTGCTGAATGTCCAACACTAGATGGCAGGCCTTTATATTATCTACCAGCCTACTCCGTTCTACTCAAAGCTCAGTTCCCCAATGCAAGTCACAGTTCAACACCAGTCTTTCTGCTTGTCATGCTATTTCATTGCTATAAGTATTGCAATGCACATTTTACTAATGACATAAAATGTCTTGAAGCTCATATTATAGGCCCTTCCATAAAAATTCTGAAGTTAATTTGGTGGCTGGTGATGCTCAGTTGCAGAATTACTCATTCAGCAGCACACAGTGTAAAGGTGCAGGGATGGATTAAGACTCAAGGAGGCCCCTGGGCCAGATATCTCCCGCCACCCCGGGCCCGACCCCTCAATTCCCAGAATGGTAAGTCAGGTGGGCATGCAAGAAACATGCTACTGGAGTTGTAAGAAAACACCTGTTGACATTTTATTGTACCGGATTTACAGTCTATGACCTACAGTATTTACATTATATTTATTTGCATGTACAGTAAAAACAAAATAGTAAAACATTTTATATAGGAGGGTATATGGCTGAGGGACCCACATACAGTAATTTATTTATTTTGTTAGGTCAACTATTTTCTAGTGACAATTAGAGCTAATCTGCCATTCCACGTTATTGTTTCCGCCATGCCAAGGCATGGCGAGAGAGTGTGTCCGTCCGTCCGTGTGTCCTCTGATTGGCTAAGGTTGACTTCCAAAGTTTGCAGGATTGCTCCGTTTTGAACAAAATGCCTGAAATCATGAACGCAGCTTGCGATTTCCGTGAAATTTCACACGCACCTTCCCACTAGGCCGAGGAAGAAATGCCACTTGAATGTTCAAATCAACCTCATGGTGGCGCTATAACAGGCTGATTTGCATTTTTAACTATAACTGCACCATCTGCATCAAACTTTGCACGCACACTCCCTAGAGGCCAAGGAAAAATATCTGCCCTGCATTTTTCACTTTTGACTTTCATAGCGGTGGAACTTTGCACGCAGATTCGCACTACGTTGAAGAACAAAGGCCACCCTTTTAAGTCATGTGCCTCCCCCCAACACAGGTGGGGATGATTATGTGCACATACAAAAGAGGAGCGTGTACGCCTACATTTACTTTTAACTGATCTGAGGAAGGCTAATGGCCAAAACGCATTAGCCAGAATAAAAAGATGGCATCTGAGCCTTTTTGCCTTGCACCATTCATTTTTGTAGTGCCGCTGTTTTCCACTTCGGTGGCTATTTTTCAATCAGCAGAGCACCCACCACTCAAAAAGCATGCATATGGAGCTAGTGCACCTGCTCTTTATCCCTGACCCACATACAGTATTTGAACATAAACCTATATTTAAAACATATTTAAAGGTAGGATAAGTGATATTTTTTGGTTAAAACAAAAAGTATTTTGTTAAAAGGTTAAAATACTATATTCTGATAGTAATCATTGCTATAGAGTGTTTGTTCAGTAACAGGAGTCTCCCCGTCTCTCCAGCTCTTTGATAAACAGCTCTTTAATAAACAGAAAATACATTTTTCGGTAGGTGTCAAAATCTCAGCCAATCAGGAGAAAGTACCCTTTTTTAAGCTTAATTTGTATAGTGTTCCAGTTCCAATTTTGCATGCTCATTTCTTAGTGTCATCACTTCCAATTTCACTTGTTTAATCTGTCATTTTCTGTTTTATAAAGAGGTGGAGAGACAAGGAGACTCCTAATACTGAACAAACACTCTATAGCAATGAGTACTATCAGAATATAGAGCTATTTAACAATTATTTTAACCAACGCAAATCACTTACCCTACCTTTAAGTAAATATATACAGTATTTACTTTCTCTGATGGCCCAGGGGCCCGGGGGCCCTTAAGTGGTAGAGCTAATTATTAATACGTCATCATAACCTCCCCTGACATATCAAGCCATCTCCTCAACTTTAGTTTGTTCTAAATGGCTGTGAATACCGGGCCACAGAATGAGCATGTTGCTAACAAGCGTCTATATGGGGGGGGGGGGGGGGGCTAACAAGAGTGAGCGAGAAGGTAGCTAGGAGACTGAGGCTGGCTGGTCACTGCCACAGTCACCGGGAGCTCCCAGCCAGCAAACGTGCTGTGGGAGCCAACTCACGAGCATCGATCACAAGAGCGTCCCACACCAACCTTCATGGATATTAAAGAAAGACACAGGGGCAGAAGATACTGGCAAGCTAGCCAGATGTATCAAGATGACTGGAAACGCCATTGAAGGACGAAGGATGACTGAGAGTCATCATATACATCATGATGAGTTTGTGTTGACTATATAAGGTTGTGAAACAGCCCATCCATTGCAGACTGTTGTTCTTTCCAGTCAGACAACAGCAAAGACTATTGGGGCAAAGATGAATGAAGACTATGACATTATTGTTTTGGGCACTGGGCTGACAGAATGCATTATGTCAGGGATCATGTCTGTGAGTGGTAAGAAGGTTCTCCACATGGACCGTAACTCATACTATGGAGCTGAGAGCGCCTCCATCACACCATTAGAAGATCTGTACAAGCGCTTTAACATCCCCGGCAGCCCTTCTGAGTCAATGGGAAAAGGCAAGGACTGGAATGTGGACCTCATCCCTAAGTTCCTTATGGCCAATGGTCAGTTGGTCCGTATGCTGCTAATCACACAGGTCACACGTTACCTGGATTTCAAAGTGATCGAGGGCAGCTACGTCTACAAGAAAGGTGCCATCTACAAAGTCCCCTCAACTGAGGGAGAAGCCCTGCAGTCTAGTCTAATGGGGTTGTTTGAGAAACGGCGCTTCAAAAAGTTCCTGGTCTTCATTACCAACTTTGACAAGAACAACCCCCAATCCATGGAAGATGTGGACCCCCACAAGACGACGATGCGGGAAGTCTTCAAGAAGTTCGACTTGGGTCAGGAGGTTATTGACTTCACAGGCCACTCCCTCGCTCTCTACCGCACAGATGAATACCTGGATCTTCCTTGTTTGGATGCAATAAACAAGATAAAGCTTTACAGAGAGTCTCTGGCGAGATACGGCAAGAGTCCATACCTCTACCCACTGTATGGCCTGGGTGAGCTGCCCCAAGGGTTTGCCAGATTAAGTGCCCTCTATGGAGAGACCCAAATGCTGAACAAACCTATTGACGAGATCGTCATCGAGAACGGGAAGGTGGTGGGAGTCAAGTCAGAGGGAGAGATTGCCCGCTGTAAGCAGCTGATCTGCGACCCCAGCTACATTACAGAGCGCACCACCAAGGTGGGCCAGGTGATCCGGGTTATCTGCATCTTGAGCCACCCCATCAAGAACACCAAAGACATCAATTCGTGCCAGGTCATCATCCCTCAGAACCAGGTCAACAGGAAGCATGACATCTATGTGTGCGTGATCTCCTATGCTCACAAGGTGGCAGCCCAGGGCAAGTACATTGCCATCATCAGCACCACAGTGGAGACCTCTGATCCTGAGTGGGAGATCAAGCCAGCCCTGGACCTGCTGGAGCCTGTTGAGCAGAAGTTTGTCAGCATCAGCGACCTGTACGCACCAACTGACCTTGGCTCCAAAAGCCAGATTTTCATCTCCCGTTCATTCGACGCCACAACTCACTTCGAAACCACCTGTGATGACATCAAGGATATCTACAAGAGAATGACAGGCAGAGAATTTGACTTTGCTGAGATGGAGCGCAAGAAGAATGACATCTTTGGTGACACAGATTAGACGAGTCCACAACACCCCCTAATATATCAGATATCTCCAGATATGGAGATTACTGACATTAGATGATGTCGTAAACTGGCCAAGTGGCCATATGAAGTCTGAGATCCACATGGAAACCACCACCCTATCTTTTATTAATTATCTAGCCTTTATAATGTTTGTAGCCTTAAGGGCCATTCACACCAAGCACAATAATAACTATATCATCTTTATACTATCATTCACAAATCTCTGTGTATCACCCAGAAATCTGTGTGATGTCCCTGGCATAACTCGGAAAGCATCCGTCCGCTCGGTCTCGGCATGTGTGTTCTCATATGACCCCGAGGTATGCAGAGCCGAATCATTTGATAATGGAAGTCAATGGGGTTTCGGACTGAAACAAGTGCGAATGTGAAGCAGCCGATGATTAAGTTAAATGGAGAGATTTATTTAACAGTGTGGCTTTGCAGGAGTCTGATCTAAGAGCGTCTGTCTGTCTGTCTGTCTGTCTGTCTGTCTGTTCTTTGTATTGTATACATTATTAATCCCATGGGGGAAATTCTGTTTCAGTTTCACTCAGCTGATGGCTGCTCAGATGGTCATGAATCATGATGCCCGCTCGGAGGAGAGCAGGTAGGGGTCAAGTGTCTTGCTCAGGACCATTTTGACGCCTATTCCTGGGCAGGCAAGGGTTTTTGGTCATATGAAGTTTTAATCTATGTATATCTGACATATCACTCAGAGGAGGATTAATTTGGAAGGTCATCTCATTCCAAGTAATAGTCAATTTACTATAAATGTAAAAGTTGTACTTTGCCCAATCAGCCAAAATGACAGAATTGTATCACCTTTTAGGAATCATGGGTCATTTCTGGCAGCCATTTTGGATTTCCCTTTAAAAAAACTTTTAATGGGTCCACATTTTTGGGCACCCCTTCTGAAATGGTGAGATACATCCTAAAGAGAGTGAGTGTACAAATGTGGTGCTTGTATCTGCTACGTAATAATTTGGCCATTTTGTCACAAGCTGGCCACATCACGTCTGAGGTCCACACTGGAGCTACAGTACACCAGCCCATGTGGATTCTCAGATCCTTTTTGTACGGGGTGGCTCTGAAAGAGTAAACCATCGAGTTATATAATATTTTATTATCTTATTGTATACCAAAGAAACGCAATAGTCCTCCTGAAATATGAGACGTTTAAACAAAATGCAATGGGATGCCAACTAAGTGAGAATAGGGGGGAGGTACTACTTAAATTTAGATTTCATTTTATTAAATTTTTTTCAACTTATTATTCATCATACCAACCTTGCCATCCCCACACAGTAACTACTTCTGGTGTCATTAAATGACATAATCTATTGGATATCAGTATCAGGCTGTCATTTTTATAAGGATTTTAATTCACTAAGCCATGGGTTGTCCATCTGTTTTTAGGAGCAGAATTCATGGGGTCTGAACCCAACCCATGAGTAGTGTACTGTAAATTGGAATGTTTTGAGACAAGAGATATCTAAAAATAGTTTCTTAAAACCCTCAGCTGAACATTGTGGAACTTTTGATGAATAATACAACATCTAAATGTAAATCTGAATAATTCATTTGGCAGCAGTCATGCATAACGTTTATCTTTTATAGTTGTACAACAGGAGTCCATATCCCCCCCCCCCCCCCCCCCATATCATAACCATGTTCGGCATATAAAAAAATTATCACGTGAAAAAATACTAACCTCAAACACAGAACACAGTCAGTAATAGATAAAAAGTTCCCTGGTCTACTATAAAAGAAGTATAGTCTATAGTGGTTAGCTTGTCAGATCATGTCTCTATAGTCTACAGTAGACTCTCAGGCTGCAGGGAGATCTATTTATAGAGATGTCTCTGTCCTCAGCATCTATGCAGTCTCTCTCATCATGTCTCTCTCTAATGGACAGATATTTCCGGAGCTATGCAGCGTTTATGTTATTTTCTCCCCCCCAAAAAACATATTTTAGATGCAGGTATAACTGAGTATAAATGAGTTCTACAAATCCATCATAATTACTGTATCTATATTTTCAACATCTCCAACATGCTCTACTTTCTTTCCTTGAGTAGTAGTACCCTGACCTCATATGTATAAGTACCACTGTCTGAGAGAGCTAGCCAGTCTTCCGCATCTAGTAGACAATTGTCTTTGTTTGTTTGTTTGTTTGTTTGTTTGTTTGATTGTTTGTTTGATTGCTTGATTTATCTTTTTTTTCTATTTTGAAATTGTATTTTGTCAGGATCGTGATGACATTTCCTTGAGAGTTCTGCTTCCCCACTCCCTGGTGCCATCTAGTGTCCACCCGTGGAGTTGTCACTCTTGCCCCAGGCCAGAGCACCGACATCCCTGACAGCTTCTAATAGCAGTGATGAATGAGTATGTCTACAACTCAGTGACTCAATGTTAAGAATGAGCTGTAGGGATAAACTTATGCTGGGAAGTCCCTCTGTCCAATGCACAGTGCACACCCTGGGATGACAGTATAAGTATACCTTTTCAAGCGGGGATGCAAGTTCTGTTGGGAAAGAAATCCATCACGTTATTTATTATTATTCTAAAAGTTATTAGCATTAGCTTATAGAACATGCCAGGGATGTCTGTATACTAAACCGTTCCAGGAAGAGATGCATCAGAGCATCATCAGAGTCTTGGCACGGTTCAGTGCCTCCAGAACCCATCTCTGTGGTGGGAGTTTATGTTGTCCATATCCTGTATCCATGTCACCTTTAAGTCATCCTCTAGCCTGAAAGCTTTGGTCAGTGATTAGCTATCAGCTAACATTGCATATCCTTGGATGAATATAACAACACATTCTACTTGTTACTTTATTCTTTTGAAATGAAGTCATATATTTAGAAGAGATGTGTACAAATGCATTATTTTAGCTCCTATTTCTTTTCACTACATTATTTTTGCTGATTGTCTGATTTTCTTTATGACATCTAGAACAGTTGTAGAAGGCATTTGCTTCTTTGTAGTCAGAGACTTAATTCCACTCAACAGTACATGTTTCTGCTGTATATTGCCCCACCAGATACCAATGAAAATGATAACCTATTGCCAATGTCCCTGAAGAGATAGCAATGCATTCAAACACAGAATATAAGATACGTTGGTACTGAATACTAATGCGTCCTGTGGCTTGATCTTTCTTTTTTCTTTTTTTGAGGATGCAATAGGTATCTGAGCAGTGCAGCAAGGAGCTGGCTAATAGTGGTATACTTATTATAGCCCTAGCAACAGGAAGGGGATTGGTGGTTGTGGTGAGTGAGCCTATCAGCTATTGGCTGGCAAGAAGGACTGTTCAAAGCACAGAAATCCATCTCATGAAAGCTTCAGTGCAGCAAGCTGCAGCAAGAGGCTGCAGCCTAGGAGGAAGAGCCAGCAGCTTGATACTTGGCTTATCAATCACGCTAATTTTAAAATAAACAGATGGGCAGGGGTAATAAGAGATAACCTTGTGTGTAGAAAATATTGCACTGGTAATAAAACGACAAATTTAATTTCCCCCTAGGCATTTATGACTCCATGTACATCGTGTAACTCTTTTCTATGAATTAACAATTGCTGCATTCGTAAAACAAGGAGCATTTAACATTTCACGTCTTAATTGTGTGGATAATTAGGAAAACATCCATCTAAAATGCTCCCCCCCATGAGCTGGCAGTGTATGTGCTCTGCAATGCAGCTATCCAGACTACAACTCCTTTCTTCTCTCTCTCTCTCTCTCTCTCTCTCTCTCTCTTTCTCTCTTTCTCTCTCTCTCTCTCTCTCACACACTTCCACATAAATGGTCATGTGATCCACAAAGGGGTTACATAAGGTTATATTGCTTCCTCCATCAATGTGCAGGAGTCTTTGCTCTTGGTATTGAACAGTCAGTAAAACCTGCTCCCACCAATACACTATATGAAAGGGAATGGCCTTAGCATGTTTGCTATGATTATTTAATGGCCACAACACAAAGAGAAATAAACAATATAGAATAATACTGAATAAATAAAGAACTTTAATGGACAACAGATGGCAACAAAAGGTCCTCAAAGCATACAATATGTTTTCCACTTTCATCTATCACCTCATTCCTTGACTTAAGGTCAGCACAAGACTTCAAAGGTAAATGCTTCAGATTAAAAAAAAATATGTTCTGTGAACTTGGTTCAAAAGTATATTCAGGATTAAATACTGATTTTGTTTTTAATTAACAGAGCTTTTTATTTTCCTTTTGTTAATGTCATAGAAAGGAGGATCGATCAACATAAAATAAAACTTAAAAAAAGGAAATCAATGGAAAACAAATAAACAGGGAACACAATGCATGTATTCTTGAGTGAAATCCCCTGGACACAGTATTCAAACATAATGTGGAAAAAAATAATAGCTCTCATCTTCCCATTCAAAACAGATAACTCAATTTTCATTCTATTATATTTCACTATGACATTATGACTTCAGGAAGCAGCATGAGTGTTTGAGCAGTTGCGCAATAGCAGGACGGCATTAGACTTTAACAGCCATTAAATAAATAAAAAATAATACAAACTTTTAAGACCATTATTAACTGACAATCAAAAACCTACCATGTTTAAAATAAATCAACAACTCCATCATACAGTGAGTTATGGAAGCTGACTCATGAGTTTCAATACTGGCATAAGTTTTGAATTTACAAGGTTATCTGACTGACCTTGACGGCAAATTTATGCTTTGGCGAAAATGTCATGCAATGTCAACACTATGGAAAATACCACATTTGTGTCTAGTGACATGTCGCACAACACATTTTCACCGAAGCATGAATTAGCCTTAAGGCTTTTGGTTTTTCTCTTGAGTGATTACATCTGAAAGATAAAAAATTATGTCTCAACAACTAACATTTGAATGAAATGTTAAACTAATTATATAACTAGCAGCACTATGGAAATAAATCCTGTCAGCAGCTTCCGTGTTTGTCAGCAGCTCCTTAATGTCCAAGGTTTGGATGTTAAGGGTTTTGTCACACTTGGTAAGAAATAACAGAGTCTATTAAACTGACTGTGTTTTTCCTGTGATTCAATTTGTGTTGTGGTGTTGAATATTCATATGTACTGTACTTGTACTGTATGGAGGGAAGTACCCACACATTTGAAAATGAGTATCCAATGAAGACAAGAATGACATCCTTCACACATGCTTGTAGGAACTTAAAAACATTGAGGATTAATCCTTTTCCATAAACGTTCATTTGCAAATGAGGCATATCAAAATAATGATACAGGCACAAAATAAAAGCACATACTGTACTCATGGCACAAAACAAGAGGTTAAAATATTTTTCTTAAAAAAGCAAATTTCCGTATGGGTGACAATAATACACTAGACCACGACGAAAATGGTGCATTTATAATTTAGCCATATTTTTTTTATTATTATCATAGCTATTATTTAGGTTCTTGTGCAACTGCTACATAATGACTGACATTCAAGATATTTTGTCACTCAGGAACAGCTAAAAGGTATAAAAACAAAGAAAAAATATTATACTGTCAGAAATAAAATATGGTCCATGGTTGTGAATTCATAACAGAAACATTGAATCTGAAAACTTCACTATTATTAAAACAGGATAGCATGACAGAAAAAGTACTTAAATACTGTTGAAATAACAAAGTATACTGTAGCATAGGCTAATCGTACTTCAATGTGACGGCCACCAGCAGGTAAGATTAAGTGATCCCTGGTGTCTTTTTATTTTCCTTTTTTTTCTCTTTCATTAACAAATTAAATACACATATTGCATGTCACTATAGCAACGCCCATTACAGGTAAATTTTTACGATCACCATTTTGGTATAGCAAATGAAATCCATAACAAAATAAAAAATAAATTAGAAATTAACATCAGACAAAGGCTGTTTTTTCAATCATATGAATACTTAACACCCACAGTATAAGTTAATAAAGTCAAGCTACTGTATATAAATACATCACCAGCATGCACAATATTGAATAATCGATATTATTGTTGTCATCATCTTACACTGAAGAAACAGTATAGCAAGTGCATTTAATAAAACAAACACAGAAGTAAACCACAAACTCTGAAGCTGCTTTTAGTTTTTTTTATTTTCCTGTTTTATATTAAGTCTCTGCCTTTTTTAATCTTCACCTCCAAAAGAATCTATGGTTCCAGTGATAAAGTTGGAGTAGATAAGACAGTGCTATTCTGTGAAACGCCAAATACACTTTGGACAGAAATATAGAAATACGTAATTTTGTTTCTCCATTCTGCCTTTTCACAACAACATAATTTAATAATCCAACTTTCAGTAAATTGGGAAATTCATCTGTACTGTACGTTTAAAACGTTTTATTTCTGGTTGATATCACGATCAATATCAATGACTTTTAGGGCCCTTTCTCATACAGACTAGTACTGGAACCAATGCAAACTATTTTTGTGAGGCATTCCCATTCAAGCGTTTTCTCTTCAAGTGTCTCAAATGCACGCAAAAACCTAACTAAGCAGCTTATCTTGATACAACAAGATCAGTTCCTATGCCAGTGTGAGGCTGCCATTTCAATCCAACAACGACCACTTCAGGCTGATTGACTGACATATCAGTGGTTTTGGCAAAGGTCAAAGAGAAAATCAAGAAGACAGAGGCCCTTTCAACTGTATATATATTTCTATATATATTTAAACTAAGATTTAACCTCCATTCTCACCTCTCTTTTGATTCTTTTCTTTTAACACATGGAAAAATAAAGAACTGCTGCTGCGGTAGCATCGTCGGCAAAAGCGGTTGCCAAAGTCCACCGGCCCGTCGTTTTTTTTTTTTTTGGAGTGTGGTTTCTCTTTAATTGTTGCCCTCACCTGCCTCGTCATCTTGCTGGTCACTTGTCCACAGTGTCAAGTTGTCTCGTAGCAGCTGCATGATGAGAGTGGAGTCTTTGTAGGAGTCCTCGTTGAGGGTGTCCAGCTCGGCGATGGCGTCGTCAAAGGCGGTCTTGGCCAGATGACAGGCCTGCTCCGGGGCATTCTGAATCTCATAGTAGAACACGGAGTAGTTGAGAGCCAAGCCCAGGCGGATGGGGTGGGTGGGCTGCATGTGCTCCTTGCTGATTTCGTGAGCCTCGTTGTAGGCCTTCTCTGATGACTCCACGACTGTGGCCCTCTTCTCCCCGGTGGCAACCTCGGCCAGGTATCGGTAGTAGTCGCCCTTCATCTTCAGGTAGAAAACCTTGCTCTCGTGCTGCGTCTCGTTGCAGTTCTTGATCAGGAAGTTGTCTAGGAGGTTTAGCACGTCCTGGCACACCGCCTCCAGCTCCTTCTCTATCTTCTCCCGATAGGCCCTGACCATCTCAATCTTCTTCTCATTGCCGTCAGCTGAGGTCTTCTGCTCAATACTGGAGATGACCCTCCAGGAGGACCGTCTGGCCCCTACTACATTCTTATAGGCTACAGACAAGAGATTCCTCTCCTCATTGGACAGGGCCTCATTTAACTCTGTTACCTAAAGGAGTAAGAAGGAAGATTGGTTGGTCATTAGTAGCTCCAGAACAGAATTCTTTATTAACAACATCACCATATGCAGCCCATCCAAACAGATATATCAGAAGTTAAATATCCAAGAGCATCTGTTGTGCATGCCGTTACGTATGTTTTAACAAGACAAGCTACTAACAGCATGAGCAGCACAACACACAGCATTGTCGGATAATCAAGATTGCATTTGTCATGTGCAATTCCCAGTTTCCATGGCAATCTGTTCATTTAGTGCACCAGTAGATCCAGCTGCCACGTGGATGGCTAATGCTAGCTACAGTATAGTTCCAATCCATATTCAAGATATTTGGGGTGGGGGTTGGGGAAGGGAAGCAGGGGGAGTTCTAGAGATGTCTAAAATGTTCCCACGAGCAATCCGGGGCAGCTGCACTGTAAGTGAAACCATCACTGACCCAGGCAGTTCACATGTCCCTGTGACCTTCTCTGTAGCTAATTCTGACCTTTTCACCAGTCTAAAGCAGCATGTTATGATGTCACTTATTATGGCCCTTAAAAAGCCTTTTCCAATACAATCAGGGTCAGGGTGGAATAAAATAAAATAATAAAATAATAGAATCCCTGAAATATTTCATTGAATGTCTACCTATAGCACCACACCTCCTTCTGTGGAGGTATACATATTTCAGGGAAACAAAATTCTATGCTAACTTTATGCTCCATCACGTTCAAATTAGTTCACCATGGTATTGTAAAACAGGGAGAGTCATCCCTGTTAGTCATCAAAATTCCCAAACGAACCATATTACTCAGCATGACTAGACCTATCAATGAACGTGCATCAGAACCTTACATGATCAGATCAATAACTGCGTAAGAATCGGAAGATCAATCCACAAATAGTCGGCTATGGTTCAAAGGACTTTTCACTTTAGAAATAAATATAGCTTCTAATAAACGACTAAATCTGCGTTCAACGATAGGCCAACATTTCTTCAATCTCATGAGCTGCTGTTACAGTCCCTTCCCAGCCAGAGTACAAAGATGGCGCAGGCAGCATCACTGACGTCACAGCCTCTCACTAAGTGCATGAAGGATAGAAATGGAAGGGCCTTTTCTTTTACTTGTTAAGCTTACATACATACACAACTTCTCATAGGAGTGCACAAGTTAATCAGTTAAAATTGTATTTGTCTGTAATTGTCTGGAATGGATTCATCTAACTGTTTAGCTGTAGTAGTTTAAAAAGAAACAAATAGGTCACCACCAGGAACAGAATGATGTCCATAAAGCCTGCTAATGCATTCACTGTTTTACAATAATGCTGATGTCATTAAAATAATCACTGACATACATCACACACTGACACAAATACCTCAGTGCTAGGTAAAATTGTATATGCAATCATATACAATATCACTGACATGGCAGTAACCACTAGCGTTACTTTTAATGCTACTATAAAGCATAACATATCTTTCCGTAGCAATTTTGTTAAGATATCTAGGGCTATACCATTATATTAAGATTTCTAAATATTTTTGCAGCCTACTCATTATGAAGATCACAATGGTGGATAGTTTAATGTAGATTGTCATGGGGTTTCCTTGCCATCAAGAAAAAACTGTCTGCAATGGCAAGGGATTTCCCCTTGGTTAGGGAGTGAGCGTACACACCCCTTGCAAAAAGGCCAGTTTGGACTGCACTGACATGGCAGATTGTTTAAAGGGAAAGGAATACCTCCATGCACACCTCTTGAAACCAGAACCTGTCCTTGACTAATGGTCTACAAGGGCTTTATAATAAAATATTGATTAAAGCAATGCTGCTGATTTTCATTGATAAAAGTTTCTGCATATTTAAGAAAAAATAGTAGACTACTAGGTTACTTGTTACTTCCTTCACAGATCAAACCCAAATTAATTCAATTCCTATACCAGTCATTTTAAGGGCCATTCTAAATGCTGTGGCCTTTAATTCAACTCTGGCCAATCCGCTTTGAAAGGTTATATGAGGCAGGCCATCCATGCCATTATACACAAGTCAGAGACAAATATTCCTTCCTGTCAGCATAATAAATCAGAATTTCCTCAAATTGTAGATGGGGAATGAGGAATTTGTCCTGACTCAGAAAGAACTCATACAGAGTAGGCTAACATGCACATAATGGGACTAAAATGTATACAGAATGATCATTTGTGAATCTTAAACCCCATTGCAACAATATAAGCAGACACAAAGCCTACTACCAAATCTGATATTGACTCACTGCAATATGACAAAGAATATTCTAGAGATTCTACTGCCTCCTACGTTTGTTTAGTGTAAAGAACTAGATACTGAGATATTTATCAACTGTTCAGAACTCTCATATATCAAAAATCTAATGAATCTTAATATTAGCATATTTGAAATATTAGTAGGCCTAGTATGGTTTTTTCTTAATTCTTGAGGGGGGAGCAATAATTGATCCCCCCCTCCTTTATAGAATTTTTTTTAAAATATAGAAAAACAGCCTCATATGGTTTTACTGCATAATGTTCGAAAACATTAATGGTAAACCATTATAGAGCAAATGCAACAGAATAATATACATAAAAATGCAAGCTCTCAGTGCGGTTGAGAGATCTATGTTAGGCCTGTAGGGACCAGGGTACCACTGGCTATTTCATTGTAATAAAGCTTCATTGTAGTATGGCTGTATGGGCAAGAGAAAGGCACCGCCCAAGGAGACGATCCACCTTTATTATCGGCTTAGAAACCACTGACCTCTCAGAATAACGGCGATTTCCCTAAACATGTGTGAACAATTACACATTATCACACATTATATACTTGTATATTAAATGAGCTGAAGAGATCTCATTCAGAGACCTCTGAATAAAACAGAATAGTCCCACCTCCCACATATAGTGAGAATATAGGAGCAATTTAATGTTAGACGAAGTTCAGCACCAGCAGATAACTATAGGTTACGAGCGTAACCCGGTTATTTGAGTGATACGCGGACACTGATTTATAGGCTCCACGTTCCATCATCTCAAAGAATCCACTTACCGATTTCATCGCAGCTGCCATATCATCGTATCTTTCAGCCTGTTCGGCCAGCCTGGCTTTCTGCACCAACTGCTCACGGTCAACCATGTTTATATTTGATTGGTCTTCTTAACGTTATTCTAAATTTAAGGAATAAACGGACTGATATTTTAAATCGCAATGCAGTGAGACTGTACTCTAGAACCTCAAGCGGCAGCTGTTCCCTGCTGTCTGTGCTCGTGCCGACGGGACACCGTTGGTTTCCCCCTCCTCACACTTTCCCTTGGCTGCGTCATCACTCACAAAAGAGGGTGTCTAGTTAGTGATGTAACATTCCATACATGGAACCCGTTAGTTTCACTCTGGACAATGGCTTTATGGGAAACTGAGTCCCATATTGCCTAGTGCAGTGGTCATCAACCTTTTCAGGCCGTGACCCCCCAAAAAATCATATTTGAACTGGGGACCCCCCCCCCCCCCCCCCCCCCCCCTCCGGGGACCCCCCCCCCCACTCTGACAAGCACTTGGAATTGTAGGAGTTGAGTCTTTACATTTTGTTTGACTCGGTTCCATAGATAAATTGCTTCCCGCTGTGAGCTTGTAGATCGGCTTTCCCCCCCCCTCTTTCTTATATTATTTGAGGTATTAAAAAGGTCTTAAAAGTCCTTAAATTCTCTGTCATCTGGGGATCCCCCAAAAATCATGTGGGGACCCCCTGGGGGTCTTGACCCACAGGTTGAGAACCACTGGCCTAGTGCAGTGGTTGTGGTTCTCAACATTTTTAAGTCAAGGACCCCCAAATTCATAATAGGCCTATTTGGCCGCAGACACCAATCTGGGCTGGGGGAAAGAAAAGAAAAACGTGATTTGTGTTTCTAAGTAAGTACCAAATTGGCTATTTTCGAATATCTGAAGTACAAAATAGGGTTGAAGTGGTTAAACTTATTTTGTTGCTAAAATAACAATTTTGGATGGGGACCCCTGGAACCCCCTCAAGGACGATTCTGTCCATAACTCGAACGGCGCTTCCTTCTGGCGGACTTGAGCAATGAGAGGCACCACCGAGCGAGCCGTTAGGCGAGCGAGTCGCTGTGCCGAACGTTGCGAGAAACGGCATGCCTCCGACGTTGTAACAGTTTTTTGGCCAACTACTTCCTAACTTAATACTAGGGGCTGTAGTCTGTTTTCACCAAACGGTCCGAGTGGTCCGCCTTGCTGGGGGCGACAACCTAACCTTAATTCTAACAAAATAATTATTGTATGAAAAATAAACAGTGCGATGAGAAGGATTCGATCCCGAGGCACATGGATTGATAAGCTAACGTTTAACGGTGCCGTCTTGTATTTCAGGGGTTTTGGGAGTAATTCAAAGTCTGGAGAACCCTCTGGAGACACTGTTGCTTCGGCCTGTGGACCAGGTTCATCACCTGCCATGTGGGCCTGAACAATACCGGCCAAGTCTGCCAGTGTTGGCTCTCAGCTGATCTCCACAGTGTCCCCTCCAGTGGCTCCAGAGTCTGGACTATCCTCCTCCTCCTCCTGTATTGGTTTTGGTGGTCCTCTTCCTCCTCTGCCACGATTAATGGCTCATCAGGGTTTGGAAAACAAATTGTATATATAAAAAAAAACCTGTGCTCTCCACCGTTATCCCACCACTGCCACCATCTGTCAGGGACCGAGTTGGTCAGAAGGAGAGACACAGGGAAACTTTGTTGGTTTTATAATATTGTTCTTTTTTTAAATTTCTTTTTCTTTGGTTTAAGTAAATGATTTACATGTAAGGAATAACAAAAATAAGTGTGCCCAAAACAAATCAAATCAACTTAAATAACTGAACAAATCTGAACTGATCAATACAACTGAACTGAACTCACTGACACATGAGGTGGACATATATAGGGACGGGTCAGACCACTGTGAACACAAAGGGGGAAAAGACACAGACTACCACTTAAACACACTCTTATAACCCCTGCCCCTCCCCATGGTGCAGGGAGACTGTGGTGCAGTCCAATTATCCACATTAGCTTCATATATGGAGCAGCTGATTCCCATTCATTTGGCCAGCCCATCATAAGGCTGCTGAGTCAGCCATCACAGGTCCATAATAGTGTGCATTTGAAGCACCCGGAAGAACGCTGTACCTCTGCATTTGTCTTGATTTGAGCACAACATTTTTGTGCCCAAATGCAGAAGACTTGAGCACCGAGCAGGCGCACTATGCGCACCTGCCTCATCCTATGGCATTCCATAGCCAGTTTTACCCCACTTTGACAGTGGTAGAGAGAGCAATTTCGCCTTACTGAAGATGGCCCTTGACAACCTGTTGAACAGCCACCAACACCTTAGTGAGCAATACAAGTATCAAGTGCTCCTTGGACACCTGAATGTCAGAATGGCTACAAACTAAGATGCGGGTCCCATGTGGACCGATTATTGAGCAAGATGCCCCCGAGCTACCGGGATGGATTTGTAAAACACTACCTGAACTGTGGCATTCTACAGACAGGCACAGATCAGACCTACACCTTAACTGATTTGGCATATTGGCTACAGGTGAAATCCCAGGCCAAGCGCATAGCTGGCAGAGCTGCAGCCCTATACAGTCATGAGGCTCCCAAACAAAAAGGAAAGACCAGCATGCGGTCAGACCATCTACGTAATTTTTCTTAACTGAGATTGACGACCAAAGCTCCACAACAAGTGATTCACTTTCCCAGCCCTTACCCAAACCCATACTGTCCTCATTGCAAGAACAAAGAGCACTTTCTGAACGCTTGCCCAGAGTTCAAAAGACTGAACACAGGTTGTGAAGTGGATCGATGTTGGAAGTGCAGATGATCGCACATGCCTGATGCTTGCACCCTCAAGTGACCCTGTAACACCTGCATGATGCAGTCCGACAGACCCAGAGAGATGGGAGCATGTGACTGGCATCCTCTACTCCCTGATATCAGTATCTTCTTCACATGGAAGGACCTTATGCATGCGACAACATACAAATGCAACACACAATACCTGTTTTCGACTGTCCGTACAGACAGACACTGTTAGAAAGGCCACACTGCCCTTACCTAATGATAGTGTGTATTGCCTCAAGGTCACACCGACCTTACTTAAATTGTGTTAATTGCTTCCTGATTCTGATTGGTTATTGAGTCATACTAATTTACTCTGATCACAGGTGCTCCTCATTTAATTAAGCTACTTATACCAACTGCTATTGTTTAAGTTTGGTTCAATTATAGTTTGACCTGGCTGGAAGTTTGTCCCGCTCTCACTCTCACTCAAGTTTGTCCCGCTCTCATTTTATTCTTTCTTTTATGGTGTGTGTGGATGCACAAAGATCACAGCTCTAATAAATCCGCTCAACTGGGACCAGTCTGGTTCTCGCGTGTCCTCTAAGTGGGACACACCTCCATACCTTGCCACTCTAAACCACACATAGGCGATTTTTGCCTCTGTCAGTAGGAGGGGGGGGGGCAAAGAACTTTTTATATATGCAACATATGTTTATCATATATGTGACAAACGCCATTGGCCGCCTGCATATATATCTCTATATATGTATATATCTACGGTACATATGTGGCATATATGTGGACATAGAAGAGACATATATTTCCTATATGCTGTATATGCACATATATGAACCTGAATATGGCATATATGCAGCATATACTTGCCATATATTGGCAAAAAATATATATAATTAAAAAAAAGGCAATTCCCCCCCCCCTATAGAATTGACTATACACCACCACCCTGCACACTGTGTGTGTGTGTGTGTGTGTGTGTGTGTGTGTGTGTGTGTGTGTGTGTGTGTGTGTGTGTGTGTGTGTGTGTGTGTGTGTGTGACTGCGTGTGTGTGTGCGTGTGTGTGTGCGTGTGTGTGTGTGTGTGTGTGTGTGTGTGTGTGTGTGTGTGTGTGGGCGTGTGGTCAGCGTGAGTTTGATTTTAAGTTTTATTAAAAACAGCTTGTTAACTTGCTAACTAATGTTTTCATACAATTGTGGTGGAGTAAAAAGTACAACATTTGCCTTTGAGATGCAGTGGAATAGAAGTATAAGGTATCGAAAAATGGAAATGCTCAGATGGAAATACAGTATATGTATGTCAAAGACAAAGTTATATAGTGTAGGCTTCTTGAGTACAGTACTTGAGTAAATGTTCATAGTTACTTTCCACCACTGCTCAACAGCAGAAGGAGGTGGTAAATTATGTATCATACAGTAACACCTGTATATCCTATGCCAAACATTGAAACTAATCTTGTTGTTTTTCATTGTAATTGTTTTAATAAGGGTGTCTTTCTTATTGTTTTCTTTACTCTGTTCCTTGCTTGCTTTTCCAGTACACAACCTGAGGCTGTTTTTATATTATGTTCTTATTTCAATATTATGATTTTGCTATGCTTTTTGTAATCTCGGCATCATTGGAAATGAGGTCCTACCCTCAATGTATTTCCGTGAAAATAAATAAAGGTTGAATGAATGAATGAGAACCCCTGGTGTGTGTTACATTATAACTCTATGCACACTTTCTGTGCAGATTACTAAACTGAGCTGTAGCAACAGCAAAGCAGAAGACATGAATAGACAGATTAGTTACAGCTCCCTCTTCTGGCACGGAATGGTAATGATAATACTCAAGGATGAATCATCATCTTCGAAGTGCTTGCTTTTGAAAATGACCAATTTCATTTTAGATGCAATTTTATTCAGAAAGGACAATCCACACATCAGGTATAGACTTGACTGCTTTTGGTATCAGAAAGCAATTATTGTCGATACAACAGGAATACAGTCAGAATGTATTACTGATGAAGTAAAGTGTACATGTTCATCTTTTCCCGCCCCATCTACTTCTAAAGGCCTGAAACATCCTCATACTTTTGACTCGAGTTAACTCATTATTTTCAAGCAAGGACCCATTGTTTTCGTGTTCTTCTGCATCATGGTACACTCTCACTGTCCAGGCAGCAGTGCTGAGCCATTGCCTTTATCCACGTCCACCCATGTCAAAGAGGATTAGCTGTACAGTACTTGAAGCTTAGCTTAGTTACCTCAAATAAGGATAAGGGTAAGGAGAGGTCCTCTGTGTACAGTGGCCATCTGTCTGCCAAGTGCAGAGCTAAGTGCAGCTCTTCACACACGCTGCTGTAAATGGAGGAAACGATTGAGGTGGATGTATTAATTTACCCCGATGAAATACGGCTTGCTACACCAGAAGCTATCAGGGAATGGGAACTCGAGGCTTTAAGCCAGTTGTCTATACCCACCGCAAGACTCTTTGTTGCTCTCTACCCATACAACCCAGCTGCAATGTCTCCAAACCCTGAAACGGCTGCAGAAGAACTGCCGTTTGTACCCGGCCAGATAATCAAGGTAAAGAATTTTGGGTGTCTCTCTCTCTGTACCCAGTTGTTATGAATGCAGTGCAACGCTTTGTGTAGTAGTAACCTTTCATATTTTTGGTTTGAAACTTATAGGCATCGTCGTACAGTTCTGCTATTTAGTCACCTGCTTAGATGATGAGTTTAAAACTTCTCTTCCAAGACGCTTAATGGTGTTTCCTGTTTGGTGTGTGTGTGTGTGTGTGTGTGTGTGTGTGTGTGTGTGTGTGTGTGTGTGTGTGTGTGTGTGTGTGTGTGTGTGTGTGTGTGTGTGTGTGTGTGTGTGTTTGTGCGTGTGCGTGTGCGTGTGTAGGCCCTACTTGATGTGTAAAGCCTATATGTGGGTTTTCTCATTTCCTGTCAACTGGTTGATGCTAACCTGCTCCTTTTTCATTCACCCTGCACACGCACGCACGCACGCACGCACGCACGCACGCACACACACACACACACACACACACACACACACACACACACACACACACACACACACACACACACACACACACACACACACACACACACACACACACACACACACACACACACATATAGAATAAAGAATAGAATAAAGAAATCAACCATGTGTACATTTGCTAGGTGTTTGGAGATCAAGATTGTGATGGGTTCTATCATGGTGAGTCCGGAGGCCTGTCTGGTTATGTGCCAAGTAACATGGTGGCTGAAGTCCCAGTGGACGATGAGTATCTCAAGCAACTGCTCGTACAGCAGGGATTCCTTCCTATGGAAAACACAGGTAAACTATCGCCCCATTTTTTACAAAGGAATATTGGTGTCGCACAGAGAATAACAGCTAAGCAATATTGCGCACTATTGTACAATGGCATCCATAAACTCAAGGTGGAGTTCATCTAAAATGTTTATTACAGAAATGGCAATTTCTTTCCTGATATTGCAAAACAAAAATATGTACTGTATTGTTGACCCACAGGTGGATCGGATTTAGATCTGACTGATGCAGCCAACACTCCTGATGAGTTGGTTGTTCGCAGAATGGTGGCCATATTTGATTATGATCCATGGGAGAGTTCTCCCAACGTGGACAGTGAAGTAAGCAAGCATTACATGATAAAGCCTCTTGGATAACCACGTCCTGTTTTCACTATGGTTCCAGCCAGGGTTTGAGTTGCCGGGGGATGCTTTTGATATCCCCCTGGCACCCTCTGGTCATTCATTTTTATGGCTGATACAGTATACATTTGACCCCTGCATCTGGTCAGACTGAATTATACCCAGAAATACACGCATTTCCTTTTGGGAAATGTAGGCTGTCTGATATGTTTAATTTTTACAGTATGTTTGATAATATCAGAAGTTAACAATTAAAAAGAAATGTGTGTTAACCACATTAACCCTGGCATTTAGGCAGATTTGTAAAACTAAATATGTTTAATTAAAAAATTGTGAACTTAGTAGATCTACAAGCTCACAATGCTCTGTGATGCAAGGCGTTGAGAGATTGTAGATTGGCCATTTTCGCTATATGCCGTACAAAGTATTAAGTTTTTTTTCCCCATTTTTTTTTAAATTATTAAAACAAGTATTTTGTGTCAGTCTTTGAATAAAGTACTCAGTACTCATTTCTTGTAGGTAGAGCTTTCCTTTCGTGCCGGAGATGTCATATATGTGTTTGGTAATGTGGATCAAGATGGCTTCTATCATGTAAGTAACTCAATAATTGTGTTGACTGCTAACCAGTTTTTAAATCCTAGATTTCTCATCAACTTAATATCTGATTATGTCATACAATTCAATTTAGGGCGATCTTCATGGACGACAGGGCCTGGTGCCATCAAACTTCCTGGAAGCCCTACCATGGAATTAGTGTTACCAATGAGTTATTATCCCCCCTCCCCCCTTATCTTTTTGTGTGGCGGTTTATCTGTGGTGATAGATCAGCCCAACATTACATGATTATTACTTTTAAATGCAGACAAACTCAACCCATACACTTGTGAGATACATCTTTATTCAGAAAGCACAGATAAATGGTAACATTTCAGCGTGTATGACCTTCAACAAATGTACAGCTCTCTTTTTTTTAGCTACACACATTTTTATATTTTATTTTCTGAGTCACCTTTCATACTGTATGAGCCAAAAGTTATGAATATAACATGTAATGTCAGCCAGATATGATCTGATATTTAACAGTTATTCCTGATAACAACAGCTAGGTTATGTTAGCCTTAAAAGCCCACTTGTAAGTCTCAGATGTTTGCTGACCATGACTGTAGAATGTCTATAATTGCCTTATTTACGTATTTGTACATTTCATAACCTCTGATTATAGTCTTTGCATTTTTATTTTATCAAGAAAAATGTGAAACTTTTGATATAAAAGCTTTATAGAAGTTTATATTGTAAATATGCAACAAACATTGTTTGAAGCCAATAACAATAAACGTATCCATGGATGTATGAAAAATGGAAATACAAAAATACAAATAAAGGGTCTTATTTTTTGAGAACTTTGTAATTGTTCTAGATTTTTTGTCTGAATATAGAAGGTTGTCCGTATAATTTTGGTCTATATGATACTTGTACAGCTATGCCGCTTGTCTGTATGAATTTTGCTACATAATTGTCCTACAATAAGCAAAAATATTCCAGCTTTGTCAGATCAATATTCGATGGATAAATACAACAGATGATTGAACTGACAACAACTACAGGACAATAAATCCGTTTTTCAAAATGGTCAGCAGTTAAAAAGAAAATAAAAAATCCTTGTGAGTACTTGAATGGTGTTGGAGGCCTCCATCTTTGAATTCCCTCAGTAGCCAACAGTATACTCATCCATAAAGTAGGAAACACTACACTGTATAGAGAAGTTTAGTAGTGCTTTCAACTTTATGGGTGACAATACTGTACATCAGTAGACTGGTCTCTCCAAAGGGCAGGTTGTAACAACTGGCTTGCTGAATTATTCTGGCAAATGAAGTTTGAGACAAGGACAAGTAGAGTATGCAAAATATAGTGAAAGTAGACTTTCACTCTCTATGACAACATTGTGATAGCTCCTTAACAAAATGTTAATACAATACATAATTGAAGCACAGATCAAGGCATTTCATCGGCATATACAATTATAAACGTATATAATAAGGAAAAACAATACATTGTCCAAAGAAAGCTACTAAGTTTAAACTTGTGTACGGGTCTTACCAGCTTCTTGACTCCCCAGAGGAAAGAGAACCCAGAAGTGAGTGTGATCTTTATATTAACCCTGTCTCACCCACGTGGTTTACACAGGAAAAGGTCTAACAGTCTGTTCTCACACACACACACACACACACACACACACACACACACACACACACACACACACACACACACACACACACACACACACACACACACACACACACACACACACACACACACACACACACACACACATACACACACACACTTACAGACGGCACAGTTGCAGAGAAGATTGCGAAGATTGCGTTCCCCTTTTAAGGTCATGTCGTTACAAGACAACACCTGTTTTTACAGAGAAGTAAAAAGAAAAAAAAAAGAAAGAAACATTATCCATTTCAACTATAACAGATATGGACAGTAACTACACCCAAAACTCTTTTTGATGTTACTGTATGTGTCATAATTTGTTAGCAGTGTCCCCAAATATATCTGAATTACAAGACAAGTTTATTTGTATAGCACATTTAACAAGCAGGCAGTTCAATGTGTTTTACATAAAACATCACGCCTGGAAAAATAACAATAAAATTACAATGCATAAGTAACGATTAAAAGGACATTTGAATATCACACTATTGAGACATAACTGTATGCTTCCATGCTGGCAAAACACTCAGCAATGATAGCTACTCAATCTGTATGTTGACCACTGTATGTCTACCTCTGCAAAATATATAATGATGATTACGCATCAAATAAATGATGGTGAAGCAAAGACATCTCATTTACATTTCTGAATACTCATTCAGAGATAGTCTGCTGACTGGGGGTGGGTGTGGGTGGTGATGGTGGTAGTGGTGATGATGGTGGAGGGATTGGGGGAAGGGGGGTTCATTTAAGTTTCTTCTCCGTCCCAGCAGTAGATGTGCAATATATGCATGCAACAACAGAAACTTCACAAATAGAATAGACATAGGCCTGTGTCCTCTGTTGTCAAGACAACCCAAACCTCAGAGCCACACCAGTGGAATAAGAGGAAGTGGGGGATGGGTGGCGTGCACAAAACTGAGAAAAGACCTTGTGAAAACAATACTGATCTGACAAGAGTGGGCTGTTGGCGATAGATTGCTGTAGGTTGCAAGTGTTGCAACTGTTGCATTGTTGATCATTATCTTAGCTTGCCTCATATGTTGCATAGTGACAAAATTACTGCACCCTCTCCCCAAACACACAATGTTAATAAATAGATAAATACCAATAATGAGTTTACATCTATCTTTCCCTGATAAAGCAAGGGTAGTGCTATGTTGCATTGTCTAGCATGACTGTGCAGCATGCAGATTATCTCCCTAGATCACCCAGACAGGGACTCTACTTGGATCAGATGTCTATTTCTGTGTAAAGAATCTCCTCCTGTACTTAAGGTGATATAGATAGCGTCCGTGTCCCAAAACAAGTACAGCTTCAAGTGAAATCACTGGGTATAATCCTCACAGGTCATTGGACTAGGGTTGATTGTATTATCTTATTATCTTTGATCTTTAGCTGGCAAACAAGCCACTTGTTCGTATACAGTTCTGTAAACCCTTAAGGCCTTATAATAGCATATTTTTACATGTCCTTTGAGAAATGTAATGTGTATAGGGAAGCTTTTCCACACAAAAGGCCTGGTTCTAAGTGGTGCTAAAGTGGGCTAAGGCTCCCTGAGATGAGATATCAATCCCTCTATACAAATACACAGGGGGGGCTGTATCATTTAATAATAATAATAATAATAATAATAATGAATTGCATTTTTCTAAGTACTACAACGGTTCATTCATTCATACAGGGCATTGGGAGGCAGCGAACAGTCAACACCAGCGTGCTCACTTTTCCCACACTAATAGTGGCAAGCTAGCGCCGGCCGACTCATTGGAGGCAATGTAGGTTTCAGTGTCTTGCCCAAGGACACTCCAACATGTGGACAGGAGGAGCCGGGATTCGAACCGCCGACCCACGGATCATTGGACGACCTGCACTACCTCCTGAGCCACAGCTGCCCAATTTACTGAATCTAGGCAAAGACGTGGTGGTGTACATCTATTTTAAAAGGATTAGTGTTGCATTCATTATATAGGCATATTACTGGATTGGTCAGTCACTCTAATCACAATTAATTTCAAATGCTTTATGAAGCTGCTTCATTTGCCTTCATATCAGCCCGGACCCAACTCTATGCTACCAAGGACATTTTAAGTCCTAATAGATTTAAGCTAACAAAGTTAGCATTAGTAATAATGAAATCTTTACAATCCGGCCAAGCTTGCTTCACTACTGTTTGTCATGGAAAATGCTGTGGCCCATGTATACTAAAACATCATGAGGGAAAAAAATGTTATTTATTGATTCAGCATTTTTTTGTATCATCTATATTGGTGTTAAAACTAGAGATCTTGGTCTGTGCAATTCCATCTGTATGTGGTGGTTATGTCTTTGACATGCAGGCAGACCTCATTGTTGCCAAATATCAACATTGTGAAATTTGCAGATAACACCGCAATGACTGGACTGATAAATGATAAAGAATGAGGATGCCTGTAGCTATTGGAAGGAGGTGAGCGACCTATCCATATGGTGGCAAGACAACCTCTCCCTAAATGGTGAGAAAACAAAGGACATAATAGTTGATTTTAGAAAATCCAAGAGTTCAGACACCAGTTTGCAAAAATGGTGTTCCTGTTGACATTGTGAAGAACTTTATAATGATTGTGCTAAGAATTAATTATTATTATTAATAATAATAACATTATTATGAAGAGGTTTTTAGGCATTGAGATCAAATGCATTGTTAAGATCAATTTCTACCACTCTACCGTAGAGATCAAATGGCTACAAAAATCATAGGAACATCGGCCACTGCTCATCATGGAGGACACCAGCGACCCAGTACATGGTAGCCTCGGTCCCAGCCTCACTTATCTGCGAAAAGAAGAGAGTACATGGTCTGTTCTCTCTCCTTCCCTCAGGGAAACATTAGAACATTGGAGGAGCTCGGACCAGCCACCTAAAGACAGTTTTACCCTTAGGCGGTTAGAGTAATGAACAATACTTGAACAGCGCTTACACTGGATTTATGTCATTGTGGATCTGATCTAATTTTACATATCTGACCAGGTGCCGTGGCTCCTTTTAAGGGCCATCCACACAATTGGTGTGGACAGACCTAAACTCTTGGTGTCAGGTGTGTTTAGGTTTCTGAGAAAGAAGTTATTTAAGAAAACTGAATATGCACACACTGCCATAGTTTAGCATTTATTGAAATATTGCATTTCAATAAATGTTTAGCATGTGTATGACACCGTGCTGTGCAGGTACTCACTTACCCTTTTTTCTCCCCAATTTAGTCGTTATGGCAATTAATTCCTCCCCACACACAATGTTTGTGTGTTATCACTACTGTTGTATCCTACTGACTCAACTGCCAGCAAGGAGCCCCCACCGGGAGGACGTAGAGCCTTCATTCTACTCCTCCCGACCAACACTCCCTGCCGACAGGTGCCACCCCAGCCTATAGGATTACATGCAGTGATCTCACCCTCCCTGCCCGGTTTCCCTCCCCGAACACGGGCCAATTGTGTTCGTAAAGACGCTTGACAAAGCCCGATGCAAGATGGTGGATTTGAACCCACAACCTCCCTGGTGGTGGGAAGGCACTTTACCAATGTGCTACCCGAACCCGATTCACATTTCTTATAAGAATTACATAATACAGTAATGTAGAGTAAGTAAACAATTTATATGGGTTCCATAAATGTATGACAAATAGGAGAGGTAGCCTTCAAGTGTGCTCTATATGCAACTGGCCTGCTATGACTTCAAACTAACCTGACCATGACTGGCAATTCCCAGTGTTGTGTCTTCTCATCTGTCCATGTACAACTCAAAACCCCTCTTTCTTTCTAACATGTTTTGAGTCAGAGTCGCATCAGTTCATGTTGATCGGTGGGTTTTTATTTGCAACAAGAGATTAGAACATTGAAACATTGAAACCACAAGTATCTCTGTTGTTCACAGAATTAGCCTACTGTGCTGCCTCTCAGATGAGTGCAGTAGTAACTTCTAGGTGAGCTGTCAACAGTTAGCCAGGCTTATACACTACTGCTACACTGTGGTTTATGCTGGAACTGACACCAACTTATGTCAACAAGATCCACGTAGCTGTTGTTTGAATGTGAATGGATACTCAGAGCTGTATTGATAACTTTACAACAGTGTATGTGGTGTGTGTGTGTGTGTGTGTGTGTGTGTGTGTGTGTGTGTGTGTGTGTGTGTGTGTGTGTGTGTGTGTGTGTGTGTGTGTGTGTGTGTGTGTGTGTGTGTATGTGCACGCGCACGCACGTGTTGTTTTTTGATTATACCTCAAGGTGTTTGTACTATTTATTGTCACAACTTATTTTTCGATTGATTGACATAGTGTTCTAGGAAATTGAAAACACTCCTGAGTGTTTAAGTTATTTAAATCGTGGTAATTTTGAACATACAAAATTGGACAAAATGCATTCTCTTCATCTTGACAAACCCATAATAATTGATGGTACACTTTACACTATGATTTTCATTGTTGAAACTGAACAATGCCATGTTTACATGGCATGAAATGAGAATTATATTACATCACATTTCACTGTACTGCATGGTCAACTTTCAGCTCTTAATGTGCACGAAATATCCAATGGTTGCCAAAACTGAAGCGCTGAATAATGTAGAGCTAACTGAAGCAACATGTCCTTCAGAATAATACACATGCCTGCCATTCAAGGGTTGCACCGGTCGATATATTTCTGCCATTTGCATGCCATTAGCAAACTGAAGCTCGGAGAATGCAGCAAGCTGTGAAAACAAATAAGTAGATATCATTAAAATCAGATAATAATCAAAGTACACAGAGTAAACTAATAAAGAGGCGCAATTTATATGCTTGTTTAAAAGAGTCAAAGTTCTGCTTTAGAATGAGGAGAGGATTGCATGAAAAGCACCTGTTCTCTGCTGAGTCGAATGGGGTTTTCAAACACTGTCCAAATGAGAGCTTCGTCACAATTTGGCGTTGTAAGGGAGCCTTGGTAGCGAAAGTATCTTGAACTGTCATTCAGTGGTGGAAGGAGCATGTCTAAGGACACACCACTAATAGTAGTGTTGCCAGCTGAATTCAGAAATAACAAATTACTAAAGTCACCTTTTTGCATGTTCAGATTGACAGTTCTATTGCTATCTTATTAATTAGTTATTACTTTATTATTGTAGATGTGTGAATAGATGTTTTATTGCATTGTAAAACAATAAATACTCACCAGTTGCACTTTACCCCAACAGCAGAATAAACATTGACATTGTTTGTCCCATCAGATTATGATACACAATAATGATAGATAGATAACGGTAGATATGACTTACTAGGATGTTTAAGTTCTTCCAGAGCATCTATGATGGGGTCGTATTTCTTATTCGAGCTCTCAGATTCCTGAAATTGTGTATAAGATTAAACTTAAACATAAACCAGTCTTGGCAAATTGAAATCACATGTTTGTACATTACAACAATAAATTACAATGTTACAACAATAAATGTGAAGAGAGTGAATAGGGTGTGCTCTGTTTTAGTGGTTAGTCATCAGGTTGGGCCTTGAGTAGTAGTAGCAGAAGTGGTATAACAAAGTAGCAATGTATAAATACTCTGTTAGTTAAAGGCCTGTATTGAACATTTTATTTGAGAAGTACAATTGTATTGGCATCAAAATATACTTATAGTAGCAGAAGTATACTCATTATGCAGAATGTCCCAAAGTTTTTTCAAAGGTTTTTAAAATATGTCCAAATCTTTCAATAACACCATATCTACAAGTTCACAATGCTTGAGCTTGTAGATGTTATGTTATTTGCTATGTTCAAATATGAGTATAAAATGGGGCTTAATGGATATTTTGTAATAATAATCTAAATACAAAGTAACTAGTAACAAAAGTTTTCAAATAATAGTAGTGGAGTATAAAGTACAATGAGTGTTTCTAGAGTAGAAGTACAAAGTATTGAAAAATAACATACTCAAGTAAAGTATATTACCTCACAATTTTAAAGTAAAGTATAAGAATCGAGTAGAAGAATAAGTACTGAAATAAGTTGTATTTAAGTACAGTATTGAGTAAATGTACTTAGTTACTTTCCACCACTGATTAGTAGTAGTAGTAGTAGTAATAGTAGTAGTAGTAGTAGTAGTAGTACAACAGTAGTAGTATTGTTTTTCAATGAAAGAAAACCAAACAGAGACAGCACCTGGTAGAAAAATCCAAGCACTGCAACACCTGTGCGGTCTCCCAGAGCTTCAGGTATAGAGTTGTATTCTTCTTTTACATGGACAATATGAATCTAGTATAAATGGCATAAGATGAAGATCATTAATGACTTATTTCTTCAGATTGAATAAATAAATATTTCTGTTTGTATTTGTATAAATTCAATGGCGGTTTTATATCACATTTTGTCTTCTGGTCTAATGGGTGCGGGACCAGGTACCTCCATTGGAAAGCGTTCTCCATCGATGGTGTGTTCTGAGCCCCAATGTAGATGAAGTTGCATTGCCTTGTATGTTGCTGTCAGATTTCCACCTTTGATCGTTGCAGCAACAGGAAGGTCCACTTCAACTACGATGAAATTCAAGTCATAAAAGATGAGAAATCTTTAATCAGAGCCGCCATGTGAACTTAAAAGACTAATGAGGACATTAAAAAGGTGAGCAGTATAGATAATTTGGGTAAGCATTTTTTAAGTTGATGTGGCTCATACAGTGTGATAAACTCTTTATACATTTTTATACTCATGCTATTTTGACCAATTCTACATATTTCCCTTGAATTATTGCATAAATTGTATGAAATGTGCTATATATTTTAACCACATTTTGGGCAAATATTTCTTACATGTTTTTAGATAAATAAACAAATTCAAAAATAGCATAGAAAAGAATACATCACAATGTGATACGTTGAGCCTGTACTGTACATCAGCTATTTTTGCTATTTCTTGACAAATTATATAGGGCTAATAAATACACACAAACATTGATATAAATATATTTTCTTTGTAAGATACCATTGTGCCCGGTGTTTTTAATTACACCACGAAACATGTCTTGATAGCCAGTGAATTGGAATGGAGAGAGAAGCTCATCTGTCCTCATTTTCCTTGTGACAATGTTTATTGGAGACTGGAACATTCCGTCACATTGCTTTGACACCACTGGCCACCTATCAGGTTCTGGGCAACAAACAAGAAAGAACTGAACACAATTGTAAAGGCATTTAGCGTACTTTAAAATGTATGTGTCAAGACCTCTGGATTCTAGCTGTTAGATGCCTATGTATGCATTAATTGATTTTTACCTGTGCAAGTGCTGTTGCATGTATACTGGGACTCATAGCACCAGTCTATTACAGATGGATAGAAATTGGTCAAGTTACTCACACATCAGAAATACATGTGCAGTAGGAATAAGACAAATTCGTTTTTTATATTTTCTACTACTTTAATTTATAAAACAATTGAGGTAACTCCTTTGCTATATGCTAAATTATTGAGTTTTCCCTGATGTGATGGGCACAAGAAAGAACAGTGTCAATCAAACTATAATGTATTGAATTTCCATGTTCCAATAATGTATTCTCTTCTCAATACTTGTCTATAGAGATGTCAACCGGCCACAAAAAACACCCTGCAAAACCGGAAACCCTCTAACACTCAGCCATCATACAGTCGATCAGCCTGACCTCTCTCCAGGCCAGATGTGATTCCCACTGGTACACCCTGATTTACAAAAAACTCACTGGACACACTTTGGTCACAAACTGTCCACATCTACTGGCAGTCTCAGATCTAATTGCCAAATCTGTCCCAAATACCAACTCCTTTTGGGACAGAGCACTTCCACTCTGCTGGTGCAACAGTCTAGAATGGTCTCAACAAAACCCTACAGAGTTTGTTGACTTGGCTGCCTATAGCCAATTGAAGTTTTTTTCCTTTTCTGTAACTGTTAACTAGACAATATTATACAAGAGAATTGTCACTATTGTAAAAGAGAATGCAATCTACATGATGCCCAAAAAAAGTGAAAGTGATGCAACAGTGAGTGCAATCTAGCCAACACCAACTTACCGGCTCCTGAAATCTTCACCAGAGTTGCACAGACAAATAAAGTAAATGTAATCATTGCTATTGTATTTTACTTGTCTACCTGAATTAAAATGTCATCATGCTGTCAGGACAGACCAACTTATATTGAACTGTTGTAACACAGATGTGCCTACCTGTTAATCCCACCCACTTTATTTATTTGAATAGTTATTTATCCATTTATTATAGCCCTGGACAACAAAGGAAAGTAGTAGATAGTAGCTATCTTACAAAAGCCTTTATGTCTTATCAAAGAACTGTTTGTCTCTGATCTAGTCAATAAAAGTGGAAGCTCCACCTCTTTTTAAGATTGAAGATTCAACTAATTTATTTGGCATGCTCAAGTATGTGTGTGAAAGTGTGGACTGCTCTGCCAGACTGTGCTAACAATATAAATGAACAAACACAAAAATATATAATAAACCACAGGGTTAGGGTTATATGGCTATAATATGACTAAACCAAGCAGTAATAAGTTAAGTAGCCTTATAACTTGATAAAGTGTAAAGAGTATCATGTGTGTAAAGTGTATGTCAGTATGTACAGTGTGCACAGTGTAGAGAATTTTGAATGACCATAGCCTACAGCCAGGATGTGTCAGTAAAATATGTGAGGTTGGACTGACATAGATTCAAGTAAGCCTGAAGATGAAGTAGGCTAGTTAAATGATAGCGTTTGAGACGAAGTAGGCCTATCTGGGTAAAAGAGTGGGCACTAAGGAAGAGTGGGCAGAATGTAAAATATTTGGAAAATGGTCTTAATGTAAAATATGATTAGAACATGCTTGAACTTTCGACAATTAAGGTCTCATCTATGCTTTCTTCTCTTGTACATATTTTTCACTCTTATACCAGTAACCTGTAAACTGATTGTATGACATTCTGTATAGTAGTGTGTATATCTGTCTGTCTCTTATATGTCATCATGATTTGTGTGCGTGGGGATCTCATCTTAAACAAGCTCAGTGCTTAATGAGTCTTCCAGTTTAGTAGACCTTGCATTGTGAATTTGTACTTCAATGTACTGTTATTCTCATGTCTTACTAAATAAAGTACATCAATCAATACAAAAGTTGTATCATTTTGGGTATAAACGAGAAGTTGAAGGATACTTTTAAGTCTGATAATGACGGACAGTGCATGTTCATTTTGGACAAAAAAAGCCAATTTTACATCTCTTCCTTAGTGCCCACTCTTGAATCCTCAGCCAGGACCCATCCTGGTTCTCATACATTTCCATGTTAAGAAGAACTCCCAAATTGTATTTGTATTTAGCCGTGGACTAACTGTGTAGCTACATCGCTACACATCCGTAGCACATCATGTACTAGAATTCTTAGAACTTACATAAAAGAGCACAACAGGCGAGTTTTGAGTGCATTTCATCCATCATATGCCATCCATTTGTAGCTATTTCTTTTGTAGCTGTTATCCATTACACGAAAGAAAGATTTCTCCTTCTGCATCAGCATCCATTAGCTTTTGAAGGGATTTTGTCCATCTTCCATCTGCTACAGCCATGGTTCTCAAAGTGGGGTCCGGGGACCCCCAGGGGTACTTGAGGGGGTTCCAGGGGGTACCCAGCTAAATGATGGACAGGAACCAAATGGACCCTTGTGGGTCTGTAACTCTGAGAGTGTACAAATGGAACCAAATTAAATTAACATTGATTTTACAATATAAATTGGGGGTCCCAGAGGTATAAATGCCATTAAATGGGGGTCCGTAGCCTTAATGCATGTTAAACTGAGGGGTCCTTGCAATTAAAATGGATTAGAATCACTGCTAGAGCCGTAAAAAATCTTCTCTTATGGGGGTCCCTGGCATATATTTTGAAATGGGGGTCCGCGGGCTAATAAGTGTCAATTTGGGGTTCCTTACATGAAAAAGTTTGAGAACCACTGTGCTACAGTACATCTTCGTCCACTTTTACACAGTATGTTTCAAGGACCATGCAGAGGACATTATAAAGAACTGGAACAGAAATGATACTATCAAACATCAAAAGGCATAAATGCAGTATGAAGCAGGCCCTAATAATTTACCATAATGGACATAATATGACCATTGTTGTCATTTTACAATTGTGGCCCACTGCCTAATCTAGTTGAATACCACTGCTATAGGCCTATCTTTAAAATAAAATAGGGTTAAAGTTCATACTAAGTTAACTGATTTAGCTGGGAGGCCCCTGGAACCCCCTCAAAGAGCCCCTGGGGGTCCTCATAAGACCATTGTCCATCTTACTCTTCCTGTTACCCTGGATCATGCGGCTCGCCTCGCTCGTACGTAGGCACAATTTAAGCTCCGTCGCATGACGGCGTCGCACGTCGAACATAGCAGATCTACAAGCTCACAAGTTGTGTGAGCTTGTGAGCTTGTAGGTCTGTTATTTTAGATGCAGCTCTGCCAAGACCCGCCTACTAGCCTACGACATGCTATTGCTAGAAGCGCTGAGCGCTGGGATTGGCCATCATTTATCACGTGGTGCGGTGGTGGTGGGCGTTATGTTATGGTAGGCTGTCCGGTCCGTCTGTCTGTTCAAAGTGCGTTTGACAGCCTCTCTCAGCAAAGTTTTCAGATGTCAACAGCTTGACTCCCTGGTCACAATATTGTATTGTTTTTTCGCTACAATCAGTGATGCTATGCTCATTTGAGAAGTGGTTGCACTCTCTATTTTAATGACGTGACGCGCACGTCGCTTAACACCTACAGTACAGGTCACACAATGGACAATTGATATGCATATAGGCTAATTCTTATGTTAATGTACCGCGTGAGTCGGGAGCCTTTGTAAACTTTGATGAAGTGTGAATTTAAAGTAGTTTTAAATCTATGCGTGTGCCTGCACGTCCCCCTGGCCAAATAAGTGGTTGCACGGCGTGCAACCGCGTCCACTGAGCATTGCACCCCTGGCTACAATGGATCGCTGGAAAGGCAGAGTGGCTCTTGTGACCGGTGCTATCTCCAAGGAGCTTGTTCAACACGGCATGAGAGTCGTAGGCTGCGCTAGGGACGTCCAGAAAGTAGAGGTGTGCTCCAGATTGAAACTGAAACGGTCTATCATTATACAGATATTTCATTGTATTGATAAATAATGTTTGTTTCAGTGTTTCAAACCGAAACAGCCACTATTACACGGGGTATCTCATTTTAAATAAGACAAGTGCTTTTATGCGCGATCCAGTTTAGAGGACATTGTATTGTGAATTGTACTTCCATGTACTGTTACCATGCCTTTCTAAATAAAGTATTTAATCAATCAATCAATCAATCACACATGCTGGAATCCAGCTCACATTGCCTATTAATGTAACTTCGTTGCATCCTGATGTCACTGGCTGCTGTTTGCAGGTTGTTGAGGTTTCAACTTTCAAAAAAGGTTCTGTGTAACAGGCAGCTCTGGCAACAAGTACTGATTATGGCTCTGAAACCAACTACCTCGTCATTTCAGAAACTGGCAGCAGAGTGTGTAAATGCAGGCTACAGTGGTACTCTGGTTCCCTTCAAGTGTGACCTGTCCAATGAAGATGAGATTCTGTCCATGTTCTCTACCATTAAAGCCCAACACCAGGGTGTGGATGTCTGCATCAACAATGCTGGCTTGGCTCACCCAGAACCACTGTTAAGTGGTAAAACCAGTTGCTGGAGAAACATGACAGATGTAAGGTTTATTTTATTGATGTATTCATTCATTCATTCATTTATTGATATCATCCACCATGTGGAATGTTTTACAAACACAGGATATGATGTTATTACCCAAAGTGCCATGGGCTCTGCATGGCATTAGACATTTCACCATGTGGAATGTCTAATGCATCCTCTGGAACTTGGCAGTAATCAATTATGGGAGATTGTGTGTCCCAGTCCTGATCATATGATATTGTTGCAGGTGAATGTCATTGCTTTGTCTATATGCGTCCGTGAAGCATATCAGTCAATGAAAGAGAGAAATGTTGATGATGGGCACATCATAAACATAAACAGGTAATGTTCGAGTTACTTTCAGGTCATGTGTACAGCCATCTCTGGTTAATCAACACCCTTAAGTCAAATGAATGTCACATGATTGTTACAATATTGTTTACAGGTTAAGCATAATGTAGTATGTGAGGCAATACCAGTGTTAGGCCCACACAGATTTTGGCATTTAGGGGCCTGTGGCAGTGATACTACTGTGCCAATACATTTTTGGTGTAATCCATTCTCTCTGTTGCAGCATGAGTGGACATCGTGTAGTTCACAATGCTGACACACACTTCTACACTGCTACCAAATATGCAGTGACTGCCCTAACAGAGGCCCTACGACAAGAACTTCGTGAAGCAAAGACGCATATAAGAGCGACAGTAAGATACCCTGTCTTTGTTCTAAAGTGTTCATTGAACATATTTCAAAACACATACATAACCATCATGCTAAATGTGCTGCAATCTGAGTCATTAAGCCTATAGGTTTAGATTAATCTGTATTAAAAAAGTGTTTATAACTGTTTATTGATAGTGCACCACCATGTATTAAGTAAAATAAGTATGCTCATTGCAACAGTCAATTTCCTTTGCAGTGTATATCTCCTGGTTTAGTTGAGACTGAATTTGCTTTTCGGATGCACAGCCTCAGCCCTGAGAAGGCTGTTTCACAGTATGCAAGTCTAAAGGTGACATATTCCATACATCTGTTTGGTCTAAAAACAATTGCACAAATGTAACAACTATAATCTAAACATTGTGAGGTTTTAGCCTTCCCAAAACAGTGTCTTGTTTATTCTCTTAGTGTTTGGAAGCCAAAGACATTTCAAGTGCTGTCACTTATGCCTTAAGTGCACCTCCACATGTGCAGGTATACACAATCACTTTGTTTCATGTTGCCTTCATTGCTTTATGCAGTGTGAGATACTGTATGTTTTTGCATAAATGTGTATTTAATATTAATGGTTGTTCAGTAATAGTTTGCAAACATTTTGTTTGATATGTCTTTTTATAGATTGGAGACATTCAGATGAGACCGGTGGAACAGTACTTTTAGTCTGAACACCAAGACTGGACATTTGATTTGTCCTCAGCACTTTGGAATGTATTTATGACAAACACAATTTAATATGATTTACTTGAGAATCAATGTATTACCACATTATTGCTAGATTGAGTTCTACATGTACAGAACAAGTATAATACAAATCATTTCAACTGCATGTCTTGGCTAAATGATCAATAAAGAAATATTCTTTGATGTTGTTTGAGTTGTTGAAGCCTATTAAAATCAAAGCTATACATGTGCGTGTGCGAGTGAATCTGGTGGCTGAAGGTTTCCAGGCAGTTACCTGGTATTGTGACGTTTTTGCGTCGCCTCCTCCATATAGTTTGTGGGTTATTTTACTGCATTCATTTTATGCGTCCTCCTAACTGCTAAATGTGCCACTCTTCAGCCTTGCAGCACCCGAAGCAATGACAGTTGTAGTTTATAAACGGGACCTATTCAACTGATTAAGGATCTAACACGAAATCCAAGGTATGTTAATGATTGGGTATCGCAAGGAATGCGACGTAGGGGGACCATGCATCTGTGTGGACTGTACAGTACTGTTGTGTTAGCCAGTTAGCATGCCTGCCTGAGCAGCAGTAGCCATGGATACACGACGGTGTTCTGTCATGACCGCCATGGATGAACTTCAACTTGGTGTTTGCACTTTCTCCATTTACATCTACATAAACGTTCAGATTTAAAATAGAAAGTGCTTATCCAATGGCCACGGATGTTGCAATTCTGTACGGGCCATCAGAAGTGCCTGTATCTTCCGAATTGTTAAAAAAAAAAAACGTTTAATCTGATCGGTGGCCATTTTCTCATAGAGTTATAATTTATCAGAGTGCAATACACCTTCTAACCGATAGGGTTACGTAGTTGAAAGCACAAGGTGAAAATACGAAGAAAGTGGCCACCAGTCGGATTAAAATGCTTTTCATTAAACAATACGGACGATACGGGTATTTCTGTGGGGCCGTACACAATTGCAACATCCGTGGCCATAGGGTAAGCACTTTATATTTGGAATCAGAACGTTTATGTAGAAGATGTACGGGTCGTAATTGGAAAAAGTGCAAACACCAGGTAGAAGTTTATCCATGACTGTCATGATAAGACAGTCATGTATCAGGGCTAGAGCAGCAGCATCCCTGCCCAGAACTGCACTGTGGCTCACTTGAGTTCCCTGGCCTGATGTATCCTCGCGCTACGTTGTAAACTAGCCTATTTTTGCTAAACAAATTGTTACGTGAGAAATATCAGTGTTGCGTATCATGTCGATGTCGTCATGTTGCAGGATTCGGAATAAAGTGCATTGATGTTATCACTGGCGAATACTTCCTTCCAGCTACATCTGCAGTAATGATATGAAATCAATAGGGATAGAGGCCAAATACTGCATGGTAACGCTCTGGCCCTTCATTCATAATTCAGATTTGTAATCACTGGTAGGCTAAATTAATTCAATTGAAATGAATTGAATTGTGTATGTTGTAACAAACATAGGCTACTTTCTACATAGTTTTGGTATTACTTAAATGTAATAGAACAGAACATTGACTTGTGACTTTGCATTTAATAAAATAATTGGTGCATTGAACAAAAATAAATTGGCCACCTTATCATGCACAATGCATCTTATAGGAATGATGTGACTGAGAAGAGACTATTCCTCAGTGTAAGTAACCACTGATCATATCAACAGACCCTGTTGTCATGTCTGACTTCATTGAAAGTGAGGCTGAGGAATCAGAGGAGGAATTATTTGAAAGGTCTGGTGGTGAGCAGAAAACATCAAAGAAACACAGAGAGGACAATGATGGTAAGATCAGCCTATGGGTAATCTGTAAATTACATTTGGTTACATTTGACATTATAGTATCTCAAGGCAATACTGGCCTCATGACTGGTCTGTGCTGACGGTAAGATGTTGAGAAACTTAATTTTTCAGATGATGAAGAGGAGGAAGAAAACGCAGAGGATCAAGATGAGCATGGAAACCTTCGCGGTCTTATTGATGATGGCTTAGACAGAGATGGAGATGGTGATGAAGAGGCAGATGAAGGCAAGCGGGATGAAGAAGGAGAAAGTGACTCTGGGGAGGAAATTGGGCACCGCAAACGGAAACGAAGTATGCAGCTCCTCGTTCCGTGGTCCCATTTCATGTGCATTCTGGCATTACTATTATTTAATTTCATTATTTTCATGTATTACATGTATTATACATTTTTATATGTTTGCAGATTATGATGACCGCTTGGATGATGATGATATTGATCTCATTGAAGAGAACCTGGGAGTAAAAGTGAAAAGGGTAAATGTCAGAGGCCGTGTGTTGTATATAAATGACAGTGACACATTCTTCTCCATTTTCTACCATATTATCTCACGTTCTCATTTTCTTTCCTGTGGCCAGCAAAAGTTCAGACGGTTACGAGACATGTCTGACGATGACGATGAGGAAGGAGACAATGACGTGCGTGAGGCTCACGAGAAGGACATGATAGCGGATGAGATTTTCATGGGTGCGAGTGGCCTAGATGATGGAGAGCCAGCAGTCAATGTTCCTTTACATCCGAGGGATGACGAGGAAGAGGAGGACGAAGAGTCTGGTAGGAAGACGGTCCTTACTATAAATACTTTTTTGACTGGTTACGTTCATTGTTAACTTACATCAGTGGTTCTCAGCGGGGACTCCCAAGGGTCCTTGAGGGGGTTTCATGGGGTCCCCGGCAGAATTAGTTAACATAGCATTAAAATCTGTTTAACCACTTTAACCTTATTTTATACTTTGGCTATTTGAAAATAGCTCTTATGAGCTTGTAGATTGGCTATTTATTTTTTATAAATAAAAAACATCACATGGATGCAAAATATATATATATATCATATAAGGGTCCGCGGCCAAATGCATGCCTTAAAAATGTTTGAGAACCACTGCCTTGCCTTACATAATATCTTATTTAATGAATCCTCAGACATTGATGACTTCATTGTGGATGACGACGGGCAGCCTTTGAAGAAACCCAAATGGAGGAAGAAATTGCCGGGCTACACGGACGCGTAAGTGATTCAGACGGGAAAGCCCACCTGCTGATTCATTTGAAAACAGATACCTGTATTGTGCAATTAACACTAATCATCAAGGTCATTTCCACAGAGCTCTCCAGGAGGCCCAAGAGATATTTGGAGGTGATTTCGACTTTGCAGACTTTGACACAGAGGCCTATGATGACGGAGAGGACGAGGAGGAGGATGCAGAAGATGAGTCATGGGACCGGCCTAAGAAGCAGGCTAAAAAGAGGGTGGGCCGTCGCAGCATCTTTGAGATCTACGAGCCCAGCGAACTGGAGAGCAGTCACATGACAGACCAGGACAACGAGATCCGCTCCACAGATATGCCTGAGAGGTTCCAGGTGTGACTGAGGACTTGAACTACTTCCTAACATTGTAGAGAATTGAGTTGTTTTTTAGCCATATAAAAATGTGTGGAAACATTTTGGGTACAGTATGTTAAGCCAATTATAGTGTGCTTTTGTTAGATTTAAGCAGTCAAACATCTGTCAAACATCTGTATCTTTGTTGTTTGTAGTTGCGCTCCCTCCCTGTGAAGCCTGCAGAGGATGATGAGCTGGAGGAAGAGGCTGAATGGATCTACAGGAATGCCTTCTCCACTCCCACCATTTCTATGCAGGTAAATCTACAGTCTAGGTATGAACCTTCACATTGATCTGTCAATATAGCAGACTGGTTGGCTTTCGTTCACTCATCTGTCATGACTTGCTTTGAACTCAGGAGAACACAGATTATTTGGAAAGAGGCCCTGCTACTAATTTCAGCCGAAAAGGTCCCTGCATGATTCAGAAGATCAAAGAGGCTCTGAATTTCATGAGGAACCAGCATTTTGAGGTATTTATTCTTTGGGAGTGTGCTTGAAACAAAACCACGGAGCTTAGGATTTAGGATTCTGTATTATTGTCTGAAAATGCCAAAGGACTAAAGTTACATTTGAATAATTATTAATGTCTTCCTAGGTTCCATTCATAGCATTCTACAGGAAAGAGTATGTGGAGCCAGAGCTCAATATTAATGACCTGTGGAAGGTGTGGCAATGGGATGAGAAGGTGATTGATGGAATATATACAGTACCTTTAGACTATTGCACTTACAGTGCTTTAATGACATGTAATTGTCTATTCACAATTTCAGTCACATATCTAACTTAAACATAGATCATTCTCCCATTTTAGATTGAATTTGTTTTTAAAATTTCAAAGTGATTAAAACATTACAGAACTTACCTAAATAATTGAGTCAACATCACTGCATGATTACTTACTCATGGATGTTTGATTTTTTTTGTAAATCAATTACTGTTCAACTAGATGTTTTACAATCTATCCGTGCATTATAATAGATTAAAATGCAAAGATAACAAAACATAACATAAAAATAAGCTCACAATTGATATTTGGTGTGTTGGATCTCAAGCAAGGTTCAAGTTTTTGCAAGTTGATCCTTATTCCGTACTGAATTTAGTCCAATGGCTTCCTTGAAAATCAAACAAACTGCATTATGCTTTGGAAAATGGTCAGCAGTAATGTGAAGTATTCAGTGAGTTGTCAATGGACTGAAAATGCCAGACCACTGGAATGGTGCTTTAACCCCAGTGTAACTGTCTTTGCAGTGGACTCAGCTGAGGACCCGTAAACAAAACCTGACCCGCCTCTTCCAGAGGATGCAGGCCTACCAGTTTGAGCAGATCTCAGCAGACCCAGATAAACCACTTTCTGATGGTATCCGCCCACTAGACACTCCAGATCTAGAAAGGTATAGCCTTATACAAATTATTCAAAAACAGGTGCAATAATCCAATTAGTCTGTTATTCACGCATGGCTGTTTTACCAGAGTTTAAATGTCTTATGTTTCTGAACTTTCCATTCTTACAGGTTGAAGGATGTCCAGTCTGGTGAAGAACTGGGTGATGTCTACAACCACTTCCTGCTATATTATGGTCGAGACATACCAAAGATGCAAAATGTGGCCAAATTGAGCCAGAAGAAGTCTAAAAAGATTAAAGAAGTGGATGAAGATGGTAGGTTCAAGTTCTTGTACGTGAATCTTGTGCTTTATTATTGTTCTTTGAAAGAAAAACCTCTGTATCATGTGTTACATTCACAGGAGAGCAAGAACCAAATGATGAGGAGCAAGAGGAAGAGGAAGAGGAAAAGCAGGTTAAAGGGCCTGACCTGAAGCTGGCGTCTCGTAGGGACATGTACAGTATCTGCCAGAGTGCTGGGCTGGGTTAGTGCCTTACCAGTAATGCCCACTAGATGTCATTGTATTGAAACATAATCAGGCGCTGGCAGCAAAAGGCATTATGATGTCCCACCATTTTCCATGCAGTTTCTCGCATAAAATGAAATCATTACTTATCGTGAAAATTCAGAAAACACCAAACCTATAATATACAATGAAATAACTTGTAAATGAGTTCGTTCTTGGCAATTAATCTGGAGAAAATTATTTAGGGCCTTATTTAGGGCCTGGTGTACAGTATTCGTCGGTGTCCAGCCGGGACCAGCTAACTCCATTTTCATTTTTTTTTTTTTTTCATAAATCGACGCTATTGAACACCCTTCACATCTGTGTAAAAAATCTAAACATTTGAACCAATGAAAAGTACTAAAAGGCGCCTCAGACGAAAACTCCCAACTCCATTGGATCCTCAAACTGTCCGTCAAAAACAAACAACTCCCCCCTCTCCTCTACACAGTGCTACAGCACAGCATTAGCAGTGCGCGGTGCGCAGTGAACACGTGAACAGACTCCCCGTAGTCTGTTAAAACTATGCAGTGTACCTGTTTATCAAACAGCACTGACGCTAATGTTATGAAAACAAGTAATTATATTTCTAAAATCTATGAAGTGTTTAATGAGGAGAGCATTGTGATAAGAAGAAAGACGTTCATAGCATTTCTGTCGCGCTAGTGTGACTTCATTGTGGATGACCTGTTTATTGTTGTAGGCCTATATAATAAGTGTCATGAAGCATCAGGGCATTCATTCACACGTTGTTGTGATGCATTGTGAGCTTGGAGATCCATTGTTAGCTTTTGGGAATCTGTACCCTTTTGAAACCTCTCTCAGCAGCGAGTGGAGCTACTGTTGTTTGGACACCTAACTCCATTTCAGCTTGATTTCTGCTCGTCTGAAACTTCTAACTCCACTCACGCTGGGTAAAGTGTTGATTTACCCGCGATTTGGGTAAAGTGTTGATAATATAATGACACATGCAAGTATCTCACAATATATACAGTCACTATACCAACTTTGACGAGGTAGTATTGCTTTGTTTTAAAAATATAAGGTTTTCTTCATTTTCTGAAAAACGTATATTTTGTTTTTTCGTTTCCTGAACAATGAGCGTTTTGGAGTTAGCAGTTTCGGGCTGGACAGCAGAGATATATGACATAGTATCTTTGATCTGGTCTCATCAGATGGCCTGGCAAAGAAGTTTGGTCTGACTCCAGAACAGTTTGGAGAGAACCTGCGTGACAGCTACCAGCGTCATGAGACCGAACAGTTTCCTGCTGAGCCTCTGGAGCTTGCCAAGGAATATATATGCAGGTAAGTTAGGCATTGCTGGTGTTAACTTATTGCATTCAAGCTTACATTTAACTGACCAGCTCATCTGTCTGTTGTTGCCCAGTCAGTTCAGTACAGCGGAAGCAGTGCTGGAAGGTACGCGTTACATGGTTGCTATGCAACTTGCCCGGGAGCCCCTGGTCAGACATGTGTTAAGGCAGACATTCCAAGAGAGAGCCAAGATCAACACCAAACCTACCAAGAAAGGCAAAAAGGTACACTTGAAGAATTAATCATTGTTTTAATCAAGTAATCTAGGTTAGGTTTAACATATGACATAACAAATACAACAATAAAAGGACACACTATGTTCATCCAATACGGATGTGTTTACAATAGTCATCTGCTATATAAAGTTAAAGTTGTGCTGCGGGGACGATGTCTTTCTGCAGTGGGCGCGCAGATATGCCCATATATGAACTGAACATTTTCAATGCAAAAACCAGGGCATCGATGGGCAGGCGCACAGATATGCCAATTATGGATATGCACAGATATGCATTGTTAGGCAACGGTTTCTGTTGTGTCTGATGTCCCCCACAGTTGATTATGCCCAAATATGGAAAGAGAGAGACAGAGACCTCTGGAACCTCTTTGTTTTTTATTTCTTTCTTTTTTCTTTTAAAAAAACATGACCCCCTCACACATTAGAAGTCGTGAGAGAAACAATATCAGTCATGAGAACCAGGGACATGTGTTTTCAAAGAGTCTAACATGGTTAAAATGGAGTTTGAAATGTAATCCCTTTAATCCAATTTTAATATAGGACTGTTCTTAAATATATAATTAAGTTGACTATACCTTACAGCTTTGAAGAAAGTGTTGTAAAAGAGTCATTATTTACATTTACCATGTTTGCAGCATTGCTGGGGCATGTTGAAGCAGAGAGATGACTTTAAGCTCAACTGTTTTCTATATCTTTACAACAAAGTAAAACAAAACCCGGACTCAACATTTTAACAACATTAAGCGCCGCATTTGTTTGTCTTACAGGATGTAGATGAGGCCCATTATGGCTACTCATTCAAGTACCTAAAGAACAAGCCAGTGAAGGAACTGAATGGAGACCAGTTTCTCAGGATGTGTCAGGCAGAGGAGGAGGGACTGCTCACCATCAACATCTGTATTGATCTGTTGGGAGTGAAAGGGTAAGCATTTCTTTCAGTACACATCTATGTCTTAACGTACTTGGACCAGTGTTATGCTTGAAACCCACCAGGCGCACAAGCATGAGTGTGTGGACACCGCTTTTTTTCCGCTCCCATGTTAATGAATGACTGGCCGCTTACAGACGCATACGATGGTGCACGTGACATTTTTTTTCCTGCTCCGGGCGTTTCATTCTCATTGAAACATATTGACCAGACGTCCCGCTTTGGCCAGTTTTGGCGAGAACAGTCGCGCACACCCTCCGTGCACAATAAAGCATGTGAGCGGTGCTTTTTTTGTGAGTTCCCAGCGTTACACAGCCTTCGAACTATAACCTAAGAAGTAGGACAAGCTCTGATCTTTCTCACTGTTAGGTGACGATGTTTCGGGGACTGACTATTACATGTCACAGACTAATCTAACTTCTTGGTTCTTATAAAGCCTCATTAAAATGTTGCCATATATTCCCAAGTTATAAAGATAACTGAATACTTGTGTACATCTTATTTTTATTAGTTGATAGGAAGATATTCAACAACTTATTAGATATTGAGCAGTGGATGAATACCATTTTCGCTCTTGATGTAAAACTGTTGTGTTAAACTGACGTACTGAACCATTCATGTATGCTTATTGGGCAGGTATGGTGACCAGACTTACTTTGAGGAGATCAAGCAGTTTTATTACAGAGACGAGTTCAGTCACCAAGTCCAGGAGTGGAATCGCCAACGCACCTTGGCCATTGAGCGTTCTCTTAAGCAGTTCCTCTACCCACAGATGGCTAAAGAACTAAAAAACAAGCTGATTGCAGAGGCAAAAGAAAACATTATCAAGGTATGCGCACGTTCTCCGATGGACCAGCACCACGTTCCATAACCAACACAGCCAACATTTCTTCTACTACAACATACAGTACATACATACAAACAAAGACAAAACTGAAGGTGATCATGTAAAATATAACGTCAATGTATAATATCAAAAGCAATCTTTCTTTCTTTGACATCCCATTGTTATCCCAGGTATTGATAACCATCTTTCTTATTTTGGCACTGACTTTCCAAAGCAGGCGGCTCAGAGCATTGATGTATATTGAGCCCACAGTTTTGTGATAGTGGTTGCCACTCCTCAGGCCTGCAGCAGGAAGCTGTATAACTGGCTGAAGGTGGCGCCCTATCGTCCTGATCAGCAAGTAGAGGAGGAGGAGGAGGAGGAACTGGTGGCCGAGGCCCAGGGCAAGGGCTTTCGTGTACTGGGAGTAGCCTTTTCAGCCAGCAGGTAGGTCAATGACCATATTGACAGTCACAGTGGCCATTTAGCTTTTACGTCATGCACCTTTCTGGCTTTAGAGTCTATTTATCCCTGTAGCAGTGCGTGACAGTTTGCCCCATCTATCTCTTTCTCCTCAGGGACACCCCGGTGTTTTGCGCCCTAGTGAACGGTGACGGAGAGATGGGGGATTTCCTGAGGCTTCCCTATTTTCTTAAAAGGAGAAATGCATGGAGAGAAGAAGAAAGAGACCGGAAGGTGAAACCCTTTGTATTTAATTCAGGTGCAGGTTTCATCAATCCAATGGTTTTCAAACATTTTATGCCCAAGTCACACCAATGGGCAAGTCAAAATCTCAAGGCACACCTGTATTCATAGCAGATCTACACTCAAATATATTTTTTGGTGTGTAGAATTTACCTCTGTATTGGGAAATGAGTGTACACAAAGTACTGATATAGTAAATAAAAAAATGTTTTTTGTATAGTTGTATTCGTCGGTGTCCAGGACGAACCAGCTAACTCCATTTTCATCTTCTTTTTTTTTCATAAATCAACGCTATTGAACACCCTTCACATCTGTGTAAAAAATCTAAACATTTGAACCAATGAAAAGTATTAAAAAGCGCCTCAGACGAAAACTCCCAACTCCATTGGATCCTCAAACTGTCCGTCAAAAACAAACAACTCCCCCCTCTCCTCTACACAGTGCTACAGCACAGCATTAGCAGTGCGCGTTGCGCAGTGAACGAGGAGGAGGAACACGTAAACAGACTCCCCGTAGTCTGTTAAAACTATGCAGTGTACCTGTTTATCAAACAGCACTGACGCTAATGTTATGAAAACAAGTAATTATATTTCTAAAATCTATCAAGTGTTTAATGAGGAGAGCATTGTGATAAGAAGAAAGACGTTCATAGCATTTCTGTCGCGCTAGTGTTCTACTACCTCTTAGCAGAAGTTATTGTAATATTTAAAGTCCTGTTTATTGTTGTAGGCCTATATAATAAGTGTCATGAAGCATCAGGGCATTAATTCACACGTTGTTGTGATGCATTGTGAGCTTGGAGATCCATTGTTAGCTTTTGGGAATCTGTACCCTTTTGAAACCTCTCTCTCAGCAGTGAGTGGAGCTACTGTTGTTTGGACACCTAACTCCATTTCAGCTTGATTTCTGCTCGTCTGAAACTTCTAACTCCACTCGCGCTGGGTAAAGTGTTGATTTCCCCGCGATTTGGGTAAAGTGTTGATAATATAATGACACATGCAAGTATCTCACAGTACTGTATATACAGTCACTATACCAACTTTGATGCGGTAGTATTGCTTTGTTTTAAAAATATAAGGTTTTCTTCATTTTCTGAAAAACGTATATTCTGTTTTTTCGTTTCCTGAACAATGAGCGTTTTGGAGTTAGCAGTTTCGCGCTGTACAGCAGAGATATATTACAATAATAATTTGTGATTGTCACAAAATCCCAACCAACGCACACCTGGACTAGTCACACCAGTTTGGGATCCACTGAATTAATCCTAGGGCTGGCATTGTTACCAATAAGCACTCTAATTCTGTGCAACAATATGTTATTACTGTAGCTCCACGATATTGACACTCTGAAAAAGTTCCTGAGCTCCAAGAAGCCTCACATCATTGCTGTTTCCGGAGAAAACAGGTTAGTCACTCATTTTCCCCTTTATACTCAATTATCTGAATCATTTGTAGATATGATCCAATTTACTGTATGTGTTTGTTTGTTTTGTTTTTGTTTATATATCCCTTCCCCCTTTTGTGCCATGGAAACAAAGAAATCTTCATTCAAATATAAATTTGAAAACAAAAAAATATATTTTAATTAGCACAAATGCTATCATATAGATTATTGAAACAACAGATAAACATTGGCCACTGGCACATCAGCTCAGTGGCCTTGTTGTTAAAGTGTCCGCCCTGAGCTTGGGAGGTCGAGTTCCATCCCCAGCCGGGTCATACCAAAGACTATAAAAATGGGTCCCGATGCCTCCCTGCTTGGCACTCAGGATTGGTTTGAGGGTAAGTCCCTGCGACATACTAGCGTCATGTCCAGGGATGTACATCAAGCTGCCTCACGCTACAGAAACATGCCACATGGCTCGGCAAGGCTTATTTACTTACTTACTGGCATTGGTCATCGTATTTGCCGATATGGTGAACAAGGCGAGTAACGGTCGATTAATTGGTGCATCCCTCATCACTTTTTTTAAGAAACCTGCAGAAATGACTGTCCTTTTTCTTGTGTACGCAGGGACGCCTTGATGGTCATTGATGACATAAAGCGCACAGTCGGTGAGCTGGAGCAGGAGGCATCTTTTCCGTCCATCTCTGTGGAACTGGTTGATAATGAGCTCGCCATCCTCTACATGAACAGCAAGAAATCAGAGGTCATCTGCACATCTAAGATTTCTAAACCTCCCTTTACTCCAAAACATTCTCTCACTTTGTATTTTGGGGGTTTCTAGCTCTCTGTTCTCTGTCTTTTTGTTTCATGACTCTATGTGTAATTAAATAGTCTCTTTAGCATATCTGTCTGCAGCACTGACCACTCTTTAACTTTCTCACTCTCTTAATATTTATATTTTAGTTTCATTGTACCTATGCTTATACACTGTACAGGCAGATTTCCGGGATTACCCTCCTCTCCTGAGACAAGCTGTGTCTGTAGCCAGGAAGATTCAGGATCCTCTGGTGGAGTTTGCGCAAGTGTGTAGCAGTGATGAGGACATCCTCTGTCTGAAACTGCACCCCCTTCAGGTACAGTAATGACATCTGACTCAGACCATAACCGTAGCAATTGTCATTTTGATGAAATTCAACCAATAATTCTGTTCTTCAAGCTATTACTTAATGTGGTATAAACCAGATTCGTACAAATCATCAGATGTTCTTAGAAGAAGAACAGCAATTGATGAACAGTGATTATTGAGAACACTGGTTTGATCATTTACACATTGTGATGGAAACTATATGCTTTGCTGTGCTTATGCCGAACTGTAATATTAATGTTGTGATATTAATAATTTGTCGTAGTATGCATGCAGCGGAACATCAATCCCAGACGTGGGAACATATTGCTGACACATGCATGGTCATACCGTTGCTGTCTTGCAGAAACCTTATATCTCCATATTTAATATTTTTATACTTTTTCGTAAATGAATTAACTGTTTTATTCTTCGTTGTATGACAGTGTCACACAAACGTTTTCTCACCCTGGCATACTTGAAGAATAAGTACAGGGCAAGGTCGGAGACTGCCCTTTGCCACCACGAATAGACAAGAAGAAATCCATACCCCCCTGACACAACAGTGGTCCCCAGGTTGATTCTTAGTCAGGATGTTGGTCCCTGGTTCACAATCAGTTGAAACCCCCTGGTCTACAGGATCATGTGGTGAAGGAGGACCTGCTGAGTGCTCTGCAATGTGAATTCATCAACCGGGTCAACGAGGTGGGAGTAGACGTGAACCGGGCTCTGGCCCACCCATACACCCAGAGTCTGGTCCAGTACATCTGTGGACTGGGTGCTAGAAAAGGAACCCATCTTTTAAAGGTAAGGCAGCATTTGCAGTTGGTTTACCTACATTTCTTTTTGCCCTGCTTTCAATGTGTTGTGAAAGTGTAAACTTGCAGCACCTGTTGTTATTCACTAACTGATTTTCAGATCCTGAAGCAGAACAACACTCGTTTGGAAAATCGTACTCAGTTGGTCACCATGTGTCACATGGGTCCCAAAATCTTTATCAACTGTGCCGGATTCATTAAGATTGATACAGCGTCTTTGGGGGACAGGTCAGGCATAGACTGTTGAATCATGTGCAGATATAGTGCATGAACAAATGCTACACAGGATTGAGGATTCAGACGCACCAACATTAAAAACTTGAAAAACAACAACCACATGGAAATAATTACTACTTAATATTGACGTGACAGTCCAGTCTTAAGATGTCATGAATTGCACTTGCATTGTTGCTGAAGTATTGGGTAATTGTCTTAGAGAATCTCATTAGCATCTCTTTCTGCAGCACTGACTCCTACATTGAGGTTCTGGATGGCTCACGGGTTCACCCAGAGACCTATGAGTGGGCACGCAAGATGGCTGTGGATGCTTTAGAGTATGACGAGTCAGCAGAGGATGCCAACCCTGCAGGAGCTCTGGAAGAAATCCTGGAAAATCCAGAGCGGCTGAAAGACCTGGACTTGGATGCTTTCGCAGAAGAATTGGAAAGGCAGGTCTGTAAGACATAAGTAGTAGCCTTTTATTAGCTCAAATATATCACACTTTTTTTTCTTTGCCTTGCCTTGCCTCATCCAGTCTTTGTCTGAGCCAACTAGACTACCGTAATGCACTGTTCTCCAGCCTCGTAATCCTGGAAAAGAGAACACATAACTCTTGAGTTTGAGATTGAGTTTAACATTTTAGTGACTATCTCTGAACTTTTAATCTCACCATGAACCTTCACACTGCCTGAGATCATCCTCAGACAAAGCCTTTCTTGAATTTCCGAGGTTGAGGCTCTAGAAGGAAATTCTCTTAACAATGAAGGGTTAGATTAGATGTCTTTATTATCCACAAGGGAAAATTGTTTTGCTCAGGGTTGTAGTACTCGAGTCCGGTCTCGGACTCTAGTCTTGTCTCGAGTCCGCATTTTAATTTACTTTGTCTCGTCTCGGTCTGGCCCATAATTTGACTCGGTCTTGACTCGGTCTTGGACTAAGGGACTCGGGACTCTTCCCCACCGAGACCACTCGAGTCCAAGTGCAATACAATGCAATCATTTTAGTGTGTCCCTCCCAATACACTTTGGATGAACAGCGCAAGATTTCCAGGTTGATTTCTTTATTGTGTGTTGTAGCCTGTATGATTATTTTAATAAATAATGTTCTAAAAAAAAATTGACAGCAAAACAAAACATCGATACTGTCGTCGGCTTGTCTGGAGATGTGCGCTAATCAATACAATTCTTTGTTGTGCCAAATCTTGCGTAAATACGCACAGGGAAACTTACCCATTCTGCTTTTCATCTTACGGTCCGGTCCGTACAAGCCCCCATCAGTGTTTAATTTGTGCAATGAATCAGGACCAATGCTTGTTTACTTTTCATTGATGAATTACTTGATAATGTGTGAAAATGGTTTAATGCAGCACACAGCCCATAAAGCCTTCCGGATGAAAAGCTTTACCGTTTATGTCAGTTCCTTATGCCAGATTCAAAGCAGCATCACTGACGTTCGTTTTTCTGAGCAAAGCTGAACACATTTTCAAGTCAGGTTAAAGTAAACGTTTGACTTCCGGTTGGTGGACTTAAAAATAAGACAACATTTTAATATAATTCAAAATAAGAGCAACATTGATTTGTAGTTGTTTTTTGAAGAATTCTTAGTTGTCACACTGTTGCTACACTTAAATATAAAACAAGTAAACCCATAGTTCGGAAAATGTGTCAATCTGGTGCAATAAGGAAATATAAACTTTTCAAGATGTTAAATTATGTCCTGAGAACCCCATGAAGTTATACATAGGTCTGTCTATCTTCTTCATTTTGCTCTCAAAGTGCACCAGAGAGATACATTTAACTAACAAATGCAAAGTTTTTTCCCGGGATGATACCCACTGACCACAACAGATTAGATTAGATTCCTTGCCAGCCGGACCATTTGCTGCATGTCACTTCCCTATAGTCTATACTTCCCTCCTCGGACTTGGTCTTGACTTGGACTCGCGTTGTGTGGACTCGACTACAACCCTAACAATGACTATGTTTAATAGGGCTATGGAAACAAGGGTATTACTCTGTATGACATCCGGGCTGAACTGAGCTGCAGATATAAAGATCTGAGGTCCAACTACAGAAGTCCTAACACAGAAGAGATCTTCAACTTGGTCACGAAGGAGACACCAGAGACATTCTACATTGGTGATTATAATGCACACAAACTCACAGACTCAACTGATCTCTGACAGCAAACGTAGTTTTGAATCCGACATTGTGATGTGAATCTCAGAATCGAGTGGTGATGGTCAATAATGAATATAAACGTCCCAGCCATATTGACATAAATAGTAGGGTCATATTACATCCTGTACAGGTCAGAATCAGAACCAGCTTCATGTCACATCACAGGTTTATAGGTGTAAACAAGTGTGTGAAATACTTCATTCATAGTTTTCATGAAGTGAGGAAAAATAGAGATAGAAGTAGACAAGGAAAAACAAGGATAGAAACAGGTCAAACTAGAAAAATGTGCTCCTTGGAGCACATTCTTCTGATTCGCTAAGTCAATCTTAGCCAATCAGGATGAAATAGTGAGGCCAATGTGAAGTTTCACTGCAATCGGACGCTGCGTTTATGATTACAGTCATGTTGTTCAAATGAGCCACTCCTGCAAGATGCCAATCTCAACCAATGGAATATGAAAAATTTGACAGATCCGTCTCGATCACGTGACTATAGAGATAATGTCTTCTGATTTGCATGATGTTTGGAGAAAATAATATAAAAATATAAAACCAGTATATCATTTTTTTTTTTTTTTTTTTTTGCAGAAATCGATTTTGTCTGATTGGCCAAGATTGGCTTCCAAAGTTTGTCAGGGTGGCCGTTTTGCTAAAAATGCCACATATCATGAATGCAGCGAGCGATTGTTGGGAAATATATGTTTTTCCCTGGATTCCTTGGATCATGACGCTTCTTAGGCCCTGTTTGTGCCAGATAAACTTTTCTTCAAAACACGCTTTTTGCTACTACTCCTACAGATTTTGTCCAAAACGCACTCAAATATAGTTTGATTTTTCATATCCCATTCCAAGTGGCTATGACCGAAGTTTGCAGGCCCTGGGTTGGCAACCTGGCCTGGCGGAGACTTGTGCTCAGAGGAGCACACTTTTCTAGTTAAGGCTCTGTTCCCTGTGCACATGCACAAGACCAGCTCCCTGACTCAATTTGACTTGAATGGAACAGAGCCGAATTAGTGTCACCAGTACAGGATGTAACATTACACATTACATTTTTGCCAATATGGCTGTCGTGAAAAGATCTATTGCTCCCTCTAGGTAAACTGATTACCAGCGTGGTGACAGGCATTGCTCATCGGCGTCCGCAGGGAGAGAGTTATGACCAAGCTATAAGGAATGATGAGACGGGTCTGTGGCAGTGCCCTTTCTGTCATCAGGACAACTTCCCTGAACTCAGCGAGGTAGAGATCTCACTGTTGTACTTAGTGGGGTTCTTCATTACTGTATGGACAAGTACTGAAAATGCAACAGTGCTGGCATGATGGGGACGTTTACTATTTTCATGTTAATGTTTGTAACAATCGTAGTAGCTGTTACTCTCCATGCAAGTTATTCTTTATCTTCCTTCCAGGTGTGGAACCATTTCGACAGTGGCTCTTGTCCCGGGCAAGCTATAGGCGTGCGCTGTCGCTTGGACAATGGAGTCAATGGCTTTGTCCCCACAAAGTTCCTCAGTGACAAAGTGGTGAAGCACCCTGAGGAAAGGGTCAAGGTTGTGAAATGTTTTTGTTTTTTTAAACGTTGTTTATTGAGTATTAGGTTTTTTGACATACTCACAGGTTATATAGGCATGGACATGGAGTATATAAACAAGGTGTCTCAAAATAGCCAAGAAAATGAATGGATAGATTAGATAGAGACTAGATAGATAAATATGAAGAGTGAGAAAGAAAAAAAAGAAATAAGGTACAAACAGAGAAGCAAAAACCCAAAAAATTAACAACAACAAACAAACAAAAGTGCCTAACCTTCATGGGTTTATAAAGCCAACTCTCCACCGCACCATTATCGGCCTGACTCGGCCGCAGAAGGTGTTGGAAAGCGTCTCCTGCCGACAACCTGTTAGATAAGTAAATTAATAATGAAACTACAATCATGGTTTTACTTATTCACACAGATGCTGGATTTTAGAGGATCTTTATAGCTGATGCAGAATTTTAAATAGAGATTTTACACCAAACACCCACTCGTTCTAGGCAAACAGCAAAAAGCTAATTTATGGGCAAGAGACAGGAGCGTAATTTCTTACGTTGTGTGCAACACAACAGTTTGATAGTTTGACCAGGCTTTGTCCAATAGAGACTACCACCAATACAGTATTATGCTTCTATGTCACTTGATTGTAATATGTGTGCTCAATATTGTAGGTTGGCATGACTGTGCACTGTAGAATCATGAAGATTGACATAGAGAAGCTCAGCGTAGACCTGACCTGTCGGACATCAGACCTGTCAGACAAGAACAATGACTGGAAGCTTCCCAAAGACACTTACTATGACTTTGATAATGAGAGTGAAGACGTGAAGAAAGAGGAAGAGGCAAAGATGAAACAGCACAGAACAAGTTTGTATCCCTTTGCTTTCCCCCGTCTTCACACACCTGTGGCGTGATGAATAAATTATATGAAAATGTGTTGGTGAGTATTTATCATTCAACTATTCATATAGCTGATGCATAATTCATACCCTTTGATGCTTTTGCTCAACCTCATTGAGAATAAAATACAATAAAAACATTGTGTTCTGTGTGGATATACTCATGACACAAACACATTTTTTTTAAATATATAAGCATGAAAAACGCCCCCGGTGTGTAAAGACCTTACACCCTTACTTGACCAACAAAATGAAGAATACTGTACTATAATTTATGTTGCTTAAATATTGGCCTTGCTTCTCTCTCTCTCTGTAGCCTACATAAAGAGAGTAATCGCCCACCCGTCCTTCCATAACATCAACTTTAAGCAGGCGGAGAAGATGATGGAGTCCATGGATCAGGGAGACCTGATAATCAGACCAAGCAGCAAGGGGGAGAACCACCTAACAGTCACCTGGAAGGTAGCTGAAGGAATCTACCAGCACATTGATGTGCGGGAGGAGGGCAAGGAGAATGCCTTTAGCCTGGGTCACACCCTCTGGATCAACAATGAAGTAAGGCTCTGTGACTTGCTAGATGAATGATATACATACGGTATTTACATTAAATATACACTTTTCATTCTAATTTTCATACCCCACCTCTGTTTCCTAAGGAATTTGAAGACCTTGATGAAATCACTGCACGATACGTCCAACCGATGGCTGCATTCGCTCGTGATCTTCTTGGTCACAAATATTTTCAAGAATGCAGTGGTGGTGACAGAAAGGGAGTAATATGTGTATAATATAATTCATTTACAGTTGTATCAGAGCAAAAGCCTATATTTTTTGTGTATAAGAACATGTTATTTTCTCGCTGGTGTGATTGTCAACACCACTTTGGACATTTTTGAAGTATTCTTTAACAATCATCAGCTACTGTTCTTCCTGAATTACAGAAAATGGAAGAGGTCCTGGTGAAAAGCAAGAAGGAGAAGCCTACTTTCATCCCTTACTATGTATCTGCCTGTAGAGAGTTGCCAGGCAAGTTCCTGCTTGGTTACCAGCCCAGAGGAAAGCCAAGGTTAGCTGGAGACGAGACTGCCAAACCAACACCCACCATCTTTGTAATGTTAATGACCACCCATTCATAGCATGCATGCATTTTGTATACATAGTGCAATGCTGCAGAGGCACTTGGCCTAGTTTCTATCTATGCCAGGGCTGGCCGTAGACTGGACTTCCTCACGCCCAAACATAAAATGTGTGTCAGGACAGAAAGGGGGGCATGAAGTGCTTTTTTGTCTGTGCCAGTGCTGCTTGCCAAGAGAAATCGTGAGCATTGGAGACGTACTAAGACCGGACGAGGATTGAACAAACAAATTAACCCTTACATTTCATTACATGTAGCTCTGTAACGTTTTTGGCAGTAGACTTTTTCTCTCTTGGTTTCTACTGAAATGTTGTTTTCATTAGAATTCCTGTCATCCCAGCATGTGCTTCACAAGAGCTTTTCATTCACATGCTTACGCTGTATTTCCTATATTTTACAAACTGTTTAAAAAGGGTGTTCAGAGCAATTGGGATCAAGCACATCTTCAATTTTTGACAAATAAAAAAGAAAACAGCAAATTGTTCAATTGTTAAAAAATATTATACTGTGTGTGTGTGTGTGTGTGTGTGTGTGTGTGTGTGTGTGTGTGTGTGTGTGTGTGTGTGTGTGTGTGTGTGTGTGTGTGTGTGTGTATGAGTAGCACGAGTAACTAGACTGGGGTAGTAAGTACTAGGAGCTGATGGTAGGTGCTGTGCTCTACCTCAGCAATCCATCTCCCACGGGTCTAGCGCATTGAAAAGGGGATAGACACCCTCGTTATCGGCCGATACCGACAATAAGCCATGCCGACCTACTTACTCTTACCTTATATTTATTGTCCCAATAATCATTGAAATAATCTTGTTTGACAGGGTTGAATTTGTGACCATCACGCCTGAAGGCTTCAGATACAGAGCCCAGATTTTTTCCACAGTCAATGGACTCTTCCGCTGGTTTAAGGACCACTACCAGGAACCAGTGCCAGGTCAGAGCCTAGAGAGAAAAAACTCACAACTAAATGAGACTCTGGGCCATTTGAACCTAATGATATATTTCCCTTTGTATTTCACTGATAGGGATCACACCTAGCAGTTGTAGTAGAACACGAACTCCTGCATCCATCAACGCCACACCAGCCAATATCAATATCGCAGGTTTGTTTCCGTCAATCAGTACAATCTGTGTCATAGCATTGAGTTGAATGGATTCTTGAATGAATGAGACACCACCATAGTGCATGGTATTCAGTACCTCATAGTAGGGCGTACTGTGCATTGTGTGTTCCTCTCTCTGTTCTATTCAGACCTGACCAGGGCAGTCAGTGCCCTCCCGCCCAACATGACTTCTCAGATGTTCAGTGCCATTGCTGCAGTGACAGGCCAGGGTCAAAACCCCAACACGACCCCTGCTCAGTGGGCATCCAGCCAATACGCATACAGCGGGGGAAGCACTGGGGGAGGGGGCAGCAGTAGTGCCTACCATGTACGTTCACAACCTTCTTGACTCCTTTGACAGAACTAGTGTAAATTATGCTACACCAGACTTTTAACCCAACTTATCCGTGAATGTGATTTGCATTCGTATAGGTGTTTGCCACTCCTGCCCAGCAGCCTCTTGCTACTCCCCTTATGACGCCCAGTTATTCCTACACCACCCCAAGTCAACCACAGAGCATCACCACCCCACAGTATCCTAGCAGCACCCCTCAGTCCTCACAGGGGCATCGACCTTCCTCCTCCACGCCATCTTCCTCTTCCTCGCGGAACAGGACGCCACAGATACAGCCAAAGTAAGTCACATCAGTGTTTCTGACCAGCCTGCATACAGTTAACCCGTCATTAGCTGCTTGGAAAGAAACGAATTCTTAGTAAACGGAGAACTGGGCCCATATTTATCAAGTATCTCAGAAACACACTAGGGAATAAACCTCCTGAAAGTTTGACTAGGACTTCAAATACTCTTGTATTATGAAGCTTCCTACAAGCACTTTCAGCAAAGAGTAGTTCTCTTTTGAGAATGAATGATATCAAGACACTGACTTGAGAAATGCAACTCATGATGATAGTTGTGCTATGTATTCAACAATTATAGGCTACGTTCAGTTTGATTCAGGAAAACTAATAAAAGGGAATACTGAAAATATCATGACTTGTATGTGTGTAAATAACAAACTCAGTAGCTTTGGCAAAAGAAATCTATTGGCAAAAAATGTACAGCTGCTGATGACTTTTCAAACCTTCCAATAATAAAGGTTAGGGGGCGCCGATGGCCTAGTGGTTAAGGCGCATACCACACTTGCAGCCTAACAGCAAGTCGTGGGTTCGATTCACGAGCCTGTCGACCTTTGCTGCGTGTCACTCCCCGTCTCTCTCCCTGTTTCCTGTCACTCTCCGCTGTACTATACAAATAAAGGCAGAAAAGCTGCAAAAATATCAAAAAAGTGACTTCAAGAGATCATATACAGTACTTTGCATCCATAAACACCTTTTGGTATATCGCTTTCAGTTTATACTTTTAAGTATAAACTGAGTATATATAAGTTTATAACATTTATGACACAAGATAGGAATATTGATAACATTCTCCTACTACTCCTATGCCCAAAAAGAGTGGCGTGATAAATACGAGCCGTGAGCTCTCTTGTTATGTGTTTACTGTTCTGTTCCCAAATCCTCAGAGCGACGTCACATACGGCAGTGGACTGGGGTAAGATGGCAGAGCAGTGGCTCCAGGAGAAGGAGGCAGAGCGCAAGAAGCAGAGGCCCAGCAGGATGACACCGCGACCCTCGCCGAGTCCCATGATTGAGAGCACGCCCATGTCTGTCACCGGAGATGCAACGCCACTGCTTGACGAGATGGATCGCTAGAGTTACACAGTCATCATCATCATAACGTTTATTTCAGCTCGGAGTACAGTTGAGGGGCAGGCCCTCATTTTTCAAGACAGTAAACCAAATAGAACCAAATGGGGTCCATTTAGTTCAATTCAACTACTTTAACGTTGGCATCCCAATTCTGGGAATGTCATTATAGGCAAAAATGTAATTAAAATTTCAAACTAAAACAATTCTAGTAGTAATATTTTGGTGAAGCAGTTGAGTGGTTAAATGGTTATATAAACACTAAGGATTTACTGTGTATCCAACTGTAGCTTGGGCCATTCTGAAGTGACATGGCTCCATCAGTTGTTAGAAGGAGAAATAACATTGGTATATGAGATTGTGTCAGATAAATCATTTTGTGCTGATTACTTTTACACCACCATATCAAACTACCAGTGGGTGCTCAGTCACTTTACCCCCAGTTGCAAGTTTTGAAAAATTACATGAAACGATGTTTTTCATTCATCAAACTTTTTCTATGTCAATATTTATTTGTATTAAAGAGGCACGTTAAAATCTACATGTTAAACAATGTTGTGGACAAAAGCATAACTGTTGTATGTCTAATGGAACAGTGTCCCTGGATGAAATTGCTGTGAATGTAGAAGACATGTTTTCAGTCAGAGCTGTGTTCTTGATAACCAATGCAAATTTGACCGTATTCACAGGGTGGGCATATGCATATGCTTACAGCATAATTGGGAGGTGAGAAACCTCCAAATTAATATAGTGAATTACAGTAGCCTGTGTTGAGAAACAATGATTTGCACAGTGTTGGTTGTGCTGTGGAGTGTGATGAACCACCGTAAAGGTTTCCCTAAAACATCACATCAGCAATGTAGCGTTTAACATAATATCTCATTGTACTGCTATGATACTTAACTGAAATTAAATCTAAAGATGGATGCATCGCACAGGCCTATTTCAGCTGAATAAGCTTAGTTGAATTAAGCTTTGTTAAGCTGTCTCAAATAAGCTAAAATAGAATAGACACTTGTTGATGTGATGTTCCTAGAAAGAAGTTAATGCACTTTTCCTTCTTATCGACACCACAAGCCAAAAGAAAAGTTCTCCCATACTCTACTGACATACAAGTATGTTACCTATTCAAACATATTCTTAATGTATAAATGTCATCCTTTTATGCACCTGTTATTGCACATGGTCTTATACTGAAAATAATATACATGAGCATCATATCCCACTACTTACAACTGATGTTACAGTATGCAACGTATGTTATGCTTGTTGCAGTGCTTGTCATCTTCAACCAGATTTGTTTGTATTCCACATAAAATACAAGGCCCATAGTAACCGCATGTTTTGTTAAAATCAGGCTTTAAGCTTATGATCATCAAATGCATGCAATAAAAACAATTAATGAATTAGACATTTGATGTTGAATTTAAATTAATATTGTCTTTAAGGGTTAAAAAGAAAAGATTTTAGCCTTTTATAAGCCTTATAAGTAAACAGTACTGTACATGTTAGAAGATAGCAGAGGTTATTAATTCATACACAATTGTTACTGTCAATCTAATATAAAAAAATATATAGATATACATTTTTATCTCCTTAGACAGTAACATACATAGTCTACATACATCAACAAAACTTACCATATTTGTCTTTCAGAATGCATTCTGTGTGTCAAGTAATAAAAACTAAATAAAACAACATTGAAAAAAGAACATCTTTCAGTGTCATTGCTATTTTATGAATGAAAACTGTGCAAGCAGCATTGGCTACAGTGGCGTGTGTTTGCACTTGTGTGACCTTCCAATAGAGTGTGATAATCCCAGCCAGCTTTATGTAGAGACATTTTGGAAAGTACAAGCACTTTTGTACTGTATACAGAAAGTACATTTTACAAAGGATTCTGAGCAGACAATCGGTTTTATATTGTTTTCTTTTCCCTAATTGTATTTCAGCATGTGTATCAACTTGGAGAAAGACAACTCATTCAGATTTATAGAATCTAACTGTAGAAAAGAGTCAACCTAGTCAGAAACAGCAACCCTCCCCCTGGCCTATTCCCATTGATTGGCTCCACCCACCTCACCTGTCCTCAATCACTCCTCATTAGAGGCCTGCTATATATACTGCCTGAGTGCCTGTCATTTCAGTTATTGTTTGTCAGCAGCAACTCCTCTGTCCTTGTGTCTCAGTGGGCCTTGGTTATGCGTCATTGAAGTGAGTTCAGTTGATAATTCATGATTATTGGGTTGTGATAAATGTAATCAATGTTACAGTTCACCTGCTTGCCTTGAAAGTGCACATAATGTACTTGGTAGTACTCAATTAAATGCAGCAAATTAACCTAGAGAATATTATGTAATGTTTGGTGTTTAGGCCTACCCATTCCTCTAGAGTGCTACTCATCATTGTCTTAATTGTTGTTTGTTAATGTGTTGTTGAATTGTATGATAATTATGTGTTTCTGTCTTTCTTAGTAAAAACCATAACCGTGAAGCCTCATCACCTCCTTGCCCAATAACAATATGCTCATGTGTGCAACGGAAATAAATGGCTTAAACGGAACCCAGTTGTCAAACATTCTTGCCGATGTTCCATGGCGATGTTCAAATATCCTGTGAACCAATATTAGAACTCTATCTTACATTAACATTTACAAGTGAATATCTGATTTGTGTGGGTAGAAATATATGGTGAGACAGGAGGAGCACGTTGGTTCAGCCACATACTCATCCCTCCTCGGTGCGCCATAGCCAGTCTTTTGTGTCAGTATCCATCAGGCTCCGCAACCAAATTTGACCCCAATATGACAATTTTGACAAACTTAAGTCCTGCAGTCTGTCTTTTACTGAATATCGTCTTTTGACTAATGATTCCTGCATGTACTCTTGCGCAGTTGCACATGGACGTAGGATGTAGGCTACATTGCTGAACGTTGACAGATTGTACTTATATTCACTCATAGACTGTTGATAGATTGTACATTGTGTTTGAAATGACTATATATACACACTGAGACACTCTTCTGTGTTCTCTGGTGTTTAAGCTTAAACCAGACCAAGTGATTTGTGTATTCATCTTTATGTAATGTCACAGGTTTTTTCTTCAACATTTTAATTCCCCCCAGCGAGATGGTTTGAACCACTTGTGTAACTTAGGTTCCCATTACAGTTTGTCATTGTGTCCCCAATCCGTGTACGTAGCGTTCAGTTGATTTTCAAAATAAAATCCCAAAATCAAAAATCGGAAATTGTCCGTTCAGTTTATATCCGTTCTTGTAGCGACCCAGCTGGACAGTAAGAGGGTGGAGACTTGACTGATGAGTTTTAAGGATTTTATTTCGGTACTCAACGTAGAAACTGGAGGAAATAAGCAAATAAAATGCATAATCAATTATCACATTAATACACAATTCCATAAACCAAATTGCACCATAACATTTCACATTAAACCAATAAACAATAGAATCCAACAATAAGACCAATACCCCTCAACAAACAGACAGAACAAGATCGACAAACAATAAAATGATCACCTTTTTCCCCTTCCAGCTAGGTGCTATTAAAGTGGCATGTGTCTCGCATCAGTTTGGTCCAAGGTTTGGCTTGACCAGCCGTCCGTCCTTCCTTGTGTCTGTCCTTCCTTGACCATCCTGGCAAACATGTCCTGTGCAGTCCTTTCTGCTCTTCAAACCACCAAGGCAGTTTTATACTACTCTGCTGCAGCCCCATGCTGGGCAGCAACACAGGTGAACTTGATTTCTTCTAATCAGTGCCAATTCATCTGTGGCAGTTTTGGCAGGAAACACTTCAGAATAGAAGTCTCAGAGACCTTACTTTGGGCAGGATGCCCTTCAAAATAAAAGTTGCAGGTAAACACTAGTAAACATGGAAAACCCCCCCTTCGGGTCCGTTACACTCCCACCAAATCATAGTGATTTTAAAAACCTACAAAAATCACAAATGATTTTACAAATTATGTGACCCCATACTCATTTAAAACTCTCAAAATTAAAGGTAAGTATGGAGGACTGTGCAAACCTCCCACCTTGAGTACCCCTCCCACCTTGAGTGCGCCACCTTCATAAAGGAAGGCATTGAGGGGACATGGTTTGTGGGATGGCAGTGCAACTCTCTTGCCAATTAGCTCCGACTCCTCTTCATATAACTGCAAAGTGGCAAAAGTGCCACACTCAGCATTCTCGTCTTCCATAACCTTGGTGTCCTGATCTGTGAACCTTCTTCCATCCTTAACTAGTTTCCCTTTGGGGTGGTCAAGTTGCCCAGTAGTCAACTGACTGCCTGGTAAACTGAGTCTCTCCTTGGGCAGAGGCATTTCGCTATGGTCTTGAATGATTTTGTGTGCGGTCTCACTCCTTGTGTTGGGGAAGACATCTGGATGATAATCTGATGTGACCTTTGAGTGGTGAATTAAACTGGGGGACCCATTCTCTCCGGGGATGCAGGTTTTGGCAGGATTGTCGTCATCAGCCTGGATAACAGCGTCCCTTTGGATTGCCTGGTTGTGGAGCTCCAACTCGGCTCGAGCTGCTCCTATGTCCTTCTCCGCTTGCAGCCGCTCCAGCTCATCCTTGATCTTGGGGTGGTGAATTGTTGTGGGAGACACTTTTGCTCCTTCCTTGTGGGTTTTGTCAGGATTGCAGTCAGCCTGGATGACAGCTTCCTCAACTGCAAGCTCTGCTGCTGCCTCTACCTGGTTTTCTACCACAGATGCAAGTTTAGAGTGACTGCTAGACTTTGAATCAACTTGTGGATGACAAAAAATGGAGTGAAAAGGATCACAACCAAACAGTTTGTTAAAACGATCCTGCACTTCTGTTCCAATTTCACCATCAACAATCCTTTCATAAGTTGACTCAAAAATGTCCTTTGAGATAAATTCACATGTATCCACTTTTACTTTTAGTCTCACAACATTATCTTGTGTCATGTGTTCTCGGATTTCAGAGTATAGTTTCAAAATGTCCTTACTCTTAAGCAGGGTTTCCATGATAAGTCCCATGTCGCTCTCAGTATTGGCCTTCAACTGTTTTCTAACTATGCGTACTATAATCTTCCATTGGTCATACAAGCAGAGAAGCCTTAAAACCTTATTCTCTGAGTCTGTATTGCCATCTGACTCATTGGCCACCATATCTGCCATTTTGTATTCAAATTACAGTGCCAGTCTAAGAAACAGAGCAAATGTATAAATAAATGAAAGACCGTGAATAACCATGAACAAAGACAATAAAACCAATATGCACTTTGGATAACTGTATTACAAACACTATAGAACATTAAAAAAGGAACTCTTCAAAAGATAAGCATTTAACCAATTTGCATTTAAACCATACACTGAAATACAGCAGCCCTTACATACACTTATGAGCTACTGAGAAAAATGCAATGTCCGTAGAAGTCCTTATTTTTCGTTTTGTTCCTAACCTTGTGAATGTTCCATCGTGTATCCGTTGTGTTTATGCAATTGTTCACCAGATCCATGCGACTGTGATAGTGTAGTAGAGTTCAGTTGGTGCCTCAGAGAAGTCCATTGTATTGCAGGTGAGATGACAGCAGGCGTTGGGTGAAGTTTCTACTGTAGCGACCCAGCTGGACAGTAAGAGGGTGGAGACTTGACTGATGAGTTTTAAGGATTTTATTTCGGTACTCAACGTAGAAACTGGAGGAAATAAGCAAATAAAATGCATAATCAATTATCACATTAATACACAATTCCATAAACCAAATTGCACCATAACATTTCACATTAAACCAATAAACAATAGAATCCAACAATAAGACCAATACCCCTCAACAAACAGAGACAGAACAAGATCGACAAACAATAAAATGATCACCTTTTTCCCCTTCCAGCTAGGTGCTATTAAAGTGGCATGTGTCTCGCATCAGTTTGGTCCAAGGTTTGGCTTGACCAGCCGTCCGTCCTTCCTTGTGTCTGTCCTTCCTTGACCATCCTGGCAAACATGTCCTGTGCAGTCCTTTCTGCTCTTCAAACCACCAAGGCAGTTTTATACTACTCTGCTGCAGCCCCATGCTGGGCAGCAACACAGGTGAACTTGATTTCTTCTAATCAGTGCCAATTCATCTGTGGCAGTTTTGGCAGGAAACACTTCAGAATAGAAGTCTCAGAGACCTTACTTTGGGCAGGATGCCCTTCAAAATAAAAGTTGCAGGTAAACACTAGTAAACATGGAAAACCCCCCCTTCGGGTCCGTTACAGTTCTTAAGTCCCAAAATCGACAATAAGAAATTGGCTTCATCTCATGAATGGAAAACGGAAATTGACCCGTTTTTTAACTTATTTTTTTTGTTAAACACAATTTTTGCCAAGATATCAAGTATTACTTTATAAGCCCGTATCTTGCGTTCAGTCTATTATTCAATGTGAAATCCAGAATCAAAAATCGAAAATTGGCTTGATTTTCAATTCTAGCCTTTCATCTACATGAATGGAAAACGGAAAATTACCTGTTTTTTAATTATCGATCATTCATTTGCATTATTATACAAAGTTACGGATAGGGAGGGGGCGGAGCCGAGTCTCCACCCCCTCGCTACGCGCCATCTTGGTGAGGTCGTAACGTCACGCTTTGATATCGCCGCAAAGCAATCTTCCAATCACTCTGCTGCTCCGTCCAGCTCCATTCATATTATCTCGGTGTTCAGACCCACGCTCACTGGTAAGTTGATGAAATTACTTTATTTATTTTTTGCAACACTGGCCAGGCAAGGCAGAGGGACGACAGCTGCAGCGTTATAAAGAGAAACAATAGTTTTATTTTATGTAAATCGGCTTTAGTGCTTATCTTAAGAAATATAGCCCATAGAGGAGAATGGTGCAAATGCATTGATAGCATTCGAAGCCGGTGGGAGAATAGTAGACCAGGGGTCTTCAATGTTTTCCAGGCCAAGGACCTCTTAAGAGATGAAGCAGGGACCCCCTCACTGCATATTGTATAAAATTGTGTTGCACGTTAAACATCTTCATATATTTCATAGACAGCTTCATAGACTTGTTTGACAGCACTAATGTGTTGGATTCATGTTAAGTTGTGCATTGTGAGCTTGTAGATCTGCTATTTTCTGCTAATGTTCCCCTCAGAATAGGGATGCTAGGGTTGAAGTGGTTAATGTAACGCAAAGATTTGGGCCCCTCTGTAGTAACACTGAGGATCCCCTAGGGATCCCGGACCCCCTCTTGAAGACCCCTGGTCATGGCCTGTTCCCCAACTGCAACTGCTTCTCAATAGTCTAAGACTATTGAGAATGTTTTTTGTAACCAGTGATGGTTACAAAAATACTCGTTTTCAGTTTGCTTTGTTTTGTTACATATACCTAGTCTAGCAGCCAGGATGATTATGCTCAACCTGTAATGTACATTTTTGTGAGTAGTGAGAACATTTAATCAAATATGAAGACAGAGAAGTTTGGTTCATGTGTGCACTACTGCAGTTCTTACTATTGACAGTAATGTGTTTAGTATGATAATTGTAAAGAAAATAAAGCTGTATTATGTTATTAGTGAGGTAGAGGCGCTTCATTGTGACCAGCACTCAACAATACACACCTGAAAGGCAGATATTTGTGAGGGGCTTGTATATGTGAGCTTACAGTAGGTTTGCATTATTGTGTTTATTTTACATTATCGAACCTTTCTTTGTTTTCCAGTACGATCGAGGACTCAAACTCTGGCTGCCTGCCTCTCCAAGACCCCATCTACTGCTGAGAGGAAGGAGTTTGTGCTGGAGTTTTACTAAGACTGGTTGAGGCAGATATTCCCCTTGAGAAAGCTCCCACACTGGCTGCAAAGCAGGGAGGATCCCTTCCAGCTCTGTCCCACTTCCGCTCAGACTACCTGCTAGAGCTGTTACCTCAGTATGTGGAGGATATCAAGAGTGCGGTGGAGTGAAAGGCCATCTATGTTTTATTAGATGAGACAACAGATGCCTGTGGTCGCTGTGTCCTCGGAATTCTTCTGCAACCCGTTGGCGAGCCATCTCTGACATCAGATATTGTGTTCCTTGAGAGAGTCAACTTCAACACTGTGTCACAGGCAGTCATCTCTTGCCTCAACAGCTACAACATCAACCTCAGTGACGTGTGGGCTTTTGTCACAGACTCAGCAAGCTACATGAAGAAAGCCTTCAACATCATTCTTCATGGCCTGTTCCCCAACTCCAGACACATCACATGTCTGGCACATCTCCTCAACAGGAGACATCCAACCCTTCTGCTGCCACTATCCATGGTCAACTTGACAACCTCTACATGTTTGAATACGGCTGCAGTGCAGGGGCTGAAGACTGGCATCCTGGGACCAAAGAGCAGCTGGGGGAGCTGGATGAGAATGAGCATGATGCCTACTCTCAGCTCTTCCAGAAGACCATGGCTACAGTGGGTGACCATTGACTTTGTCGCTTTTCATAAGAGAATCACTTCACTCATTTGCCTCACCCGCTTTGCAGTAAATTTAAGTTCCAAATACTACCACAAGGTGCCGCTTTGGAGTCACTTTTTTTGTGACAGAGAGACAGACAGACAGACATACAGACAGACAGACAGACAGACAGACAGACAGACAGACAGACAGACAGACAGACAGATAGATGTCTTATATTAATAATAATAATAATAATAACTAGCAATAATTATGTGTGCTTAGAGCGTTTAAATTGGGTTTTCTGTTCAGCGTCGGGCAGTCAGGAACGCATCTCTGTCATTTTAGAAATGTTCAGACACACATTGGTTTCTGTCTGTCTGTCTGTCTGTCTGTCTGTCTCAAAAGTCCGTGGAGAGAGAGAGAGAGAGAGAGAGAGAGACAGACAGACAGACAGACGTCTTATATGTTTTTTTTTCTCGCATCAATTTCTGTATAGTATCATTGTCCCTCTTTCCTCTGTAAATGAAATAATTTAGTTAGTGTAGCGGTTAAAACTGATGTCGCGTGATTTTACGACCCGGGTTCGAATCCCACGCTATAAGCATGCTGATCTGCTATTTTTGATTGATTGATTGATGTACTTTATTTAGTAAGACATGAGAACAACAGTACATGGAAGTACAAATTCACAATACAAGGTCTACTAAACTGGAAGACTCATAAAAGCACAGAGCTTGTTTCAAATGAGTTCCCCATGCACACAAATCATGATGAAATTACTTTTACTTCTACTCCACTACATCTCAGAGGAAAATATTGTACTTTTACTCCACTACCATTATTTGAACGCTTTAGTTACTAGTTACTTTGCAGATATAAATCATTACATTATAAAACATACATTATTTGCCCTATTTCACATAGTCTATTTGAAAATGGCCGATCTACAAGCTCACAACGCATTGCGACGCATTGTGAGCTTGTAGATCAGCTATTTTCAAATATTTCAGTACTTTAAGTATATTTGCCAATACTTTTGTACTTTTACTTTGATTGAACTCAAGTAACATTTTGAGTTCATCCATGACCGTAACAGACGACCGTCATGTGATCCATGGCCAACAGCGAGGCGTTTGTTTTCATTCTTATAAAACCGCGTGGCTCATTTATATGCACGTGAAAGTAACTAAGCGGAAAGTAACTAAGTACATTTACTCCATGTCCACTTGTTGCTGACGGTGCGTGGTAGTGTAGGAGCAGCGCTGTAAAAGCCCCAAGCGTCATCGGTGCAGGAAAGATGCGTATTTGGTTGTACACACGGAGACGCAAGGGTGGCGTTTTCAGTCGGAATTCAAATCATGATGCAACACTTTGTGAGCTTTTATGGGACACTGTTGTACAACAAAGTAGAATTCATTTGTGAAGAAAGAAAAACCCATTAACAGTTGAAAATAGCCTACACCCTACACCATTTCTGCCCATCCCTCTAACTTCATGTAGGCGCATTAAAAATATCAAAATTGGCCGCTCTGAATTTGTATCTGAACAAATACTTTGATAGAAGAGATAGGCCTACAGAGGTACTGTAGGGGGGAGGGGGAACCTGATAGCAGAGTTCCTCACTTGGCTTATTTGGAATAGGCTGCATACATTAACATAACCGGTTTGGCAAGAGACTGGGCCAGTGTTGTAGGCTAGTGCTAATTTTGGAAGTGGGGGAGCGCGGTTCTTGAGCGGATTGGAGTTTTTTTTGTTACTTTATTTCGGTTTTAGGGTTAAGCTCTGATCCACCCGTCCCCCCCTCCCACGAAAGCCCCCCGACCCCCCGCACGCAACCACTCCGCCGCGCTGCGCCAGGCCGCGCTGCGCTAAAACGCACTGTCTGTGCCTGTGGTGGCCAACTGAAAGCTATAATAACATAGTAGTATGACAAGGGTGCCATTATATTCAATGATATTCAATTGTTTTGTGGAAAACACATGGCTCATCATGCTTAATTAAAGAGAGACTCACTTGCCTTTTCTAAGTGCTTTTCATTGTTTGGACAGAAGAAATTGTAAACATTTAGCCAATATTCGATCATCATTAAATAACAGACAGTGAACTGGTAAACTGGTGACAGCATGTCATGGATAGCACATTAATTCTTAAACAATATTGAGGAGGAAATAATTATAAACGAGGAAATAAAATAAAACAAACCAAAAAGACGCCAATAACCCCTGTCTTATAAAAACTGCCAAAGTGGCTCGGGGTTATCTGACATGACAGGCTGTGCCACTTTGGTTTTTGTGCTTTCTGCCGTGCGATGTGCTCGCAGCCAAGTCTTGACATAAGGCTCTGGATTCCAGGACCTGAGCGGAGGTCCATGCTGTCTAATAAACATCAGAGCCGACACACGTTCTGTATGCAGTCGCGAACGGAGTGATGTTATTATGAGGTTCAATGTTCATCAAACTAAAGAGAGAGAGAGAGAGAGAGAGCAGTGTCCCATAAAGTAGTAGTGGAAATAGCCGATCTACAAGCTCACAAAGTGTTGCACCATGATGCTTTGCGAGCTTGTAGATCTGCTATGTTTTAAAATAAAAGTCTGTCTGTTGGTTTTATGAATATATTAATCCATCATACATACATTATATATATATAACGCACTGGCCAATACAAACTAATAGACGAGAATGAATAATTTGTATGCTCATCACGTGGGATTCGAACACGGGTCGAAAAATCACCGGACATCAGTTTTAACCGCTACACTAGCTGGGCTGTTTCATTTATACAGGAAAATGTTGGAATATTACTACACAACAATTGATGCGAGAAAAAAAAAACATATAAGACGTCTGTCTGTCTGTCTCTCTCTCTCTCTCCACAGACTTTTGAGACAGACAGACAGAAACCAATGTGTGTCTGAACATTTCTAAAATGACAGAGATGCGTTCCTGACTGCCCGACGCTGAACAGAAAACCCAATCTATTGGCAAGAGAAAAAAATACGTTTATTTTCCCGTCTCGTTTTATCAATTAAGACGTTAAAATTAAACTAATGTTAAGCGCAGCATCATGCTATCTAACTTTATTTGCTTAATATTTTGCTTAATATAAATGTCACATCTTGTACTGTAAGCAACATACAGGATCTTTCTCTGTCTTTCTAGAAAAACAGTGCCTAAAAACCCCAAAACAAACAATTTTGCTATTCAAATGAGCTATTGGCATGATAAAACATACGTTTACATTTTCCAAAGCAAGTGTCAAAACATAATACAAAAGTGTAAAGTAATGTATGTACAGTTTGGAGAGGATATACAGTAACTAGTAACAAATATATTCTTGCTGTCTGCTGTGGGCTGTAGGCAGTAGACCGCTGCTGCCCCTAGTGGCACAGAGTGGAAATCATACATGCCCTGCATGAAACGCATGAGAAGAATGAAAAAAAACGACAAAGTCAATGGTCACCCACTGTAACTGCTCTGCAAAGCTGCAGGCTGTGATGGAGAGACACCCCAGCATGGATCTCTTCAAAGCCCTCCCAGTGTTTTACCAAGCAATTGGCTGGTCTAAGAAAGAACATTCAGGACTATGTCCAGGTGGCCCCTGCCCTTACCCTTGTGTCAGCTGAGGAATGACATCGTTACGTCCACATGGACTAGAGTGATGCTGAGTATGTGAGTCCTGTGGAGTGGTGGGCTGCCAGGGAGGACAGAATGCCCACTCTTGCCCCACTAGCATCATTGTACCTCCATCACCCCGCTACCTCAGTGGATGTTGAGTCTTTTCTCACATTACACTATGCTGCTTACACAGTACCGACGGAGCCTGACTGAACACAACATTACAATGATGCTTATTGCCAAATTCAACTGTCGGCAGAATAACCCCCACTGACTGACTGAAAGCCAGAGGCTGGCTATCTGGCTGGCTGGCTGACTGACTGCCTGACTGAAAGCCACAGACTGACTGACTGACTGACTCAGAATGCCTGGCTGAAAGCCTCAGGCTGACTGACTGACTGACTGACTGACTGACTGACTGACTGACTGACTCACTCACGCTTTAATGGTTGTTAAATGTTGCCTTGTCTTGTATAGAATGTTAAAGTTGTTCTTTTCAAATGCATAGACTTGCAGAAAAAAACAATCATCTGTTTTTCAATGATTATTTAATGTTCCGGAAGTGCTTTGTATCCTCTCTTGAACAAGCACTATATCTGTTGTATGTATTTGTTCCAAATGTATTTATTGAACAAATTAATTAATGTATGTTTAACGATTATGTAAAATGTTCTTTTTTCCCCTCCTTTTAATTAAAAAAAAGAAAATCCAGCATCCATATTCTGGGGATAACATTAGCCAAAAATAGCAGATCTACAAGCTCACAACGTGTCACAATGCGGCGCGATGTGAGCTTGTAGATCGGCTATTTTTATGAGAGAGAATTCGTGTAAAGGAAAGTACAGTTGCAACTCAGGTCTATTTGTCTTAGAACAGAGAGTGTAAGTAGTTAAAGTAAACTGTTCCTTTCCAATGTACAGACTTGCATACATACAGAAAAAACAAACATCTGTGGTTTAATTATAAATTCTTTTTATTTAAATTGTTCTAAAAAAATATCAGTTCTCGCATTTGCACTATACTTATTTATGTATTTATTACATTATTTAGAGAATGAATTTATGTATGTTCATGTTGGACCCATTGGTAAATTATTGTTTTCTTAGATTAATGTTTAATCTACCTGTTCCCAATGCATTTCAGTGGCAAATTTACATTTTATTGCACATTTGTTATTTGAATTGAATATGTACTAAAGAATGTTCATGAAGGAGTGAATTAGTATTGAATAAAAAATGACAAAATCAAAGGTTTGACTAATGGATCTTACTTTGTGGTACTTTAAGATTTATTTAGCATGTTTAGGGTTGTTATTCTTGCTCCAAACACATTGATTATAGTACTGGATAACTGTCTAAAACCTTAAAAAGTCACCCCGCAGAATCCCACAGATTTTCCTCCTGAATCACCACTGAAAAACAGAAAAAAAACTGCAGATTCCGTTTGGGTTTACTGATCAGATCTTCAGGAGTCAGCAGGTGGCGTGTCCACAGCGAACAGTGGCTGAGAGAATGCGATAATGGTGTCATTTTTCAGTACAGTGTAATATATATATGTATAGTTATACATTGAGTACTGTTACGGCCCTATGTGGCCTCATATTGTGTTTTTAACCCTCTGAGTGTTTTCAGTGCCCTACTTGGTAATGGAGGGTGGAGTAGAGATTGGAGGAGTGGCGTGGTGTCTGGAGACACACCTGGGCCTCATTCCTCATCATCATCATAACCTTTATTTCAGCTCGGAGTACAGTTGAGGGGCAGGCCCTCATTTTCAATGTAGCCGAGAAACAGAACACAGTAATCAACAACAGGAATAGACATTCACATACAGCAACATAAGATGCATGAATCAGAATACAGAAATCACTAAAAAAAAACTAAAATACTCAAAGAACTAGAACAGATCTACCAAAATTAAATAAAGCAGTTACAATCCTGAACAAAATTAATGGAAGTCATTTCCCTGAAATGACCTAAAGATGGAAGTGATTTGATTTTCAAGGGCCTCTGCCCTCTGGAGCTCATTCCAGGCAGATGGAGCACTGACAGAAAATGCTGTCTTGCCTAACTCTGTCTGTGCAAAAAGAACCTTGAGTGTCAGGAGATCAGTTGAGCGGGTCTGGTATGTAATAGGGTTCTGATCCAACATAGAACAAATATAAGGGGGCAGCATTCCTGAGATGGCTTTAGAAATAAATACATACTGTACCAGTGCTTATCACGCCTCTCAGATAGAGAGGATAAGCCTGCGTTCCCATAGAGTGTACAATGATGGGTACCATAGCTGTCACCAGTGACCCATCTTAGGGCAGAATGGTACACAGTGTCGAGGCGCTTTAAAATTGATGGAGTAGCAGTTCTATAGATAATGTCTCCATACTAATTGTTTTCCTACTGGATGCAGGAAAGCAAGATTTATTTCTATAGAGACAAGGTTTTCAATGTGAAATTTAAAACACAATTTCTCATCTAGCCAGATGCCAAGGTAATTGTATTCCGTGGCCCTTTCTATTGTAGCACCACTTGAAGAGGTTATGGCTATATTACTAAGGTTGGTGGTTTTAGCCCTAGTGAACAGCATGAATTTAGTTTTGCTTGCATTTAAAACCAGTCTAAGCTCAACCAGGGCAACCTGAAGAGCATTAAAAGCAAGCTGCAGCTTCCTCAATCAGCCCAGACAGCATAAAAGCCTGGGAGAAGCTCCTCATCAGCCTTTTTACCATCCGTCACCTCCATGTGCTGAACCCTTTCTGTTAGTTAGCTGGTGTTTGCTACTGTAGGTCTATAGGCTGTGTGCCATACCTTTTTCCTGCTTAGTGCGTAAGTAGGTAACTTTATTTACTTAGTGTTTAAAGTATAGACTATTCTTAGATAGGAAACGTAATCATATTCCAAACCTTTTTCCTGAGTATAATAGAGAAGGGAAGCTTGTAGGGATGTGCCGCCATTTATTTTGTTCCCCCTTTTGACCCTGTTTTGTTTAGTTAGGGAGCCTATACTGTAACTTTGTTTTGGTGGAGTTTAGGTTGTTTTCTTTTCAGGTAGGGTTGGGGTATTTTGGCTTTGGCCACCCTGAAGTTTGTTGCTTTCCCTGATCTGCTTAATTATCCATTGTAAACTTAAGGTTGATCCTAATATTAATGTACACTTTTTCGTTACCTGTGTATGTGTTACTCCTTAGCCTCTAGACACCTTATAAGGTCGTAACAAGTACACAGTAGCTAGGCACACATCTGTTTCTGGATCGCTGGAAGAGGAATCGGGTATAGGAAGGGTACAGGATATTCACACCAACTGGGTTTAAATGGTTGAGAATGCGATAATCATGATTTATGTGTCATGCCATGAGTATTACAGTATAATAGTACACAATGTATTCTAAATTATATAACGAACAAATAAAGGGTTGGAATTAAAGAGCTAAGATACAGTATTATGAACAGTATAAACTGGTAGAAATGTGTTAATATGTATTGTAGGCCTATACTGTTTGGACTAGTATGGATGGTGCCATAGTGAAATATAAATGCCAAGACATACAGTAGGCTAGGACGCCTGAAGGTACAATATTAATAATGTACACATTCTAGACAGCAATATCTATAGTGTTAATGTCTTTGTTTGTACAACATATACCCAGTGGTGGAAAAAGTACTCAAATGTTTTACTTAAGTAAAAGTATCAATACTGCAATGTAGAAATACTCTGTTACAAGTAAAGGTCCGCAATTCAAAAGTATAAAAGTATTGGCATCAAAATGTACTTAAAATACCAAAAGTAAAAGTACTGGAATGTCCCATTTCAAGTTTTCAAATGTATAAACATCTTTTGAAAATAGCAGATCTACAAGCTCACAATGCGTCACATCGGAAGCATTGTAAGCTTGTAGATCGGCTATTTTCAAATGGCCAAAATGTATATAGGGCTGAAGTGGTTAATGTATGTTCAGTAATAATAATCAAAATCTACAAAGTACTAGTAACTAAAGTTTTCAAATAATTGTAGTGGAGTAAAAGTACACTATTTACCTCTGAGATGTAGTGGAGTAGAAGTAAAAGTATTGGAAATTGGAAATACTCAAGTAAAGTACAAATACCTCAAAAGTGCACTTAATTACAGTACTTGAGTACATGTACTTAGTTACTTTCCATCAATTCAAGTCTCCATGGGGTGACTAATCCATAGAAAAGGTCATTTTGGGGGTGAAATATCCCAAACACACAAAGTGAATGTTACAGATTAACAGCTGTAGGTATATGTACACACTGTATACCTCCGACTGTACAATACATAACATTTACAGTACACCAGTTTAGTGTTCATACTGTTCTGTATATGTCACATTCATACCTACGCTTACAGTTCATTCTATTTATATATTATACCAGGGGTCTTCAAGGTGTTTCAGACGAAGGACCCCATAGCTGAGAGATGATCAGAGATCCCCACTACATATTGTATACAATTGTGTGGCAGATTCAAACTTTTCATAGATTTCATAGTTAGCTTCATAGGTTTGACAGCACTATATTGGATCCATGTTCATTTGTATTTTCAGACATTTAATCACTTAAACCATAAACTTGACCTTTCACTTGGTCTGCCCCCCCCCCCCCATCTACACCAAACCTCATTGCCTATAAATAGCAGATCTACAAGCTTGTAGATCGGCTATTTTCCCTTAAGTTCCCTCCAGAATACACAAAGATTAGGCGGCCCCCTGTAACTCTGAGGATCCCTAGGGGTCCCTGACCCCCTGTTGAAGAGCCCTGTATTATACATACACTAATTGTTCTCAACGTGGGGTTCAGGGACCCCCCAGGGGTCCTTAATATATACGTAGCATCAACATCTGTTTTAAGCACCTCCCTGTACATTGGCTATTTGAAATATAACCAAACTCCATGCTCCTCGTCTGAGTCGTCTCAATGTGATGTGTTGTGAGATTGTAGATCGGCTATTTTCAGAAGAATTTGAATGTTTTTGAAACATTTTACAACACAAACATAGTATGGGGGTCCCTGGGACAAAATATTTTCAGATGGGGCTAATACATATTAATTTGGGGGTCCTTGACATGGAAAAGTATGAGAACCATTGCATTGATTATAGTGATAACACATGATTCTCTTGTTCTCAGCCACTTTCTCAGTAAGAAGAATCTCCTGCAGTTTCTTCCTCCTTGGACATGACACACTGTAACTCAGCTGTAGATGCGAAACTGCATTTTGTTGTCTCAGTAGTGCTTGTACTCTGTGCAGTGACAATAAAGTTGAAACTAAATCTAATCTAAACATCACTCATAAAAACAACTGCTTAATTTAAGCCAAGTAGGACATTTATCAATAGTAGGCTACAGATTACAGAATATGCAAGGCAAATAATGGCATTCAATAAAACATTTTATTCACAATTTAAGTGCAAGCTCTTGAAGTCATCTCTTTTAAGAGCTTGAATCCTCTTCACGAGGCTACTACTGCACAAAGATTAGTACATTTTTCGTTTTGGTGAAGCACATTAAAATAGTAGATATGTAGAGATATACAGTATGTATGTATAGAGAGTTCACAATATAGTAGTATAATATAGCATATAGTAAAGTATAATATTAGTTTAGATTAATATAGCTGTTTTTCCCCCTTTTGTAAAGGCTAGTGTGACTAATCATGCCATGACAGATCCTACACTATCTGCAATGTTGAATCCTCTGCCAACCAGTACAGTACACAGTCTCCAGGAAAATCTGATGGACGCTGGTGGTGACGCTGATCAAACTGCTGGGCTTTTGAGCAGTAGGCACGGCTCTGTTGGTGGCCAGCGTCATGCTGCCTTGCCTGGAGTGACTCTTCTTGTAGCGAGGGTCCTGCTGCTACACGCTGTGTTGGGAGCTGCCTGGAGTGCAGATGGTCTTAATTAGACTCCTTGGAGGTGTTTCAGGTTATTACTTGCAGATGGGTCAAAAACACCTGAGAATAAAATAAACAGGGAATATTACTGTGATAGTACAGACCGGTAGGATATCATTTAACTTTTAGATCATTTTCTTCTGCTTAAATAAGAGAACACTGCATGCTTCAATCAAATAATACATAAAGCATTGTCATTATCTAGTTAAAATGCTGTGGTTTCACTGACCCTGGTTCTAATGAATTAGAACAATATGCTCAATTTAAAATACACAACTCACGTTACCACGCTTTGACTCAGTCGCTGAAGTGGGCCACAAGCACCTAGAGTAAGGTTCTACTGTGTCTTTCCTCTGGACTCTTGCAGCGCAGCACCTACACGGGACCAGACCTCACACAGTCCAGACTTGCAGTCACAGTGTGCGTCAAGCACCGCCCCAGTGTGCTGTGCTCTGGGGCCATGATCCAGGGAGAGGTTGGCTTCTCCCTCGGTTGCTGAGTGCAGCACCTGAGAATAGAGTAAACAGTGATATTACTGTGATAGAACAGACCGCTAGGGTATTATTGTCTTCAGCTTACATAGGACAACACTGCATGCGTGCAACAAAAAAATCTAATAATATCTAAAGCAGAGGTCTTCAACAGGGGGTCCGGGACCCCTAGGGGGTCCTCAGAGTTACTACAGGGGGTCCGCCAAATCTTTGTGTGATTTTTACATAAACCACTTCAACCAAGTATCCCTATTCTGAGAGGAACTTTAGCCAAAGGCGTTGTGCGTTTGTAGATCTGCTATCTTCGGCAAAGTGGTTTAGTATAGCGGGGAAAAAGAGCAGGCTAAGTACAGAGTGAAAGGTCAGGTATAAGTGTTGTTTAAGTGCATGATTAAATGTTTGGAAATACACATTAACATGAATCCAACATGATAGTGCTGTGGAACAAGTCTATGAAGCTGCCTATGAAATCTATGAAAAAAGAAATATTCTATACAATATAATGGGGGTCCCTGCTTTATCTCGCTCTCAGCCAAGGGGTCCTTGACCTGAAAACGTTGAAGACCCCTGATCGTAATTGTAATTATATCTAGTTAGAATGCTGTGGTGTTACCGACCCTGGTTGTGGTACATTTTGACCCAGTCTTGTAAGACCCTGCTTGTAAGACCAGCCACTGACTGTATGAAAAGTGCTGGGTAACCAGGCTAGTACTTTTTACTTGTGTTTTTCCCCCTATGAAACTCTCAAAGAACAAAGCTTGACTATCTGCATGCCAGCCACAATGGACAGACTCGACTTTCATGAATTATTTTGGGTCATTAATAAGGCCCATATTTGGGCTTTGTTTACGTCTGACTTCTTTTGGGCACACAGTAGCTTAGTCCAGCGTTAGAGTTCTCTCTAAGTTAGAGAGAACTCACTAACGCCAGGGCTAAAAAAGCTTAGCCTTGGATCAAGACTATATATTAGTTGTATTTGATCAAGTCTGACTCAGATAAAATACATCTACGATAGTCTTGATCCAAGGCTAACAGTAGCCACGCTAACACACAGACTTGCACAGCACTTCTACAGTTCACCAACATTACCTGTCAAACGATAAAACAAAATAATAAAAACAAACTTACTTACCCTTGCACAAATAAGATTGAGCCTCAAGGCTGTTGTAGGCCATCAACTGGTCCATAGTGTAGTAGGCACTGCGTGTAAACACTAAATAATAATCATACAATATCCGGATAATGTATGGCCCGGCGGATAAAGATCCTTATTTATTGACACTAAACTCACTCGTAACAAGCTTATACGGATCGATACCGATAAATGTAATCTTCTCCTCGTATTGTTTCCTCTTAATCTGCGTAAAATGTTCTAGCAGTGACTAGCTAAAGTAGCTGCTATGTGTTTGTTTACAGTGTTACACTTAGCCGGAGCTGACACGGTGCTGCTGGACCGAACCGGACCTCACCAAGATGGCGCGTAGGGAGGGGGTGGAGTCTCGGCTCCGCCCCCTCCCTATCCGTAACTTTGTATAATAATGCATATGAATGATCGATAATTAAAAAACAGGTAATTTTCCGTTTTCCATTCATGTAGATGAAAGGCTAAAATTGAAAATCAAGCCAATTTTCGATTTTTGATTTTTGATTTCACATTGAATAATAGACTGAACGCAAGATACGGGCTTGTAAAGTAATACTTGATATAAAAAAAAAATAATTAAAAAACGGGTCAATTTCCGTTTTCCATTCATGAGATGAAGCCAATTTCTTATTTTCGATTTTGGGACTTAAGAACGGATATAAACTGAACGGACAATTTCCGATTTTCGATTTTGGGATTTGAGAACGGATATCAATTGAACGCTACGTACACGGATTGTCCCCCATGCCAAAGCTCCTTCTGTAGCTGTAACCTGAACGTTCTCATTGTTAGATCATTCTCACTGTTTACAGTACTGCTCAACACTTACTTATGGGGATAATCTTCTGGTATATATGCACAAATCTCCCCTCACAGTCAACCCACCCTAGAGCAGTTTATAGTAACTAGCATGTGGTAATGCTATGGTGCTTTGGACATCCTATTCTGTCAAACTCATCAAGCATGTGAGAATCAGCTGACTTGGGATTTTGGACTCTGCACTGGATGTTACAACCCTCATTTAGAGGGGTGAGAATAATCTGCAGAGTGATCACCTAATCCTTTCCTGAGAATGTGACCCCCTTCCACACTGCCTCAAATCGCATTGCGGGGTACAAGCTAGGCCCTAGTCTCCTGGAATGCTAGCTAGGTTTTCTTGGCATGGATTCAGTGCATACAGTATGGAAAGAATTGTTCACACAATGTCAAGCTAAGCAGGTTAGCATAAGCTGATGAATAGCCTTTGTATTTACCAAGTAAAAATGTCCCAATTATGATTAAATATTTCTTGTTAGGATTATGCCTAGAATATAATTGGTAAAATAACATTTGAAAATTGTATCTATTTGTGTATCTATTTTGGAGTCAATACTACTTAAAATTCAGTGGACTTCCTAGATATACATTCTAACATTAAAATAATGATTATGGCAGGAGTATGTAAACTGACATTACAATTACATTTACACGTGTCATATTTTAGCAGTCATACATTTCTTACACTGAAAACTCATTCATATTATTTTCTTTATTGTGCATAAAAGTATTACAAAACATGATTCGGCATTTCACAATCAAATGACATGATTATTGTCGATGCTGGCTTATATGCTGAGTAGGAAAAGATTATACTGTAAAATGTTTGTCATATGTATTTAATTCTCCATGAAGCAAGTGATAGTCAAGAGCTAGAAGATGCACCTACAGTTAAGAGCACTTAATATTTACCATATCATGCTATGCTTGTATCAAAGTGTTAATGTTGTCTCAGAGAGAGTGCTGTTTTCCTTCGTCTTTTCCTACTAAATTGCTCTCTTGCTCTCTGTATAGTCAGCTGCATTGGACTCATAAGTGCGGTTATTGGGGTGGATATGTACAGCTCTTGCTTGGTGTTTTCAGTATTCTGAGAAGTCAGCTCTCCAGTCTCATCAACTTTGGATATAATTGCTGTGGTTTGGGGTATAGCTAAAGTCATTGTTTCATGTGCAGGTTCATTGTTATGGATACCAACGTAATCTCTAGGAGCACTGGGCATGACTTTTTTTATTGGTTTTCTTACCTTTCTACCTTTTGTCCTATGTATTTCATGGGTGACAGCAGGGCTGTCAGTAACAGCACTGACAAGCCACTTATCAGTATAATGAGTTAGTGCTTCTAACACAGGCCACCCAGTAGGCTTACTAATGACTGTAGTTGTAGGGCTACTCAGTAAATCAGTGTTCGCAGGGGTAGCGAGAACAGGAGCTAAGTCCTCAGAGGTATTCTGGAAGGTTGGGCTTTCATTTGAAAGGGGTAGTACTATCTTGCCCCTTCTCTTTCTTTGCCCTCTGTCTTTTGACCTTTTGGTTTGAAAAAGACTGAAGGTAGAGGAGATAGCTGTAGTGCGAACTGCTGTTCTTGCTCCATAAACTTCTGGTCTCTGTGAAATCTGCCTCTCTATGGCTTTAGCCATAGGAACAGAAAGGGTAGTTGGAGCACCAGTGGCAGTGATCACTTTCTGATCCTCCACAATGGAATTTCTGAGTGTGAGCTCCACAATAGGACCAGTGTTGCTGATTTTCCCCCCCTCCCCTTCTGCTCTCTCCTTTGACCCGATCCTTTGGGTCTTAAGGATGACAATGGGGGCACTGCCAGCGGCCACAACAGGTCTCTCGTCAATGTGGCTTTTTAACTTCTGCTCATGCTGGACTGTTGGAGTTATGGTAATAGCGGTAGGAACAGAGGCGTCTCCTGTTGTATGGGAGTGGGATTTCTTTTTCGGTGAAACATTCAGTACAATCTCTGTGTTGGTATTTCTTCTCCTGCCCTCACCCTTTTTTGACCTTTGGGATTTAGTTTTAAGCATGGTCATAGTAGCTCTGCTGGCAGTTGTGGAGACACATACTACTTCTTTGCTCCCTGTTACTACTCTATTTTGTTGCACTATTGGCACCTTCAAGATCGTAGTAGGTGAGGTGACAGAAGTGTCAGTGGTTTCTTTTATTGGCTCGTCCTTCATGACATCATTAGAGGGTTCGTGTTTCCCACCCTGATCAAATGCACTATCAATGAAACTGTCCCTCTTTCTACCCATCCGGTCATTTTTGGCTTCACCGTGAATGAAGTTACTCTTGTCAATGACTTCCTCTGCTCTGTTACCAGCGGGACCGGATGTGGGTCCTTCCCCTACTTTTGCACCTGCGTCTACTTTCTGCTTTCTCTTTCTCAATTTTCCCTTTCCTTTACGACCTCTGGGCCTTTTCTTCCTCTTCCCCCCATTCTTCCTCTTTTTCTTCTCGGCCGTTTGCGTCTCGCCTTTGGTGGTGTCGGCACTAGAGCTCTGAGAGGTGGAGACAGTAGCGAGCACCTTGATGAAATCCTCGGCAGCTGTCACCACATTAGTGAGTGAGGGCTCCTCTGGCTCGCCGACCTGGGAGCTGGCCACCGTTGACTGTGTCACACCCTCTGGGTTCTCATGCTCTGTGCTTTCGTCCAAACCTTTTGGTTTTGATGGAGCAACGGTCAGCACGTCAATCACAGCAATGCCACCAAAGTCGTACGGGACAGACTCTCTAAGCACAGCGACTGGCAGCTTCTCGTACTTTTTACATCTGCGAAAGAGAAGGGAAATGGGAGGAGGCGTGGTCAGTGTCTGGAACTTGTAGAATGTGATGCAGTTCAGCTATGCGGCAAAGCCACTTAGAAAAGTTCAAGAACGTTTTAAATACTTACACCCCGTACCAGTGGCGCTCCACACACTGATCTTCATAAGCAAACTCAAAGCAAGGTGCCTCTAGAACATTGAAGAACGCCTGACCCATCACTCTGGAGATTGTGTCATTGACTTTCCGTAAACACGCCTTCAACCTGCAGTAAATGACAGAGAGAATAACTCCTTAAATTATTCATGTTGGTCTGCTTTTATTTTGTAAAAACTCATATGTATGCATTATGCAAAATAATGGAAGTACCACTATTAAGTCCCAAACAGTAACAATCTCAGTTGTAATCAGACTTTAAGGGAATATTCGAATCATTACTTGACATGATGAGTGATCACATATGTGATGATGATAACGTTTTTTGTGTGAATATTTTCTAGGATGTCAGTGGTGTTATTCACAAGGCAAAGCAGTCTCTAAATAAATAACCATAACATAGAATAATGATAACATTGTCTGACATACAAACATTCAAAAACAGTTTATGGGAGATTCAGAAAAAGCCTAAATGAACAATCAATCCTTATGGGACAATATGGTCAAGCCAAAGTGTCAATCTATTTTACTTTTAAAAAATGGGCTATTTACTCACGCGTTATCACAATCACAGTAAGAAATGGAATGCCACTTGAAATTAGTGTATCCATAATTAGAAGAGAAGGCATGGACGACATAAGGGCAGTGGTCATGGACACGGCAACAGCTGTCGGTCTCTGCAAATTCTCCTGTGTATGGATGTAATTATTAGTAACCTTAGATGTATATGCATCATTCCTATAGGCACTGTGGTTAATTTGTCAAGACATTTTTATAAAGTCTCATAATTATCCTATCCATCTAAGACCACACAAAGACCCACAACCAGTGGTGTAAAGTAACTAAGTACATTTACTCAAGTACTGTTCTTAAGTACAATTTTGAGGTATTTCCAATTTTCAATACTTTTACTTCTACTCCACTACATCTCTGAGGAAAATATTGTACTTTAACTCCACTACAATTATTTGAAAACTTTAGTTGCTAGTTAGTTAGTTTAGTTTAAAGTCGCATTGCCAGAGTTGTGAGCTTGTAGCTCTGCTATACATTTTGAAAACTTGAAATGGGACATTCTGCATAATGAGTACTTTTACTTTTGGTACTCCAAGTACATGCCAATACTTTGCACTTTTACTCAAGTAAATTCTGAATACCAGACTTTTACTTCTAACGGAGTATAATTTCTACATTGCAGTATTGATACTTTTACTCAAGTAAAACATTTGAGTACACCTCCACCATCTGCCCACACAACCATACCTAAATGGTCATAATGATCAGCCGTATTGCCTGCTCCACACCAAAGCGTCCCGGGGTACGTGAAGCCTCTCTTGGGTCGTTTTAAACTCTTGTCCACGGAGACAGGAGAGGTGACGTCCATTCTCTCAGATCTCCTGTGAAACTCCTGACATCTGAATTTGGCGTCTTCCAGGTCCATGTGCGTAAAAGGTGTCTCCAAACCTAGATCAGTTGTCTGTCTTTTTAGTCCAAGTCTACACACGTGCAAGAACGATTTGACCTGCATCTGGTCTACAATCACAGAGCAGTCCAGGAGTTCTCCTGCGGGTCGTTTGACAAGAGAACGCACCTCTTCGATCCCGTCTGACAGCTGGTAAAGGTAGTTCCCCTCTAGGATGGACACTCTTGCCCACAAAGTGCTGTTTATCATGGCGAACATTTCTTTGCCCTCTTGTTCTGCGTCAAAGGGATTGCCCCTGACCAGGTTTCTGTCCAAGTAAGACAGAAGGAGCAGAAAGACAGACCACATTACTGCTGCAAGTGGAGCACTTCAGCACCACGCTAATGGAGACAGCTCCTCTGTCCGGGCTCAGAGCAACCTCCCACTTTTAAAGTGGTGCGATTAAGCCTATTAATACGATAGAAATCAGGGGTCTTCAACAGGGGGTCCGGGACCCCAAGGGGGTCCTCAGAGTTACTACAGGGGGTCCACCAAATCTTTGATATGTTTTTTTTTTTTTGTAGCATCCATTTTCTAAGGAGAACTTTAGACAAAAATATTATTATTTTTGGTAAAGAGTTATAGGTGTAGAGGGAAAAAAGAGCAGCAAACGTTTATCTGAAACACAATTTTATACACTATAGAGTAGGGGGTCCCTGCTTCATCTCGTACGTAGTACCAAAGTATTGGCATCAAAATATACTTAAAGTACTAAAAGTAAAAGTACTAAAATGTTTGAAAATAGCAGATCTACCAGCTCACAATGGGACATGTTGTGAGCCTGTAGATCGGTTCTTTTCAAATAGCCTATGTATAAAATAGGGCTAAAGTGGTAAATCTATGTTTTGATATGATATAATAATTTATATCTGCAAAGTAACTAGCAACTAAAGTTTTCCAATAATTGTAGTGGAGTAAAAGTACAATACAACTCTGAGATGTAGTGGAATAGCCTACTATAAAGTATTGAAAATACTCCAGTAAAACCTCAAAATTGTACTTAAGTACAGTACTTTAGTAAATATACTTAGTTACTTCACACCACTGGCTGCAGGGTTAATGTGCATAAGGGCATATGGCAACCCACTCTGAGGAGACAAATGACCGCGAGTTACCTCCTCGCTCCCCTTTCTTCCCCCCAAAAGTGGAGATTTACTTTGGGTGACACGCATGGAGGAGGAGGAGGAGGAGGAGGGTCCTCCTCCTCTTCCCATGGTAACAAGGATGGGGTGATTCTGCCAACAAGTGGAGAGATTGGACACCTTTCAAGTTCCACTAAAGGGATTGCATTGCTGATGACCTAAATTGCAATGTAGGGACAAAAAGTCATTGTTCAGAATGAGCATGGAAAGTTTTGCGTAATACTCGCACGCATCATCACATTGAAATGATGATGGGGTTCATTCTGATCTAACCAGTGTAACCAGTGGTGTAAAAAGTACTCAATTGTTTTACTTAAGTACAATACCACAATGTAGAAATACTCTGTTACAAGTAAAAGTCCGGAATTCAACATTTACTTGAGTAAAAGTACAAAAGTATTGGTATCAAAATGTACTTAAAGCACTACAAGTAAAAAGTATCATTATGCAGAATGTCCCATTTCACAAGTCTTCAAATGTATGAAAATATTATGAAAATAGCAGGTCTACAGTATTGTGAGCTTGTAGATATTGTAGGCTATTTTCAAATGGCCTAAATGTATATATGGTTGAAGTGGTTAATGTACGTTTTGTAATAATAATAAAAATCTATTAAGTAACTAGTAACTAAAGTTTTCAAATAATTGTAGTGGAGTAAAAGTCCAATATTTGCCTCTGAGATGTAGTGGAGAAGAAATGAAAGTACAGAACATTAGAAATACTCCAGTAAAGTAAAAGAAATACCTCAAAATTGTACTTAAGTACTTGAGTAAATGTAGGCCTACTTAGTAACTTTACACCACTGACTGTAACTACACAATGTTTGGCTATAGTGTAGGAATGATACGCCATACTGCTGATAGAAAAGAAAAGAAAAGAAAAGAAAAGAAAAAATGAATGAAAGAAAGAAAGAAAGAAACGTTCCCTTGAAAAAAAAACATATTTTAAATTAACATGAAAAATTGTCACAAACGCTCTGCAGCCAATACATTTCAGCCAAATAATAGCATACTGTGCAGTTTTACCTTCCCTCCCTGCTGCAGGTTGGGTTAATCACTGTGTTTGGTCACATGCTGGGCTAACAATGAACTCTAGTAGGCAGAGATCCAACTTAACCTCAAGACACTGAAATCGGATTGTTAGAAGGCGGAGAGAAATGATGTAAAATCACCAGAGGCAACATTCGACCAATTCCTGGGAAAGCCCACAGCTCTGTGGAACTGCCACTGTGGAACTTCTATGGTTCGGATAGAGTTCATACTGGATATGCCACAACAGGCCGATAATTATGCATATACACTTGCTCAGCGCCACTCAATGAAACAAGGGGTTTTCAGAATTATCATATTTTTTAAAGCATTTAAACAAATATATGTTAACCTGTCCTATTCATAATGCAATACATCAAAGCATCATTGCATACAGAAAATCTATTAAACTGGCATATTTACTTTCAAAATAAAACCAAAACCAAACAAATATAGCCTGTTGGCATCAAGCTATACAGCAAAAAAAGAAGAAGAAAAAATGCATCCACTCTGTTTGCAGATGCAAGAACACATTCAGTGGACAGTCCAGAGGTTTGTTTCTTCTGTCAGGGATTATTTATGTCCCTATGTTTACTAGTGCAACCTCTACAACCACTACAAACCAAGAAACACATGGAATTCATTATCATCATGGATGTATGGGAAATATGTATGTAGCCTTCTCCATGTATGTACTTGCATACAATAAGAAGCTGTCAGTTTGCCTTAGGATTTCATTCCTTCGTTGTGGTGGGGTTAGGCCTCCTTGTCAACAATACTAAAAAGAACCACATCTCCCATTTTCAACCTACCGTTTATTTTTTTTACATTTAGTGTTCTTAGTTTTTAACCTTTTTAACTAGCTTTTTCCTAATAAAGTTGTTTTTATTTTGTTTCTGTTTTTCTAAAGCGGCTTTTGAGTATTTAGAAAGGCACTATATAAATTGTATGTATTACTATCTTCATATAAATGGTCCTCACTAATCCTACTACAGGTGTGGACATCAGTGACATCATTGATAGGCAGATTTGATCAAGATTTCATTTAAATTAATGCAAGAATGGCTTCTATTTCAGCTTCCAGGAAGAGAAAGACTGTATAAGCTTGTAATACCCATCGATTATAGGCAGGTGTCTGAACGGTCCATGCCCACCAATGAGAAATTGTGGAATCTTACGTATATTGAGCATTGAGCATTAGATTAGAGGACCAATTATATGAGATAAGGTTGAAAATGGGTCATGTGCTCTTTTAGTAAATGAAAGTAATGTAACTGTAGCGTAAAAGACTTTGAGAGAGACAAAAATAATGGATGCCTACAACTGCTAAGACAGAGAAGGGTGTCCGTTTTGTAAAAAGGTTTCCCACAGTAGCTCGAACCCACAGTTGACCATTCACTAAAAATGTGGCTTCAGGTCAAATCAATGTCAGTATAACAATATATTATGTGTGGCCCTGCTTGTATTAGAGCTGCAAATATCAAAATATTATTATAATTCAGTGGTTTTACTCCCAATATAAACACTCCTTGGCATGGGGATAATAAAGTGACACATTTTGATGATCATTTTGCCAGCCATGAACCTTGTAATTTATTGTCTTCATTTGGAATGGTGCTTCCATGTCTCTATGGCGCTTCTTATGGTGCTACCTATGGAGCTTCCTATGGTGCTTCCCTGTCATCTATGGTGCTTCACATGGTGCTTCCCTGTCATCTATGGTTCACTGGGGTCTCTGGGCCCAGAAACAACTTGGAAGTAAAGGTGATATAATCAAAACATGACTGATAAACACAGAAAACGAGAACATGCTGGTTGGATTTCCATCAGAACGCCTAGCACTAATACCATGGAACAGTGAATCCATTACACTCGATGGTAAACTTGTACAGGAAAGCCCCCCCCCACGTGCACACATAAGTGTTATGCACCCATAAACAAATCTTTGCACAACCTGCCCACCTCTCTGTCTCGCTCTCTCAATATTCCACAATCTCTCTGTCTCTCTCTCTAACACATGAACACGCATACATGCACGCACGCATGCACACACCACTACCACTACCACTCTTGGAACCTGATATGTGTCGCAAGCTGACTCACTGTGCAGACCCCAGCTCCTCTCAACTGTGCAGACAACTGTTGCTGGAGAATGGACGCGCTGGCTGTTCCAACAGACAGGGCTAAAGGATGGTATCTTTCACTAATGGCACCTAACACAAAAGGACCAAAGTTTGCTTGGTTGGACCCATCGAGACTCTACTGTAATTCTCAGGTATATTTGAATTAATTAATTGTGGCAGGTTGTGGCATCACTGGTGTTGCATTTTCTTTTCTTTTTTTAGCTTATCTCTGGATTCATTCTTTATATTGTGTAACTATTTGCCACTATGAACACGTTTTATTGTATATTTTTTATTGTACGTTTTATTGTATATTTTTATATTTATACGTTTATTGTATCAGTAGATAACCTAGACTGTAATGCATATAGATACAGTGCCACACAATCATATTTTTGTATTCATACTGGCTTTGTACTTGACTCAGGGTCTAGCAGACTGTGTGAAAGACCTGCTCAGTCCATTTCAGAGTGACACCATTGACCTGGTAGCTGGCATAGATGCAATGGGATTCATCCTTGGTAATAACCTAGTAACCTTACAGTATGTGCAGAAATGAAACACAGTATTTTGTTGGACAAGTGGGTCTCTTGCGAAAGTGCACACTGACTTTATTTAAAGCAACACCCATGCTATGGATAGAGCAGGAAACCGAACCCCCTGGCATGAGTGGATTTCAGTACATCATTTAAAATGCACTTCTTACTCGGCTATTTCCAGGAGCCTCTGTTGCCACCACGCTGGGAAAGGGCTTTCTGGCTATCCGCAAAGCTGGACACTTGTGTATACAAACTGATAGTCAGCAATACTGTGACTACTCAGGCAGAGAAAAGACCATGGAAGTACGACTGGATGTGTTAAAACCAGGTAATTTTTTTACATACTATTTAACCATGTTAACTTATTATGGCTACTTTTATATTGTTGCAAGGCTGCAAGTATTTTCTCACTAGTAAATGTGTTCCCACTCCCAACATTTAGTAAATGTTTAGACATATCAAGTTTGTGAAACGTGGGATAGGCCATGCTAAGACTGACAAGCTTATAAAACATTAAGTGGCAAAGAGAAGTCTGGATTTGGCCTGGTGTGGGTTCTACTTTTTTGCTTCTACATTTTGACCAAAGAGTTCAAATGGAGGCGTGGTGGCCCTTCATTGTCTCTCCCACGATTTCCTGTGACATAATGCCCCCCAGTGTTGGTTGGACTCAACTACTGCTCGCTCTGTCTATACACAGACAACACCTCATTTGACAGTCCTCCTTCTGAGGAGATTTCTTAAGTGTTTTGTCCTCCCTCTCCTGCCGGTGCGGGCACTGTGAATTAAATGTTCAAAAGAAATAAGTACACCATGTTTCCCTTTCCTGCAGGACTCAGGGTACTAATAGTTGACCAATGGATAGAGACTGGAGGGACTATGAAAGCCGCGATCAAACTCGTTGAAAAGCAGGGAGCCAAAGTTGTAGGTCAGTTGTTCTAACCCAACAGCTTGTGAAATGAATCAGTGACTCTTGATACTTTATTATTATTATTTTAAAGTTAATGATTATTTGAAAATAATAATCACACTGCAGGTGTAGCTGCTGTCGCCATTGAAAACACAGAGGGGGGGAAGTGGATTAAGGACAATTACAAATACTCTCACTGCATCCCAGAGGACCTTCAGAGCCAAATTGATCAACAGCATCTTGACTCCTTCAAAAGCTTCAACCTTCAAAATGTCTGATATTTTATAATCACTCAACAAGTTGTCATAGTGATAATGTCTTAAATTGTTTGGTAAATAATATATAATTTAAGACAAATCCTTATATTATGTTAACTATGAACAAAGCATGTTCCAGTAGTAAGCCTACTGTTAATTTAATTGTTCATGACAATGCTTTATAGTCCGGCAGGCAGAGGGCCTTTTTTGGCTGGGGTGGGAAATGGTCTATAGATTTTCTTATTGGTCCAAAATATTGTCTATATTATATACATACATTCATGAAATAACCTGCTGACCAGCTGTCTGCATTGGGGATTTATTTTCTATAGGGAGTATGTGACCATACCTCTCTATTATAAAAGTATTGGACCCAGAAATGTTGTTTCTATAACATTTTATTATGGAAATATAATCTATAGGCCTAATGCGAGATTCAAGTTTTTTAAAAGTCCAACAGAACCTAGTGGGATATGCTTCGGGGTATTATGTTTTTCTAAAGGTGGTCTAACCCTAGGTCATTTGACCTTCTTTGCTTGACCATTTTTCAGAATAAGGTCACTTTAGTATGTACATTAGAATACATAGATTTTTGGAGCTACAAGCATAACTATCATTCCCATCTTGATATTTTAATAGAAATAGTTATTATGACAGAGGCTTGCAAAAAGGCATGTACTGAATGAATATCTGCAACCAACATACGGTATGTACTCAAGTCAAGTCAGTTGCTCTCCAGATTATAGTCTGTCACATAATGAAGGAGGATGCAGAGCAGAAAGTAGTGGCGTGCTAGCCAGATGCATCACCTCAGGGGCTGCCGGACTATTATATATGATAATCTGTTCAAAAATACATTTCTCATTAGGTCTTCAACATTTTATTACCTTTAAAAGTGACCGTTTAGGAAATATGGAAATAAACATAATTTATATGAAACCTTGTTTAATTCTTTAATTAAAAATAGAAAACATGATACATTTTTTACACTTTGTCTGATACACTAATCTGTACTGTTAATTTGAGGTTGGTTGCTTGTTTTATGTACCAAAAGTAATAGAACCAGAAATTACTTAAAACATTTTCTGTAAAGCATACAATACAAAAACTGTCAATGTTGGAACTAGCTGGTATACACAAGGCATCTACGGTCTTATAATACAATTCAACACATTAACATACTCAACCATGAAAATAATAGAATATAAGGCTTGTGACAGAGCATTGTTGTGCAAAAAAAGTTAATTATGAACAGAAGATCTATGCAATATAATTAAACAGATACTGTTAGGATAAGAACACACTCACACATGCAGCTCATGATAACTTGAAAACATCCATGTCAGGTATTTTGTCAGTACCGATGTAGTCATTTATTTTGGAAAGAGGAACTCTTAAGTAAAGGCTGTGTCACGACTCCCTAGACCAGTTATAATGACCACACCACAGGAATCCACATCCAAATGCGGAACACTCATTCCACGGCCAGGAAAAACTGAATAGTAATGTCTCTGAAAGACCAACTATTCCGGCTCTATACTTCCAGCAAAACCCAATGTCTCAGAGAGTGGCTATGAATTCAATGTTTTTCCACAGAGCTTGTTCATGTTTCTGTACAGTACCTTTGATTTAGAAGTCAAACACTTTGATGGATATTAACATCCAGTCTCCTCACTGACAACAGTTTGCGTGTTTCTTCTTTGATGTAGCTTGGAGATGACTTGGACCGCTGCTAATTCCTGAAGCAAATTAATAGTTTGGAATCAAGTTATGTCTTGTTTTAATAATTACAAGCAACAGAAAGCATTATTAATATAATATGTATACTCACTGACAACGTCCCCAATGTTCCTCGTTCCACTTTTCTCTAACTCAGCAAGAACGTTTGCCTCAAATGTCAACGATGCAACACGGAAGAAAAACTCGTTGACATTTTCTCCTTCATCAATATGAAAACAAACATTGTGATGACTGGTTTTAATACAGTTGACTTTCATTTAGATCCACACAAAGCATGCAAAAATAGCGTTATACTGCCAGAGATCAATTGAAGTATTCTATGATATGTGTACAGAGCAATATATAGACGCATTCCCTTACCTGTCAATGATGACAGAGCCCAATACTCCGCCTTGATTTCTTGTGCCATTTTAATGGCATCCTGTTCAATCTGAGAGTACGCTGCAGCAGACTGAAAAATGAAAGCATTCCAGGTAAAAAGCATGATAACTAACATATGTCTAACTTGAACACACATCTTTTAAGAAAATTGTATGAATTGCCATGGACGAGAGTACTGAAAAACCTTACTTAGTAGAAGTAGTTACTTCAGGTAAAATTTACTAAAGTCAAGAGTGAGAGTACGCCACTACGAAATTACTCTAATTACTAAAAAGCAGCCTAAAAGTATTTAAATAATATAATAGTAACAAGACACTTCCCACATCTGTTATCCGTATTATAAGTTATAATGTCCAAGTATCCAACATTCTACCACAAATGCTTTGGGTCTAGTTAGGGAGGAGCAAATGCATTCCTGTGGCTTGAGTTTTATTTATCCATCACTCAATGACACAATGTGTCAAATCCGGAGGCATACACTATATGGACCATTACAGGTCAATAATGCTATCATTCTGTTGATTTTTGGGATAATGTGCATACACTGTACGTACACTTAAGTCTTTCTTTGTGCCAACCAGAAAAAGCTGAACACTGGTGGGGTCATTCTCTTTCAAAGCATCTTCAAGCCACTGCCTGTTAACACATAAAAACAAAACGTCTCCAAGAGCACCAAAAGTGTTTAAAGTTGAAAATGATTTTCTCAAGACATAAAACCTACCTTGTATGGCCTAAGGATGCCACATCATTCACATCAAACACAATAATCACGGCTGTAATGAGAGAAGAAACAACCGTTAATGTGAGGTACATTGCATGCATCTACACATTTGTCTTATATAAAGCCATAGTTGTCCAAGTGCAAAATATTAACAGAAATAAATCCCAATTCCCCATGAATCACTGCTAATGAACACCCCTTACGTCTGTGTGTTGATTAAAAAGAATATTGAACCAATGAAAAGTATTAAAAAGCGCTTCTGACAAAACCAGCTAACTCCATTGGATCCTCAAACCGTCTGCTAAACCAGCTAAGTCCACCAAAGGGGGTGGAGTTAGATGGTTTTGCTAACTCCAGGCTCCACCCACTTTTAACCTCCAACCTCATTGTGAGCTTTGAGGTACCTTTAGCTGTTCTTATCAATGATGAACAAAACTACTCCTAACTCCTTTTTTTGTTTTGTTTTGTTTTTGTCATTTCCTGAAAAAATAACATTTTGGAGTTAGCTGGTTTCTGCCGGACAGCAGAGATATTCCAAACAGTGGCAGTGGCTCAGGAGGTAGCGCAGCCTTCTGGAAATCAGAAGGTCCCTGGTTCCTCCAGGCTTCATGCCGAGGTGTCCCTGAGCAAGTCACATAAGTCCTAATTGCTCCCTGTGCAACACACTCCTCATCATTATACCATGTTTAAAATCCATCTGGAATTCCTTCTCAGTCAGAAAAATGCTATTTGCTATGCACATATGTACCCTGGGCTCCTCTGTAGTATGTAGAAGCAATGCACTTGAATCTCTCTTGGCCTGCAGTGTCCCACCTGTAAAGCAGAGAGGCGTTGGTATACAGTAGCACAAGAGGCATGATATAGCTTTTATACCTCTTTCTACGTCGGTGTCGCACACCAAAAAGTAGCCAATCTACATGCTATACTTGTACGATGGAGTATGAATTCAACATACTGTAATGCTGAACTTGAGAACTTAATAGAGAACATAGAAAACTTACAACTGTAGACTGAAGGGCACTCCAAGCACCTCAAACCGCTCCATCTCGAAGTCAACGCCAATTGTCGCCTTGTAGTTTTTATCAAAAGCATCCTTACAAAACCTAACAATGAAAAACAATATAAGGACAGTGTATAATAAAATTACAAAAGATGATTTAAAAAAGGTAGAGGTTAAGGTCCCGCACACCTGAAGTAATTTCTTTATGGTCTGGTCTCTCAGCATGACATAATGAATTGGGGCAGGGTGCACTTGTACTTAATAATAATAATAATAATAATAATAATAATAATAATACATTTTATTTCTTCACACTTTATATTTGACACAAATCTCAAAGTGCTAGAGATAGTGCTAGAGATACTTGTGAGTATCCACACTGATGAACGCTAACTTTCTGTAAACATCAGTCCTTTAAATTTGGATAGATTCTGATTGGCTGTCACTCCCAGAGTGATCCCAAGATATCATTGGTCACTGTCATTGTTGTCATAGTTGTGGTGTGGACTCCGCCTTCCACTTGAGTTGGAAGGACAATTTTCAAAACAATATGTATAGTTATCGTTCTTGGTGTGAACAGTACTTTTCAGTACAGTTCTGCTTACCTATTAATAAGGCAGGTTTTCCCAACAGCCAAGTCACCAACAACAATGACCTTGGAAATTCTAAATCTACACAGGGAAAGGGTGAGAGGGTCAAATTAAACAACCACCACAATATTGATTCCACAATATGGATACAATGCTATTGTAAAGGTAAAGTGTGTCTCTAGGTCGCCATTCTCTATTATGAGACACATTTAAAGCCTCTTAACTCACCCTACTGTGCCAGTCCGTTGCTCTTGACAAGCAGTCTTCATTTTGTTGTTGAACTCATCTTTGGTGTGAAGAGCAGCCTCTTTACTGAAACACTAGAACAGAGGGGCATTTTTCAGCGTTGGAAAGCAACGTGAGTAAAGTACATTTACTCAAGTAGGCTACTGTACTTAAGTACAATTTTGAGGTATTTTTACTTTACTGGAGTATTTCCAATTTTCAGTACTTTTGCTTCTACTCCACTCAGAGAGAAATATATTAATTTTAGTCCACTACAATTATTTAAAAACTTTAGTTACTAGTTACTTTGTAGATTTAGATTTGTATTACAAAACATACATTAACCACAGTAGATCTGCTATTTTCAAAAGATTTGTACACATTTGAAAAGTTGTGAAATTGAACATTATGTATAATGAGTGTTTTCTACTTTTGTACTTTTACTCAAGTACATTTATACATTCCGGACTTTAACTTAATTGTAACTGAGTATTTCTACATTGAAAAAATGTGAGTACGTAGCCTACTTCTTCCACCAGAGGCATTTTGGAGGGCTGTACAGCAGTGGGGGTCTACCCATAGTAGGATCTACCACATGCCAGTATGGTGCTTGCTATTAAATGGTTTACCTGCGGGAGTTGGGCAATGATTCGGTCCCTTCGAACTGGAGGAAGCACACTCATAGCTGAGATACGTACAGACATGAGGCCCTCAAGCTAGTGTTAATCAGAGGGACATGTAGTAGGTAGGCTATACTGTGGAGGGAGAGGGAGAGAGAGAGAGAGAGAGAGAGAGAGAGAGAGAGAGAGAGAGAGAGAGAGAGAGAGAGAGAGAGAGAGAGAGAGAGAGAGAGAGAGAGAATTGAATGTAATGGAACTGAACTGAACTGAACTGAACTGAATTTAATTAAAGTTAATAGCAGTTCCATGAATTGAATAGAATAGAATTGAAATGAGAGGGTGTCAAACAATCTGGCAGCAGAGAATAAATGCAGGACCACATGCAGAGCCAATCAGGTACTTGGTCATCTGTCTTGAGAGATGATCATCCTCTCGGATCGGATCTATTTTAATCCTATTGTTCAAGAAATCTCTGTTAATTAATTGCTATAAATTGCTCTCTATGGTGAGCAATATAGGCCCACACTTTAACAACACCTAGTTGTGTGGTTCCATAAGAAGTAACCAAAGATATATAAGTACCGCAAACACAAGTCAATCCTAAACTAGTTATAATGTAGCTACATTTGAAACTATGTATATAATAGCGGAGATAGAATGTCTCATCTTCTGTCTTCTAGCTATATTTCGTATGAAATAAGAAGCATGCGTCTTCTTACGAAAACCTACGCTTATTCATCAAGATAGTAGAGTATGAACTTACAGTCGGATGATACGTTGTTGCAACACGATCTACGGTAAAGAATGAAGAAGAACAGGAGTCTGTCGGGTCGGACAGCTGAGTCAGTTTGGGGATTTTTCCATTCAGGAATTTGGGATACGCTGAGAGTCTATGATCCCATACCCTGAAGGTCGGACGGATGCGATGGCTGCAAGTGGCTGGTTGGTTGGTTGTCATGGCAACCGTTAAATTGTGGTTTAGAAACGTGTGCGTGTGTTGAAAAAGTATTCACATTTTTACTTTAGTAAAAGTATCAATACTCCAATGTAGAAATACTCTGCTACAAGTAAAAGTCCGGAATTTCAAATGTACTTGTGTAACAGAGTTAAAAGTTAATTTAGAATTTGTCCACTATTGAGCAGCACCAGCCAATATTTGTTGGTTCAAACTAATTTTTATACTGTGGTATTCTGGTGCACTGCATATCGCACTGTATGTCCTAGTGGTGTTGCCGTAGCTGCCTCAGTGGATTCCTGGTCTGCTGAGTGTAAGCGGTGCTCTTAAAACACAGTGATGTATTTTTATGATTTTGCTATGAAAAACAGTTAATTTCAGATGTAAGTTGAAGCACACAGTGCTTAATTATTTTATGACGTTGGGTCATTATGAGGATATCGTTCTGAGTGCAATTAACCCTGTTGTAAACGTCTTTTGTCTCATCACATTGGGACTAGTGATGACGTCATTCAGTGTTGTTCTTTTTCCGCGAAAATGAAATGAATGTACTTTTTGTTTTGTGTTGCACACAGAAAGTCTTGATGATATGCAGTGCCCATCCAAAGACAAATATTGTGTTATTTGTCTGTTTCCTACAGAATAAACTGTCAAACGTGGTTCCTGGTCTCATCCTTGCCTACCAAGTGGTATCCGTTACACTTGAGTAAAAGCACAAAAGTATTGGTATTAAAATGTACCAAAAGTACCAACAGTAGAAAGTACACATTATGCAAAGTGTCCAATTTCACAACTTTTTAAATGTCTAAAATGTATACAAATCTATTGAAAATAGCAGAACTACAAGCCCACATTGCATCCTATGGTCGCATCCATATGCATTGTGAGCTTAGATCGGCTATTTATAAATGGCGAAATGTGGGCTGAAGTGGGTAATGTATGTTTTGTAATAATAAGCAAAATCTACAAAGTAACTACTAACTAGTGGCTAAAGTTTTCAAATAATTGTAGTGGAGTAAAAGTATAATATTTGCCTCGCTCTGAGATGTAGCGGACTAGAAGTAAAAGTACAGAAGATTGGAAATACTCCATTAAAGTAAAAATACCTCCAAATCGTATTTGTAAATTGTATTAAGTACAGTACTTGAGTAAATGTACTTAGTTACTTTTACACTACAAAAGAAAGAGAAAACATGTATCTTGTATGAAAATAATGTTTGTCCCCCTGACAACCGACTAACCAATCATTGTCTGAGTCGGACCGTCCCTCCGGGCGATGGGCTGTAGACTTTACTTTTGGAAGAGACGCTCGATTAAGATTGAAACGGTTCATCTTTTAACTCTATGGTTATCATGCAAACACAACGTTTTAGCAACTTTGTGGACGGATACAAGTCAGCAGTGGTGTAAATTAACTAAGTACACTGGAAGTAGTACTGTATTCATGTACAATTTTGAGGTATTTTAACTTTACTGGAGTATTTCCAATTTTCAGTACTTTTACTTCTACTCCACTACATCTCAGAGGCAAATATTGTACTTCTTACTCCTCTACAATGATTAGAAAACTTTAGTTACTAGACTTGTAGATGTTTTATTACAAAACACACATTAACCTCTTCAGCCCATTCGGCCATTTGAAAATAGCCATCTACAGGTTGCGAATGCGATGCAAGGCATTGTGAGCTAGATCTGATACATTCTGCATAATAGACCAATTATTTGTTTACTAACATTGAGCCTGGACGCACAGGTGATTGTTTCACGCAATCAATTCCCAACCTGTTTCGGGGTGCACTGGTTTCAGCACACCCCAACCCCCTCTTGTGTGTGTTGGCTAGTGAGACGCGTCCTAACGAGACCTGATATAATGGGTTTCGTTGCGCGCATACTGGCTGCGTGCAGCCAGTGTGACGTCGTCTGTTAAGGGGTCTATGAGTAGCCTACTTACTACTTTTGGTACTTTAAAGTTTAAGTACATTTTGATACCAATACGTTTGTACTTTACTCAGTATTATTGCAATATTGATACTTTTACTTGAATAAAAAAACATAGTACTTTTACCACCACTCCAAGTCAATGATGTCAAGGTCCCAATCGGAGCAAAACAATGATGCCGTTTGGGTCACGCATTGTAATGTATTTATTTATTTGTCCAATTTAAAGTTAGCAACTACATAGCCTAATAGTGGATTGTGCAGGTGAGATTTACACACCATGGGCTTAATAAAGTTAATCTCACCTCATTTAACAACAAAATAACAATAGAAATAGGAAAGTAATAAGAAAAATAAAACGCATGCATGATAGTCAACAGCCATCGGTAGTCGAATCGTGTCTTCCAAAATAAAAGCTTTGCAGTTGAAACTCTCCATTATTTGATTGGCCTATGCTTTCAAAGGATACAGGATAGGTGGGCACTAGGTTCATCTGGGCACCATACTTTTTGGGAAGACTGGGCACTAGGGAAATGTGGGCACTTTCGGGTGGAGAAGAGTGGGCACTAGGGACATCTGGGCACTAGGATGAGTGGGCACTAGGGGAAATGTGGCCACCCGGAGGACTGGGCACTAGATGCACTGATGCACTGCCTGTGAGATTGAATACTTTATTAACAATGATGCTAGATGCTAAATGTTCCTGGTTTGGGGGCTGAAATAGTAAGAGCAGCTCTCATGTGGAAACTTGTGTCTTGTATGTCAAGACAATGTTTCAGTGGTTGTTCCATTCATGCTCATTCTTCAATTTGCATATACAAATGCTGCGATCAAACAGCTATCCCCCCCTCTCTCTTTTTTAACAGTAAGCTACTAATTTGTATCTATTTTTTAACAGCAGGCTTCTATTTATCAAAAATATACAATTTTCTCAAGAATTTGTTCTATTTTTTAACAATACTACTATTTTGGCAAATACACTCTTATATTGTACTTTGAAACTCTGTTATAATGTACTATTGACCTCAGTACTCATTTAGGCAAATAAACTCTTATATTGTACTTTTGACCTCGTTGTGTTGTGCTTGGGGGTTTAATACCACTTACCAACAACAAAGCAGCATGCAATGTAAAGTAAAAAAAAACACTTGGACACAAATCCTAATTCAGGTGCCCAGATTTCCCTAGTGCCCACTCTACTCCACCCCTAAGTGCTTGCTCACTCTTCCAGGTGCCTGCATTTCCCTTGTGCCCAGAATGTTTGGTGCTCACCTTTCCTGTTACCAGTAATCCTGCGTGGTAATTTAACTTAGTACTGGCCTACTTGCGCTTGTAGGGGAAATTCTGTTTCAGCTCAACCCAGCTGATTGCTGCCCACAAGGGGCGCGGAGCAGATAGGGGTTGGGGTCTTGCTCAACACTTGGACCAGTCGACACATTGTTTGCCAAGCCTGGAATCGAACCTGGGACAACTGGGTTCCCCAGACGGGCTCTCTCACCATTCAGCTATGACGCCCCCATAATGTGTAATGGAGCAACTTTATTCCTATGGTAGTATAACAGAAGTTGAAGTAGCCAATAAATGCCGCTGTGCAATTGTGTCGTATGGGTAACCGGATCAATACACACTCGCCCCAATTATTTTCACGGGCCGCACGCCCCAGCGGTTCTTGTATTTGTTTTACTGAGGTTAAGGTTAGGAATAAGGTTGGGCTTAGGCATAGTTTTATTGAGGTTATGTTTAGGAACACCTGGTGGCGTGCATGTTTTGGGGCGAGCGTTCTTTTATTCGTCATATGCATGCAGACACAAACACACAATAGTTTGCGTCTATGACAAAACATTTTATTGGACATTAAAACAATGCATATATTTTCAAGATGAAACAAAAACAATAATTCATTACTCATTTCAACAATCCAGAACATGAGGCTATTACATTTCAACACAGGCTAACTTGTGGTCACAGTCAGGTGCATTTGGCTTCTGTCAAATTGCTTCTCTATGCTTTTCTTATAAAAATGTATTCAATTTTGGAAAAATGTATATAAAAAAGATATGCTGGCTGCGTGCCCCCTGAGTAGTCATATCTTGTTTAAAAGAAAAAGAAAGATATTTTCGATGCCAAGTCTAAGCAAATATATTTTTGAATGGCATTTGTACTATTTGGAGTGAAACTAATGATTTTGAAAGGCACTGTGGTAATATAAGGCCACTGCAACTCACAAAACACATTCTTTCTCTACAATTTGCCATTATGCTAAATCGATTCAATAAAAACATTTTGGTGTACTCATTCTAATCAGTACAGTACAGTACAATTACGTAAGTACTCAACATTTGTGGAATGTATGAAATGTATAAGAAAAGGAATTCATAATCATCCATTTCCAAATTACTCTTTAAAAAAAGAAAGGGAGTTCATCTTTATCAAAAGTATTGATTGTACTGTTAAGTTATAGTGCTGCTAGTTATTTCAGTATACTGTAGCACCCTCCCGACTGCATAATCCATGAGACTATTCGATGGTAACTGGCGGTTAGGACCCCTTAATCCAGCACATATTCAATTATCATTGAGACAAATTTTAACAAATCTATAGCAATTGTAAATTGCATTTATAAATGTCAAACTATTGTGTCATTGTTAATTGCATGTGTCGAAACAGCATGTATCTTCTGTTACTTTGTGAGTATCAATAGGCGTCATACAGAGACATCATTTAAGGACATACAGTACACCACTGTCCTATCTTCCACTGGCTGTAGCTTGTTCTACAAGTTGCTGTGAAGCAAGTGGCTGTTTTTGTGTACAGTTTGACACAAGGAAGCAATGTTGGCATGAGAATAACAGTATCAGTCTAAACAGACCAGGTAACAAACAAAAAAGTATCTCCAAAAATACATTATGGCAATGTCTATGTCAAATCTTTTCCATTCAGTCATTTAGAAACTTTCTGTTGTTATTGTCGGGTCCATTCTGTACCACATGGGCCTTGCTCCTTGGGAAAAAGTCAGCGCGTAGCAGACGGTAGAAGTAGATTAGGATCATAATGTTCATCATCATCATGGTACAAAATAAGTAAAAACCATGGTCCAACCAGGAGTAATTGTGAATGATGTAGCAGGTTAGGTAGAACTGAGCACTCAGACGGAAGAAAACATAGGTAAAGAGGTTGAGTACTTTGTTGATTCGGTACACAGGAGAGGACTGCGCCCCTGCTAGCTTAAACAACAGTCTCAGGTGCAGCGTGACACTGTTGACCTCTACAAAGAGAGCGATCACAGTACCTGCAATATACCGATGGGTGTAGAGAGTATACAGGAAGCACCAGAGCACCTACATGGCGAAAAGGGAAAGAGACATGAAGTGAAGAGTTATACCATATGACAAACAGGGGATTCATTTTACAAATCTCTCTCCCTCTCTCTAAAATACAGCAAAGATAAGCAAAAATCTATGACAGGAAAAACACTGAATAAGAGGCAACTTTAGTGAATTACTGATAGAAATGTGCTTACAATGTTAACTGTGAAAACTCAAAACCAGCAATGTAACCATGATGCTGTTGAAAAGAGAATAAGGCCAGTGCATATTATATGTATATTACCAATACATGATGCAGTAAGAATTCCCATGATGCTTTTGTGTGTCCAGTTAAGATGATGTCACCTGCGTCTTGCAAAAAGTATCCTGCAAGCAGAGAGGAAACAAATGAATATATTTCACTGACCGATATGTGTACTATGATAGATTAATTCAGTATAATAATAAATGATGTAATCACAATTTGCACCTTTTTTTTTGCTAAACCAATCACAACTACGGTAATGCTTGTGCTTAACCCTTTAAGACCGGGAAAGCATTTTCATTTTAAGATTTCTTTACCGCGCTATGAGCTTGTAGATCTGCCATTTGTTTTTAATCTTGAAAATGTGTGAAAAGCTTGGAATACATCTTTTTTTAAGTGAACATTTGTAAAATATTTAGTTCCAGGGACCCCCCAGAAGCAAAGATTTGCGTTACAAATGTCAATTTAAAAAAATATATATATATATCAAATATTTGCAAAAATGTTCATGATTTAAAAAAATAGCAGATCTACAAGCTCATAGCGGGGCACTGTTCTGTGCCATGAGCTTGTATAACTGCTATTTTTGAATAGCCAAAGCAATCTAAAATGACAGAGTTGAGTTCCGGATTGAATGGGCTAACAGGAGATGACTGATAAATTGTTGGCATGCCACTGTGGGTCATTCTTTATGATCCCTTCCTGTGCTTGCTGTCATAAAGCAGTGCACAAGATTATTAACACAATGTATTTGACAGTATACTGTAACTCTCTCCAATGTGAGCAGCATGTTGCATTCAACCAGGACACTCGATAGACAGACAAACAAGCCACTATGATTATCAGTAATCTGATCTCCACTATCTGACATGGTTTGTCCCTGTGGAAATAATGTTTGTTTGATGTTGTTATGGCATTATCTCCACAGATTTGCGTCTTCATGGTTACAAACAGATGCACATAAATCTGAATGGCACACAGCACACACCCACAAATATCCCAGAAGCACAAGAATAGAACAGACTAGTCTTCAGTGGATTAGCTTGGCGCCCAATAACAATTTAGAAGTGACATGTCAGTTTAGTATACTAGAGGTGCGGCCCTCACACCTATGTCACACTGCCGATCTGACCAATATGTCTGAGTCATAGTGTTGGGGGTTTGTCAGAGTACCTGTTTTACCCATCTGTCTGTGTCCCTTTTGTGCCAATATATGGAGATGCCTGTTTCTGTCTGTCGTGTCCCTTTTATGCTCATATATGGAGATATCTGTATCTATCAGTCCATGTCCCTGTTATGCCAATATATGGGTATACACCCTTTTGTGTCCATATATGGAGTTGACTGATTTGTTTGCGGCTGATGCCATGACGACACATTGGGGTGTTAGACAACACACTCCATATTTGGGCGTAGCTGCATTGGGAACTCCTTATATGGTTATGGCTCAGAGTCAGAGTGACGTCAGAGGTCCGCCCGCACTCCCATTAGCCAATTTTATTTTATGCTACCATCTAAGACATCTTCAAGATTTACATTTTGTGCATGAGTCTGGTGTTCAAGTTACAGTCTGAGACCATTTAATGAATACATTTTTTTTTTTTTAGCGGCGCTAGCCGCTCTATACCTTTAGGTATACCTTTAGGTATAGAGCGGATCCTGCTCTATACCTGACTTTGTCCGTGTTCACCGTCAACGTTCTGATTGGTCAGACCCGTCAACGTTCTGATTGGTCAGACCCGTCAACGTTCTGATTGGTCAGACCCGTCAACAAAGTGATTGGTCAAGCTTCACGTGACACATGGCTATAAACACATTATAAACACATATCGATGACAAAATGTATCAAAGGCGCCGCTACCTTCACACAGGGTGTGCTTTTTTATATTATAAACAATCTGAATGGTACAGAGTGTTGATAAAATGTAACTAGAACATCAGCAGTGGTTGGAGGTGGTCTTTCTACTCTTCCATTGACATTTGTTTACATTACGATACGAAATTTAAAAACTAGTGATAACCTATTATCCATCCACCACAGCTTGCCAACTTGGACGGCGCACTTGTTGAAGCGCAAGGCCATCAGCTGCTTGACACAGGCACTCACGAGCCTCAAGGCCTCGCTGTTGGAGCGCCTGCCTTGTTGATTTGCATACAGTACGGCTGACTTGGCAATGACTTTCACGCAGATTGGACGCTAGATGCAGCGCCATCTTTATTGTTGTTATTATTGTAGACATTGTTGCAATTACCTCTCTCCGTTGGGAAAGTGAGACAATGGGGGGGGGCTTTGATATTTTCTCTCACAGACAGTACTGTAGGCTTGTAAATATTAAGTGTGGGAACTTACTATCCATTCAACAATGTTAAGGACTTCCTGCAATGCCTTGTTAACTTATTAGAATTAGATCAAACCTGGTGCCTTGTATTATGTAAAGTAAAGTCTGACAATGAAATATGATTTCTGACTGTTAACACAACAAAATCTTACATACTGTATCAATGCAGTCATTGCATGTTCTTTTTCCTTTCTGTAAAATGTGTTATGACCTGGTCACTGACCTGATGAGACACAGATGAGCAGGTAGGTCACAGGAGTGTAGTAAGAGTGGATGTCTTGCAGCAACTCTGGCCAAATCAACACACTGGAGAGAGACACACGTTATCAGTACAGACTTAAAGGCTGTTCACAGTCACACCAAGCACTTTATCGTTCACTATTGTATTTGTTATACGTAGTTGTGGTGTGAACCCTGCCATTCACTTGACTTAAAATATTTTTATAGTTGTTATAGTGCTCTGTGTGAACGGCCCGGCCTACACTACAGGAAAAGAAATTCTAGCAATCAAATTCCAACTATGTCACCTACTAATTACCATCTCTCCCTGACTAAGTTAATATTACATGTGGTCATTGACAGCTTTCTCTTGTGAAGTAGTAGTATCTTTGATCTGACCATATCACAAGGTGGACATTTTGCTCTTACGTCATAATGGAGGGAGGAGGGAGATGAGGGAGGAGGGAGGGGGGCACCTGCAGCAAACTGTCTGCCTAAAGTAATCTTATTAGTGTGGTTGCCCTAACATCCTCCCACAGGATTATGCAAAGGCTAAAATGTAACTTTATAGCATGTTGTGTAGACAGTTGCCAGGTCATTGTTGACCTGGCATCCTATAGTGTGTATAGTTTCAATGTAGGCTGATGATAGGTTCTTGGTTTACGTATGTATTAGTTATTATTAGATTATCGGTTTACTATGTATTACTTTATTATTTTTATGCATTTGATGTATTATATGTTTTATGATTGATGATGATGGATTAAGAGCGTCTGCTAAATGGCTAAACTGTAAACATGTACCCTGTATAAATAATGTATGTATGACCGTGAAATTAACAACCAAGTGTTTCGTTGTGAGCTGTGACAAGTCATTATGTAAATTAAAACATGTCATATCTCACATTTATCACCGTGTGCTTATAATAATAATGCCACAGGAACAATAGCTACCACACAAAACAGGATTCTTAAAAAAAATCTTCCCTTAAGCTTGGCTCTAGATGAAAGACAATTGTCTCCACCCCATGATGCCATCTGCAGAAAATCGTTTTTCAAAATTATTTCACAACAGAGCTCTGAAGTTCCCAACAGGTTTTTCCTGTTCATCTGCCCGTTTCCTGCCTGAACAACATGATCAGGATTGTGATTAAAGCGAGTAGGCCTAATATTTGACAGTTGTGGTTTGTAAACACAATGTTCAAATTCAAAGTTGGCCGCTCCCAAAGACACCAAAAGTGGGCCATCATGACATAGGCTAAGTGCTGATTGAGAGTAATTTGAGTAATGTTTTTGGTGAACACGTCACATGGTTATGATCTAGGCGGGAGTCTCGTGCAGCCAGGCTACCTTTCATTACACAACCATGTGTTTGCATTGCCTGATTGAGTAACATTTACTAGGCCTCATGTTTGAATTTGGGGTGTTCCCTATGAATGATGCTACCTTTCTTTTTAATGATCCCCAGAACACACCATAATGTACCAATGTAAACTAAACTTCAATGAACACAACAAGTAGCCTACAACCTCTGTGTGGGTGTGAACACTAACAGTGGTATTTATTTCCCTTCCCCACTTGAAAATGCCATTGTCTTCTGCAATGCATCCCCTCCCTGCTCCCTGTCTGAACAAGTTGTAGCTTCTTCCCTACCACCATGGACTGTCACTGACACACACACACACACACACACACACACACACACACACACACACACACATCCACATGTCATGTGGATCCACTGTGAATGAACAATGGTGTCCCAGTGCAGAAGAGACTTACCAGCTCACAGCCCATGCCCCTGTGAGCAGGGAGTGGATCAGGGAAACGGACAGATTTCTCCACTTCCACAGGCGAAACTCATCGTGTTGCACTAGTTTGGGCACCGGGAGTCTCTGCAGCAGCCGGTGTGCCACCCTGAACAGCAGCGAGCACACCACAACCGACATGCCGGGCCGGCTCTGTAGTACAGGAAACAGGGCCTCCATCCTCTCCTCCCACTTTCTTTTTCACACTACCGTGCTTCTTTTTGCTTTCTTTTGTCCGTTGTGTGATCCTTTAACACTTCTATCTCGAACTCCTGTCACTTTTAGAAGGCTGGTTCACAGTCGGTACGCGTGATGGAAGTCTTCTCTGTTTGGATCCAGGGGTTTGTCAAGGGAGGGGTGTGTGTGTGTGCGCTGCCTGGACCTCTCTCCACCCCTCTCTCTGTCTCTCTCTCTCTCTCTCTCACTCACTGTCTCTCGTAGTAGGCTACTCCTCCTTTCACTGGGCTAGTCTTCAACAGATTGTGGCTTTTCTCACTTCTCCAACTGTCTAAAACTCTATAAAACTGCTTCCAGGGGCTCCCGGGATCAACTCATTCCGACTTGATTTGCGTCGATGCCTTCGGTTCCATTTGCAGCGTGTTGCTGCTCAGCCTGCCAGATGATAGTGTGGCTGAAGTGAAGTAAAAGGGGAGTGGTGCAGCAGAGGTGCTGGGGGCGGTGGCCCGCGTTAAGAAAGCCAGAAAATCAAGGAGGGACAGAGCAGAGGAGGTATCATCTTACTGAAAACAACAAATCACATCCGACAAATCGAATCTGATGTTGTGTATGTATATCAGTTCACGCCCATATTATCAAACAAACAACATTGATCGTGTACATCCAGTAATGTTCTCTTGTGATACCTCCATTAAGATTTAAAGTTTACAAGTTTAACAATAGGCATCTTTTAGAAATTGTATTGATCATAAATTGGCAGTGACAAATGCTAAAGACGAATGACATCAAAATGTTTAGATGGACAACGCCCTCTTCTTTAGATAAAAGACATTCCAACTTCAGCATAAACAGCACACAAGTTCAACTCACTCCCCACAGCTGGCCTCTCTGGTCCAGTGGGGGGAGGGGAAGGGAAGTGAAGAGAGAGGATACAACTACTTGGCCTACTACTACTACTACTACTCTTTTTTTGTCTCTCCATTTTTACTGAATTCAAATGTTCTGTTGTAAAGTGTTTATTTTGGTTAGTTTTTTATGTAAAGCATTCTTATTGTTGAAATGTACTAAGCCTATTACTACTACTACTATTACTATTGCTGCTGCTGCTACTGCTACTACTACTACTAATAATAATAATATGAATACTAATAATAATCATCATCATCATCATCATCATCATTAATAATAATTATTATTATTATTACGACGACCACTCAATTAAGTCACATGCACTACCTGTTGCACCCATTTTCAAAGTATCTGTTGTACCCGTCTACCTGTGTCCCTTTTATGCCCATATATATATATGGACATCTTTGTATCTGTCTGTGCTTGACTGTCCCTTCTTTGCCCATATATTGAGATTCCTGGTGTAATCAGTATATGTCAGTATTATTATTGATGAATGAATTAGTGGTTATTGCCAGACCCAGGGGGTCGGGCCTACATGAGGCTTTGTACCTGTTTTCTCCATACATGGGCATGCCCCCTTTGCCCTTAGGCCCCAGCCATAAAAGTCTGTCCCCCTTCCGTCCATACATGGGCATGTTTTGTACCTGTTTTCTCCATACATGGGCATGCCCCCTTTGCCCTTAGGCCCCAGCCATAAAAGTCTGTCCCCCTTTCGTCCATACATGGGCATACACAGGCTGACACGTCATGTGAAGGCTTACAAAAGTCTGTCCCCCTTTCGTCCATACATGGGCATAGACACAGGCTGACACGTCATGTGAAGTCCGGCTTAGCCGTGACGTAGTGATCTTATAAAGTACTTATTCTGGGTCTGGCAGTACCAGGTCTCCTGGTTCCCTTGTTTATGTATAGGCTACTTGCAATATTTAAAAAAAAAAGTATTTGGTCAACCACAATGACATTCTGGATATATCCTGTCTAAGGAATGGTCATAATTCCTTTGTATATGGTTATGGGTTGAAGTAAATCCTGCTGTGAGAGGCAAGGCAAGTGTATTTCGCACATTTTATGTGTGGGAGACAAATTCTCAAATGGTAGTATGAATACCACTTCGTATTCAATACTCAAGCACTTGCACATCAACATGTCTAGACAATGCTGGCCAGGTATGAGGTTCATACCTATCCGTCCTCATACCATTGAGTGATTTAAAAGAGGAGCAGAATTTTTTAAGGCATGTTTATTTGTATAGACATACACAAAACATACACAAAGGCAATTCAAGGTATTTTTCATATGGCATAAAAAAGCATTCAAGGATAAAAGGCATCTAGAAGTATACTGTAAAATACAGAAAATTATAATATTAAAAAGATAATAAATACATGTGTAAAGTGATTTTTTTCTATATCCTCTTCAACAGGAGATCCCAGACCCCTAGGGGGTCTGCAGAGTTACTACAGTGGGGCCGCCAAATCTTCGTGTGACAGGAACTTACATGAACCACTTGAGAACATATCTCCGCCAGACTAGGTTGCCCAGCCAGGGCGTATTATGGGTTGCAGCAGTCAGGACGTGAGGAAGATGGGGGGGTAGATGTTTTTTTGTGAGGTAAAATCTATAGGAGTAGAGGCAAAAAGGATGTTTTGAAGAAAATGGTAAATGTCTGAAAATGCAGTTAAGCAGGCTTGGCAAAATGTAAAGTAGCTTGGTATAGTACCATGAGGCTGAAAGTTTTAGTGAAGTGTCTTCCTTTGCCTACTGGAAATGTGCATGCAAAGTTGGCCTTCATAAAAAGAGCACGATTTATTTTATTTATATTTTCGTTTTTTTTTATCAGTATCTGATGTAATTTAGATGTCAGAAATGATCAGATAATACAATATGTCTATGGTAACAACCTTTGAAATATTGAGACTCTTTGTGATAATCAAATGTAATGTGAGCCCCTGACTGTTAATGGGCCCTTCACATACTGAGTCCAATGGAATGGAAATCAAATTTGATACATTTGCAATGTAGGTTTGTGCTGGTGGTTAGTAGTTGAGGCCAGAATTCACCAGTTGTTGTTTTTCCATTATCATACTGTATGTCATGAGCTCCAAATGAGGACAGCTGGGTGAGAGGGAGAGGGGGAGAATGACCTCACCTGAGTGTCATCCAAGGGGTGACAGAGGCCCAAATATTGGCCATGATAGCTCTACTATCGCCACGGGATAATGAGACACACCACCAGATGACAGCAAAACCTCATGTGAAGAAAAGACCATAAGGACTATCTTCTATAAATGGCTCTGTTGTTGAGTTCAGTAGCTTGCCGTTCATCCATACACCACTTGGGGATGGTATTGGGTATATAATGTATGTATTAGGTGAAAACTGGCAGTGTTTCCTTTTCTAATGCATTTATATCATAATCCAATTATGCAATTCTATTATGTATGTATCTACAGTAGCATGTTGTTTGTCTTACATAGATTGTCAATGCTTCTGATCCTCTCTTTGTGTGTGTGTGTGTGTGTGTGTGTGTGTGTGTGTGTGTGTGTGTGTGTGTGTGTGTGTGTGTGTGTGTGTGTGTGTGTGTGTGTGTGTGTGTGTGTGTGTGTGTGTGTGTGTGTGTGTGAGTGTGTGTGTGTGTGTGTGTGTGTGTGTGTGTGTGTGTGTGTGTGTGTGTGTGTGTGTGTGTGTGTGTGCATTCGTGTGTGTGTGCGTGCGTGCGTGCGTGCGTTATAAATAATGTGACATTTGTGACAATCTACGCTGTCACTATACCGTAATATACAGATTCTGATACTATGTTTCAGACCCAATAAATAGGCCTGCCTTTTCTTTTCTTTACAGATGGTGACATATGGACTACTATAGCCTAGGATATAGTTTGCATAGATGGAACTTGTGAGGAATCTATATTCTGTAAGCACAAATAGCTCTCGGTAACAAAATAGCCTCTAATTTCAGAGGGAAAATGTAACACGATGCTAGAGCTTCAGTTTCATTGTTACTTTACAGAGGTTCTTTTGTAAAATAGTTCAGCTTTCACACAGACGTCAAAGGCTGAGAACCCAAGCTTTTGTCCTGGTATATCACTCTTTGTTTTTTATGTTTTTCATCACCGATACTAGTGCAATCTGTCCACTTCCCATACCATCCCCATGCATTCACCACGTTTACACTCCCCCCCGACGCCCCAAAATGATGTGCTTACTTTTGCATTGGCATTATTATCATGAAAAACTTGACACTGCATCACATAAACATTTCAGCTGAAAATCAGAATCTTCGATGTGTGAGAAAGTATGCATTTGGCTTTAAGGTCCTAAATTCTTGAGAATTAAACCAACAGGGACTTTTAGCTCAATCCAAGTGCCTTACTCCTCACATCGTGGTGTCTGGAAGGACTCAAGGAACCTTTGTGTTTGCATCAGCGCTCCTGAATTGTATTGATCACAGCTTTCCCCTGAGGCCTTTAAGAAAAGGCGACTTTTGACAGAAATGCTGTGGGTTAATTGAGGGCCAGCTAATGTAATTCAAACAATAATAGGTCTGTCTGGAGAGGGAGTAGTGGAAGGAAAATAGTTAATCCATTTGAGTCCTTGGTTGTACGTAGTAGTACTCATTATTAGTCAAAATAGTGTATTTCGAATTTTACATTTTATATGTTTTTGAACAGATTGGGTATGAGTGGTTAATGTCAAGACAATAATGTGCTGGCGCTGTAATTAATTGTGACTGTCAGAAAAAAATAGAAACTTATCTCCTTCTTGAAGAAATAAACTGTGTTGTAATTCAGGAAATATACCCCACAGAACACGTTTTACTGTATGCCCCACATTGTGTCCATGGCAGCCTGCAGGCAACAGTGTTATGCAATCATACACAGAAAGCAGACTATGACAGCCGCAGCACATTTTTTGATTTAATCGTAACAATGACATGCATGCATGGATTATCACCAAGGTGATAGACAAATTAAATAAGTTTACACTATGAAAGCATATCTTTAGCATAGTCAGTCTATTAGGCTACAGGACATCTACAAATAGCATGCCAGTAGTGCTGATAAAGGGCTTATTTAAAATTAGTCAACTGAATATTGACAATGCTGCTGAACAGAAATCATTTTACTTCCCCACACACACCACATTCTACACAAACTTCAAGTGGTTTCAGCATGATGCAACGCAATGATTCTCTTTGTCAGTAAGCTCATACCATGTGTATACAGCAGCATGTGTCAGCAACACACTGAACTGAGCCACACAGTGCCATTCTACCTCATAAAGAGATGTCAGACTTGCAATGCTCAGGCAGTTCTTGCCAACAGGTAGCCTACATACCTGAGTTTATCATCAGTTTCACTGTACAACCTGCTGTAGCTACACAAAGTGCATTCCTGGACATTGACTGTTGCAGTCAGACACATATCCAATGCAGACAGTCTCACAGTCTCTAGATAAAAGGACAAATATGTCACTGACAATATGCTATTCTAAAGAGTGAGAAAGAGTGTATGTGCAAGGTGCAGGTGGGTGTTCTGTTTGGTAACAGGACAGGTGGCCACCAAAACTATCTGGGCACTAGGGACAACTCGGCACCAAAACCATCTGGGCACTAGGGACAGGTGGGCACCTGGACAAGTTGGCACTTAGGGGTGGAGATAACTGGGCACCTGGACAACTGGGCACCAAACCCATCTGGGCACTAGGGACATGTGGGCACCTAGACGAGTGGGCTCCTGAATAACTGGGCACCTGGACGAGTGGGCACCTGAAGAGATGGGCACCTGGACAACTGGGCACTAGGGACATGTGGGCACCTGAATTAGGATTAGTGTCCACAAGTGTTTCTTAACTTTACATGAGTGATATTTAACGCACTGTTCTTTAAACCCGCAAACACAACACAATGAGGTCCAAAGTACAATATAAGAATTTATTTGCCAAAATAGTACTGAGGTCAAAAGTACATTATAACAGAGTTTTAAAGTACAAAGAGTGTATTTGCCAAAATAGAAATACTGTTAAAAAATAGAAAAAAATTGTAAAATGATAAATTACCAAAAAGAATGAAGGATACCAACAAATTGTCAAATGATCAATGTTAAGATAGAGAAAACATAGGTTAACAGTACACAATAAATGTTTTGAAAAAATATATAGTAGTCTACTGTTAAAAAAAGATACAAATTAGTAGCCGACTGTGAAAGAATAGAGGGAAAAAATAATTGAACAAGGGGAAAAAATGCTGGACTGAATGCTAGGATAGAGAAAACATAGCTATACACTAAACAGTGCACAATAAAATTATTTATAAAAAAACTAAATAAACAGAGATTATGTATACACAGGGCCAGTCAATCCACTAGCCTGCTTAAGTATCTGCCAGAAGGTCAGCTGTCCGTCTCATAGGCAGACCACAAGTTGGCCAGTTTGCCCTGAAAAAGTCTAGTTTGCTTGCCAACTTACCAACAACAGAGCAGGACACAAATCCTAATTCAGGTGCTTACTCATCCAGGTGCCCACTCGTCCAGGTGCCCAGTTGTCCAGGTGGCCACTCACCCAGGTGCCCAGTTATCTCCACCCCTAAGTGCCCACATGTCCCTAGTGCCCAGATGGTTTTGGTGCCCAGTTTTCCAGGTGCCCACCTCTCCAGGTCCCCACTTGTCCAGGTGCCCAGTTATCTCCACCCCTAAGTGCCCACTCGTCCAGGTGTCCACCCTGTCCTATAGTGCCCAGATGGTTTTGGTGCCCACCTGTCCAGGTGCCCACTCGTCCAGGAGCCCAGTCATCCCAAAAAATATGGTGCCCAGATGTCCCTATAGACATTGCCCACCTGTCTTGTATTCTTCTTATGTTTTATTATTGAATCTATTTAGCTATATTGCAAAAATGCATTTGTTACAGTTGAGTGTGTCTAAAATGTAATTTCTCCCTCACTCATCCAATCTAGTAGCCTATGAAAAAAAAAAACTCTTGTCTGGGTTCTGTCTGGAACCTGATATATTACAACTCTATCATGGGCCTGACAGTAAGGTCTACATTAGGGCTTTTCATGTGACTACTTTTGTCCCTCGTTGTTTCATGTAGGGGGAGGAGACGGTTGCCTGGAGACGACGGAAATGTTTGAGTACATCGATGGAGCGCGATGGAGAAGTATGAGAAAATCAAAGTTGTTGGAAGAGGAGCCTTTGGGTAAATGCCGAATACATTTGACTGTTGTAGTTGTACATATTACGCTCATCATTCATTACACGTTTTGCTTGTGTAGCTACTATTGTGCTGTCGTCAAGTTATTTTCGGAAATAGGACATTCTGAAGTCCTTTCTTTCCCAAATAGAAGTGATGTGTCAACGAATAGACTACACCCAGTGGTGTAGTCTATTCCCAGCTAAGTACATTTACTCAAGTACTGTACTTATAGGTCAAATTTTGAGGTATTTGTACTTTATTTGAGTATTTCCATTTTTCAGTACTTTTACTTCTACTTCACTACATCTCAGAGGCAAATATTATGTTTTTACTCCACTACACAGTTTATGAAAACTTAAGTTACTAGTTACTTTGTAGATTTGGATTATTATTACAAAACACACTAATCACTTGAGCCCTATATATATTTCGGACAGATCTACAAGCTCGCAAGGCATCACGATGCAACACATTGTGAGCTTGTAGATCGGCTATTTTCAAAAGATTTTTATACATTTTGAACTTGTGAAATGGGACATTCAGCATTATGAGTACTTTTACTTTTGTTACTTAAAGTATATTTTGAGGCTGAAACTTTTGTACTTTTACTCAAGTACATTTTGAATAGGGGAGAGAGTATTTTTTACATATTTGCAATATTGATACTTTTACTTAAGTAAAACAATTTAGTACTTCTTCCATCACTGTTTTTTTGTTGGCTTTATGTAAAGGTAAACGAGAAAGAGTTCACAAAATGAATTAAAACAATACAGTGACTTGCTTCGTATATATTTCAGTATAGGCTACCTTAGTCGACATTTCCACCCACTTCTTATTTCTACATAAATACAAGAGTGGGCACTAAGATAGAGGCAACTCAATGTAACATTTCCTTGTTTATTCCCAAAATTATGTTTTGTAGCAGTTGTAGAAATGTTAGACCTTATTTGTCAAATGTTCAAGCATGTTCTAATCATGTAGGCCTATACTTTACCATTTTCCAAATATTTTATTTTTTAACATTCTGAATTTTACATCGAGGTGCCCACTCTTCCTTAATAGTGCCCACTCTTTCTGTTACCTTCTACAGATCATACCTATACCTTGTCACACACTTTATCATTTAACTATCGTACTTCATCTGTTAGTAGGCCTACTAACCCTATGTCAGTCCAAACAGATTTTACTGTCTAGTTTTAACCTCTAAATGCTTCTGTGAAATGCTTTAATTGTAATTGTAGGATAAATTGTAACCCAGATTGTTGCTTTGTTTGGAGTGCAGGCTACTATTTCTTAGTTGACCACAGAGCTCATTTAATTTTGGTTTAGCATAGACGTTTTCATACTTTTCAATTTGAAATACAATTTTTTAAATTGTGCAATGAAAGTTATGGAAGTTATTCATGTTATTTATCTATTTATTTTCTTTGTTAAATTATGATAGGCTAATTTCATTAATCTGATTTTAAGCTTTTCTTATATTAGCCTATTTCATACTTTCTATTCATTTTCTTTCACATTATATTAGCCTATATAGCAAAGAAACAGAATATTCTGGAAAGGTCATGGAATTTCAAAATCCCATTTGCCAGGCAATTTCCCACAGGGATGAGATTAGCTGCATCCCCATGGGGTTCATTATTTCATCTCATCTCATGTGCATGTACGGTCATGGAAATTAAATGTGGGTCAAGGTCCAGGGGAAGTTTTGGAATTTTGTCAATGAAAAGAGGATCAGTGTATCAGTATTTTTCCTCAAATCATACCTATTTGAATGCTATGCTTGCATTCACTAAACTTAATGGAACTATGTGAACAAGTGTCAGAAAAGTGTGTAGTAACGATTCTATTTTCTCCTGTGACTAGGATCGTACACCTATGCCGCCGGCGTGGTGATGGGGCCTTTGTCATCCTGAAGGAGATCCCAGTGGAGCAGATGTCACGAGACGAGCGCCTTGCAGCTCAGAATGAGTGTCAGGTGCTGAAACTACTGAACCACCCAAATATTATTGAATACTATGAGAACTTTCTGGAGGACAAAGCCCTCATGATAGCTATGGAGTATGCACCAGGTAAGGCCTCTGTCATATCTTATTTCATCGCCCCCTATTTGTTTGTTATGTAACGGTGAATATAACGCTGCAGTTTCCCAGTATACATTTCCGTAGGGGCTGCATACCTCTGTGTTGGTCTTGTGACATATATTCCTTGTTAGTCCTCGAGAAGTAATCATATAGCCTGTCAGTTTCTGCTGTGATGCTTCAGGGGATGTGTGATTTGGTTACTGTATGAGCTATGACAATGCAACTTATACATTACACTGTGGAGGGAAGAACCTGATCTTTCGCTCTGGTGGTTACTTCATGCAGGTGGAACGCTGGCTGATTATATACAAAAGCGTTGTAACTCCTTGCTGGATGAAGACACCATCCTTCACTTCTTTGTTCAAATCTTACTGGCCCTTTACCATGTGCACAATAAACTGATTTTGCACAGGGACCTGAAGACGCAGAACATTCTCCTTGACAAGCACCAGATGATTGTCAAAATTGGTGACTTTGGAATCTCCAAAATCCTTGTCAGCAAGAGCAAAGCTTACACAGTGGGTGAATTTGAATTAAATTCTGCCGTAGTCACTTAATTCCGGCCACACACATTCAAGCTTAATAATATCCCATGACATGCCATTTTGTCTTCCCCTAGGTGGTTGGGACTCCGTGCTACATCTCCCCTGAGCTGTGTGAAGGGAAGCCATATAATCAGAAGAGTGACATTTGGGCCCTAGGCTGCGTGCTATATGAGCTAGCCAGCCTTAAGAGAGCCTTTGAAGCTGCTGTACTGAAACATTTTCTTTCACAGTATTTTCACATTTTCATTCATCCTCGATTAATTTTAGTCTTTGAAGTGCTTCTCTTTATCTCAATTAAAGTGGGTTGGATTTTCACCAAGAAAATCTGTTAAACCAAAATATCCCACATTTTCCCAAGCAGAATGTAGGCCTTTGGAGCTGCTGGATTTTGGATAGATGTATTTGTTATTAGAATGTTCCTGAATACAGACAGTAATATATTCAAGTATGACACTGATCCATTGTCCATTTGATAAGGTTTGGCCCACTCCTCTTTATGTTTCAGAACCTACCTGCCCTGGTTCTGAGGATCATGAGTGGTACCTTTGCTCCAATTTCTGACCGATACAGCCCAGAGCTCAGACAACTCATCCTGAACATGCTCAATCTAGACCCATCCAAACGGCCTCAACTCAATGAAATCATGGCTCACCCCATATGTATCAGACCCCTGCTTAATCTCTACACCGATATTGGCAATGTGAAAATGCGGAGGTAATTCACCAAACTATGAACTCTTAAGTTAACCTATGTGCAATCAATGCCCATAATATGTACTCTTCACTACTAATAAGTACTAAGTTTCACTACTATGTATCACTTTTCTAGAATTGAGAAGCCGCTGTATGTACAATCGGGTCCTCATGGTAGACCAGGGGGAAGAATGCCAGGCAACAGATCCAGATGTTAGTAATGTCCATCTGTATGTGAACATTTAGCACTATAAATGCATGCTACTGTATGTTCTTGGCTGATCTAGATGTAATTCTAGGTCTAGGAACAGGAAAGGTGCACTCCCTCCCGCTGTCCTCTGTGTACACGTGGGGCAGTGGCATTTCGACGCCTCTCCGTCTGCCCATGCTGAACACTGAGGTGCTGCAGGTGTCCCTGGGCCGCACTCAGAAGATGGGGGTCACAAAGTCAGGTCGACTTATCACCTGGGAGGTTTGTGTGCTCTGGGAGTTGTTTGGACAAAGCCTTTACAAGCTTGAGGATATTATCAATCACTTTTTTAAAAAATGGTATTTGCTTTAGTCATTCTCCTGAGTATAGCAGCTTGGTTTTCAATTTGTATCAACAATGTGTATTTTTTCAATGATCTCTGTCCTCACAACTGCTTATTTATTTGGTGTGTTACACAGTAAAATCTTCAGTGTTTATTTCTCCATTTGTGACTCAGAAAGTGAAATATAACCAAATGGTTCATTTGGATGCATTTGTACACAGAGTTAATTAACTGAGGATTTTCCCATGTAGGCTCCATCAGTAGGATCTGGGGAGCCCAGTCTGCCTGGTGCGGTGGAGCAGATGCAGCCTCAGTTCATTTCACGCTTTCTCGAGGGTCAGTCGGGAGTCACAATCAAGTCTGTGTCCTGCGGTGATCTCTTTACCACCTGCATGACAGGTTTGTATAGGCCATCTCTCTTTGGATAGCTACAGTATCAGAGAGCTAGTATGCTACTGTGTGAGGTTTTTCTACTGAAAATCAGTGTTTATACTTTGTGTTTGCCTTTACACCCTGTAGCACATACATAATTGTAAAGTGAGGTTGCAATAACCTTTTATTACACTTTTTACCAAGTTAAGTTGTAACATTATTTGTTCAGTGCTGTGTTGATTTCATATAGTGATGCCCTGTTAGAGGCAAGCATCTTCAGGAAGCTGTTGTTTATCCATCAGTGAACGTAGATAACACAGGATTAAAGGACCATTCTCCTCGCTTACTCGGCTCTCTCTCATTGCCACTTATCACTGTGGTGAAGCGGATTAGTATTCCCTTTTTAGGGATTATGGACAATATGTTGGTCTATACAATAATCATCAACTAATAGTCTGTCTAATCCCCTTTTTGATTGTCAATTTGCAGACAGAGGTATTATCATGACATTTGGAAGTGGAAGTAATGGTTGTCTAGGACATGGCAATTTCAATGATGTAATACAGGTAAATGGCTAACCTTTAGAGGAAAATGTGAGTTGTTGATAATGTTTAGAATTTTCCTCTAGATTTTGTGAGAATTCACAGTATCACCTTCTTCTCATAGATGACATAGTATAAAAGTCCTTGCTGCTGAGACGTTCCTAGTGATTCAGGCATTGATTCATCATTATAAATTCCACAGAGTTGTTTATTACTCACATTCAGGTTGTAATTTTGATAGCTGGCAGCAAGAATGATTTAATTCAGTCTGTTACATACATAATACATTCAAGTGGTGATTGTTGTTTCCACATTTGCGGATGATTGAAGCTGCACGTTACTTTTTCAATACATGAGCTGTAGCGTGAGAGAGGGGGAGAAATTTTGAATAATAATCTGTATAGTCTATTGGCATAACAGTGGTTTGTTGTCATGGATATCAGTTATGACACAGAAATGGAGCTTGATATAGTCTTTCCATGTTTTTTGTCACTAGCCCAAGATAGTGGAGGCGCTGCTTGGCTATGAGTTGGTTCAGGTGTCATGTGGTGCTTCCCATGTGCTTGCAGTGACCAATGAAAGGGAAGTATTTGCTTGGGGAAGAGGAGACAATGGTAAATGAGCCATGCCGTCTTTTATGTTGTTTTATGTGTCTGTTTTTTACGTGATGTTTTTTATGTGCATGTGAGAAAACTTTGCATTTGATTTGATCGTTCAGATTTCTGTCCTCCGTTCCTCCTCTCAAAGGTCGCCTTGGCATAGGCACCCAAGACTCCCACAACTCACCCCAGCAGGTGTGTGTTCCTGTGGAATTTGACGCCCAGAAGGTTTTGTGTGGTGTCGACTGCTCCATGATCATTGGCACTCAGTACAAAATTCTGGCCTGTGGAAGCAACAGGTATGCATCTTTGCTTTTCTTTTTCTTTTTCTTTTTTTTCTGGCAAAAATGTGTTGTGAAATTTACACCGGCCAAGGTGAGCGCACGATTACCAGTGAAGGATGGTTCCGATTTAATCAGATAGCATAGTGACTACAGTTATATTTCTTCTGATCATTTATTCATTCATATTTCACAGAAAAAAGCATTTCATAATGTTATTGTGAAATGTGCCTTACAGGCCGTGTGATAAAATACTTTCATTTGACATGTGCATGTTTGATGGGGATTTAAAAGGGATTATACTGTATGTCTTCACTTTAGTTAGTTGCACATCCTGTGAGGCAGCATTATTTCACCATTACAAACACGTATCCTCGTTGTCGATCTTTTACTTACTAAGGTTTGGGACAGGAAGCAGAGCCCTATGAGTAGGAGGGTGTATGTCAGCCCCAAGTGGAGACAGCATTGCTCAGATACCAGTGGCTTAGCTACTTCCTGCCAACTCCTTACACTGAACTACATTTGCACTTCTTTTTTAGTTGACCAAAAGACCTTTCTTAAGTTGTTGTTACGTATGTGTTAATACACAAAGTAGGTTTATACTTTTTTTTTTTTTTTTTTTTTTTTTGGCCTTAAATATTGCTGCTGTTCCTCTATCTATGCAGAGCTAGTTTTGTTTTTGATGGTTGTTTACATCATTGGAAAGCCTTTTCATGGCCATGTTGAGATCATATAGTTTAAAATATATTGAGATTGTGTCTCTAGAACTTGAACTGAATTGTCATCCTGAAACGTTTTTTAAGTGAAAAGATAAATCACACGCACGCAAGCCAAGCGTGCGGGCGCCTAAATCGTGTGCAAGATTTTGAGTTTTTTTTCCTCTAATCTAGCTAATTTGGCACTGTGTTATGTTAATTCTTCATTATTAATTACTTATGACGCATAAGTCGGTTTAGGTTCTATTAAATAAGTAATTTTAATCATTTTATCATTTATTTTTATTATTCTAAAATGGACTTGGGGGGGTCTCCCCCTAGCTCAAGCTAGGGGGAGACAAATCGCCCCCGTCCCCCCGGGGTCTCCGAGCCTGACCCCAGGTGAATTTAATAATTTGTTGTGCTCAGGTTTAACAAGCTGGGATTGGATAAGATAAATGTTGGAGAGGAACCGAGCCCCACTGACCAGGTTGAGGAATTGCACTCATTTACCCCTGTCCAGTCAGCCCCACTAAACACAGAGAAGATTGTCTACATTGACATTGGAACATCCCACTCTGTTGCTGTTACAGGTGAGCTCACATGTCGTATTGTAACACGTTGTGAGCATGTATATCTGATTATTATAATTTTTTATTTGCCTATAATGACATGGCCAAAATAGGGATTTCATGTTAGACTAGAATAGAATACTTTATTGGCAACAGTTAAACAAGTTTTCATTGTGGTCCAAAATCTGAAAGTGGGTAAACAATATACTGTATCTTTTAAAACCTCACATACCATTCGCCACAAGTACATGCATGCATTTACTGTATTTTCTGAAAGCTGACTTATAGTATGTCATGTTGCCTCTCTGGTTACAGTGAATTGTGTGTTTTCTTTGCCCATGGTCATGTTGGTTGTGCGTAATGTCATTTTGTTTCTTTGCCCAGAAAAGGGTCAGTGCTTTACCTTTGGCAGTAATCAGCATGGACAGATGGGGTGTAGTTCCCGACGTACTAGCCGCGCGCCCTACCTCGTGCCAGGGTTACATGGTATCACCATGGCTGCTTGTGGGGATGCGTTCTCCTTAGCTATTGGGTCTGGTAAGTAGTGGACAATTCAGATAACTAAATATACAGAACACACACACACACGCACGCACGCACGCACGCACGCACGCACGCACGCACGCACGCACGCACGCACACACACACACACACACACTTTCATATACTGCTGGTAAGGGTCAGTTTGTGTCACTGATACAAGAGGTTCACCCTGACAGCCACATCAAAGCTGAGGTCTCAGTCTCAGATCTATGTCTCCATCTATCTGACTTTTGATTGATTGATTGAATCAACCAGTTGATTGATTGACCAGCATGTTCTCTTTCTCTTTCTACGCTTGTTTCAGAAGGAGAGGTGTATACCTGGGGAAAGGGGGCCCGTGGTCGCCTAGGAAGAAAAGAAGAGGATTCTGGGATACCGAGGGCAGTGCAGCTCGATGAGAGTCACCCGTTCACGGTGACATCGGTGGCTTGTTGTCATGGCAACACTCTACTGGCAGTGAAACGTAATATTTCACCTATGACCTTTTGTTAAGAAATGTTAAGATATAGCCATAACAGCGATTTATACCACTCATACCCAAATAATGGTTTTGTCAAAGTCAGAGATAAAACCAAGGCTACCGAAAGGATTAAAATAGATGCAGATTTAGAAAATATTAAATGATGAAAATAAGTCAAACATTTTAGTTTAATCCCTGGAAGAGACAGAAATGCAAGTGGTAACTGTTCCAGTGTTCACCATGTGACAGGGACCTGTATTGTACCTATAGAGTAGTCTCTATAATTCATCCTTTAAAAAAAAATAAAAAATGATGGAGGATAGTGGGGAAGAAAGATTTAAGGAAAGGGAAATACATATGCCTCTATTTTTAAACATACTAGAACGGTGCCCGTCTACTCTGGGGCCATGCAAGTCGAGAATACACGCCTCAGCCATTGTGCAATACTATTATTATCTGATGTACTCATTGTACCTGTTGTCATTTCTGATACATTTCCGGTGTCATGTCATGTGCGAGGGTTGGGTCCAGACTAATAATTATGCTTAATAGTGTTTATAGAAATTGTCAAAAAACACATTATTGTTGTACCAAAATATAACAGTGAAACACAAAAAAATAATTTTGTTTAATTGAAAAAGTTACACAGTATATTTTTAATATCGCCATGGAATGAGTGCTGATGCGTATACTCCTGTCTTTTCCCTGTTTCTTATACAGCTTTGCTTGAGGAATCTGTCCCTAGATGATTTTGTCCTGAAGAGTGTTCTTCAGCTCCTCAGTGTCTGCCTTGAACGCCTGCAAGGGATGTCTGTCAACTTAAGTGAAGGGTAGCTTTCTCGTCCAAGAGGTTTTAATTTAATAAAAAAGATAAAGGTACGAAGTCACGCTTTTCACTGTCAAAGGAAGTGCATTTCACAAGCACTTTAGCAAGTGGACTGCATGCAAGTAAAGTGATTGTAACTGCATTTGCAGGAAGTCATTGTGGATCTTTCACGCACATCTTTTTGTCTTCTTTTGAGAGTGGGGTTACCATGATGAAAGACACACCCCAGCAGAAAGTCAAACTGGTTAGGTCTCTGTTAACCCTGTGCTGAATGAGATGTGTGGGGAAAAGAATGGTTCTCGTGTTTGACACTTGACTCAACTCAGCTCATACCACTTAAATGAGTTAAGTAACTACATTCATCTTGAGCACATTGCCAAGGGTCATGTTGTGTTTTATTGGATTAGTCCACATATTCTTGTAGGTAATCTATCTATGTAATTAAGACTAGTTAAGGGTGCATTGCTTATTGCCTTATTGCATTGTGCATTGTTTATTGCCAATTAGGGGTGCAACAGTTAATTGAAATAATTGATTTAACCGCTTATCAAAATAAAGAATCTATCACTATTTTGGGAATGTCATAGGCGAAAATTTGCAAAAATGTAAAGAATAGTGAAAATATCACATCTACAAGCTCACAGTGCGTCACATCGCGACACATTGTGAGCTTGTATATGGGCTATTTTCACTATTGTTGCACAACACCGTTTCACGACAGCCCTATTGCCAATAAACAGACCTAAGCATTAAGCTATAGGCTAATTGGTATTCTTTACAGTTGATGGTGTTGCAGTAATTTTGCTGCATATTTTTTGGTAGAATCTGTAAATATATTTTAATTCATTGAAATTCATGTCATCTTTTGATTTAGGCTGTATGTCTATTGTGTAAATTAGGCCTACGTTCTTAGAATAAGCTCAGGCCTTTGAGTCAAAGCATGTCTGCTGCCAAAACAATGTCCTTAAGACACCTATTAGTTAGTGTGTCATTGTCCCTTTGTTCTCCACTATGCAAAGTACATATCGCCAATCTCTTTCTGATGTCTTTTGATTTACATTACATTGTTGGTGTAATTGATCATTATATGTATATTGAGCCATTATATCTTCATCACTGCCAGTGCTACAAATTACATATTGCTAATGCCCTACACATTATGTTCTGATAACTTTTATCAGAATATACTGAACATGTTATATTGTGTAATATGTAAAATATAAAGGTTCATGCTTTCATAATCAGAATAGCCTTCAGTGAAATCAGTGATCAATAATTTTAATGTGTTATAAAGTTATTATATTTTTTTGCAGTTACTTTAATTTGTATGAATTCTATGTATTCTGAGTGATCCGATTTTAATTGACCATAATTAAAATGATTGTTATTATTGAATCTCCAAATAGGAACTAATCATGTCAATATATAATTATGTTATCAATACAATGCATTTTTATATTACATATGTATAAGAATATTACATGGAATACACATTTGACAGGCTATAAAGGCATATTTTGAAAGCATGGATTTATTACTATTGCTTTTCTGTAGTATGATGATGTAATGGTGATGTAATTCAGTGGCAATACAGTGTCTTATTACACCCTAACTACACCCTATTAAACCCTCCCTAAGAACCCCCTGTTGTTTTCTTCCCGCTCCTTGACAATAGAGCTTGATTTGATTGTATATATATTTGTTACAAACAGGCAGTACAAATATAGTTGTGTACTGTGTAAACATACAAGACCAGTAGGCTAGGTTCTTTTGTTTGCTCAACCGCCAGGGGGCATTTATCCCCCACGAGATCAAAATACCTATTACCAGTGTTGGAAGAAGTACTCGCATGTTTTACTCAAGTAAAAGTATCAATACTGCAATATAGAAATACTCTGTTACAAGTACGAGTCCGGAATAAAAAAAATACTTGAGTAAAAGTACAAAGTATTGGTATCAAAGTGTACTAAAGTAGCAAAAGTAAAAGTACTCATTATGCAGAATGTCCCATTTCACAAGTTTTCAAATCTTTTGTAAATAGCAAGCTCACAATGCGTGCATCACCATGCATTGGGAGCTTGTAGATCGGCTGTTTTCAAATGACCGAAATGAATATTTGTGGTGACGTGTGTTTTGTAATAATAGTCAAAATCTACAAAGTAACTCGTAACTAAAGTTTTCAAATAAATGTAGTGGATTGATTGATTTAATACTTTATTAGCAGTTTGCAAAACAAAGCACAGGAAAGTACAGTTCAATACAAGAGGAATTTAAACCCAAGAAAGCCTATGGCTTGTTTCCATTGGGGTTCTTTTTACTCAATTTATTCATCGAAACATTTAATGACAGACAAATATACAATACTATGCAAAACATCACATAAACAGTAGAAGAGAAGAGGAGTCGAACAGGAGTAGAAGTAAAAGTACTGACAATTGGAAATGTACTGAGTTAGGCTACTTTACACCACTGCCTATTACGTCAATTAGTCCAGTGTGTGTCTATCCTCCGATTCTCCCTTTAAAACAAACGGTCGGGGGTCTTTCTTCAGCACATGAAAGTTATCATTATTATTCGTTACGTGATCTTATCATTTAATTAGGTTGGCTCAACGTGGCTGTATATATGACTGTATATTCCCCTCTCATCGTGCATGAGCTGTGGCCATTTGACAGATAAAACATCTTATTTACTCTAATAACATCACACCGGAGGCTGCTACTGCAGCTTGACTATTATGTCCACTTTGAATACAGGGGGGGGGGGGGGGGCAGTGGTGTAAACAAAGTAACTAAGTACATTTTTTCCGATATTTTGTACCCATTGTGAGCTTGTAGATCTGATATACATTTTCATGGGACATTCTGCACGATGAGTAATTTTACTTCTGGTACTTTAAGTACATTTTGATACCAATGCTTTTTGTACTTTTACTCAAGTACATTTTTAATTCCGGACTTTGACTTGTAACAGAGCATTTCTACATACTTTACAGTACTGATACTTTTACTGAAGTAAAAAAAATATGATTACTTTTTCCACCACCGACTGTAAACGCCGGGATTTGGACTCCTCCCGCGGGGAGAAGGAGGAGGAGGAGGAGGAGGAGGAGTGGGCGGGACTCGCTCTACCTCAACACATCCAGGGCTATGCATTGTGTTTCCCATCTGTCAGTCAGTACACTGCATCTACACAGACACACATTCACACACACCGAGAGAACCAGCAGGAATCCTGTATCATTGTCGACCTGTGGAAGGAAGGCTGTCAGGGGAATCTGTAGAATCTGCGGCCCCATCGACTGGACTGTCGAGGCTTTTGTTTTGTGTCGCTGTCATTGATTCACCCGATCTCTGGAAGGACGAAGAAGGAGGACGGTGGACTGAAACGCACAATACATATCGTTGGTAACCGGAAGACTCGCCCCAAAACACGCGCGCCCCCATTTTTTTCGCGGACCAGCGGTGCTTGTTTGTTTTACTGAGGATAGGGTTAGAAATACGTCTAGGTTTGGGCATAGTTTAACCGGGGTTACGTTTAGGAATAAGGTTAGGTTTTTGCACCGTTTTACTGAGGTTACGTTTAGGAATAAGGTCTAGGCATAGTCTACCGAGGTTACGTTTTTAGGAATACCAGGTGAATACCACCGGATTTGCCCCGGGGCGACTGTGTTTTGGGGCGAGCGTTTTGGCGTTTCGTTTCAAAAGACGATCGTTTTGGTGGCGAAGGAAGGGACATGAACGTCGTAGCGTCGGCCCCCTGTTGTCGTTCATCGGCGTAAAAACGAGCACCACATTATACCTAGACTTCAACGGGGACAAAGAGAAGAGCATCCACCTGTACTAAAAGGCCTCAGACAGCGATTTGTTGTTTGCAGCAGCAATATGCCGGGTTTTGATTACAAGTTTCTGGAGAAACCCAAGCGAAGGTTCCAGTGTCCGCTGTGCAGCAAGGCGATGCGCGAGCCCGTCCAGGTCTCTACCTGTGGACACCGCTTCTGTGACACCTGTCTGCAAGAATTCCTAAGGTAAGGGGTTATTGTGTGTGCCTTTGTTTGTTTGTGTGTGCGTGCGTGCGTGTGTGTGTGTGTGTCTGTCTGCAAGAATGTCAGGTAGGGTGATTGTGTCTGTGTGTGTGTGTGTGTGTGTGTGTGCGTGTGCGTGTGCGTGTGCGTGCCACGTGCGCGCGCGCGCACACACACACACACACACACACACACACACACACACACACACACACACACACACACACACACACGACACACTGTGTGTGTGACTGTGCGTGAGAGAGCCAGCACTGTAGGCGATACTGTAGGCTACAACCGTGTTCAGTGTTGCCATGTCCGCTTTTTATAAGCGACCGTGGGCTTGTTTTTCTGTAAAGTTGCTTGTAAAGCTTGTTTCTAAAGTGTAGTTGCTTATTTGGGCTTGTTTCCTAAATGTTGTTTAAACCAGTGGTTCTCAAACATTTCCATGTCCAGGAGGACCTCCAGATTAATATGTATTTTATTTGGCCGCCCCCCCCCCCATCCCTATCTGAAAATATTTTGTGCCAGTGACCATTCGTGTAAAATGTTTCAAAAGGATTCCACATTTTTCACATTTTCTTTTAGATGTTTTGCATCGCAATGTGAGCTTGTAGATTGGCTATTTTCAAATGGCCGATGTATAGGTTTAAGTTTAAAGTGCTCATGTGGCCTATGTCGCTTCTGTTGGGGTTCCTTGACCTGCTTGCTTGTTTCTCTCTCAAAACCTGGCAACAGTGCAACCGTGTCGTGTGTAGTTTCGGTAGAGCTACAGTAAATAAAGGATGTGTAGGTGTGTCCTACTGTCCTCCTCACCTTGCCTTCCCCAGGCGGTTAACACAACAACACTAAAGATTCACTTCACTAGACCAGTGGTTCTCAACCTGTGGGTCTGGACCCCCAGGGGGGCCCCCACATGATTTTGGGTTGGTCCCCAGATGACAGTGAAGTGACAATTTAAGCACCTTTTTATAATACCTGAAAAAGACCATTACTGCATCAAAAGTAATCAACAAACTAGACCAGGGGTCTTCAACGTTTTCAGCCCAAGGACCCCCTAGCTGAGAGAGAGATGAAGCAGGGACCCCCTCTATATTATATAAAATTGTGTTTCAGATACATATTTGCAGCTCTTTTTCCCCTCTACACACCTATAACTCTTTCCCAAAAATAGCCGATCTACAAGCTCACAACGCCTCACAGCGCGAGGCGTGTGAGCTTGTAGATCTGCTATTTTTGGCTAAAGTTCTCCTTAGAGAAGGGATGCTAGGGTTCAAGTGGTTAAGGTAAAATTAAAAATCCTGTCACACAAAGATTTGGCGGACCCCCTGTAGTAACTCTGAGGACCCCCTAGGGGTATAGTACCCCCTGTTGAAGACCCCTGAACTAGACTATATTAATAACTGGTCAAACATTGGCCAAATTGTCAAATAATATAAGAAAGAGGCAAACAACCCCCCAAGGACCCCTGGAGGTCCCCGGACCCCACTGTGAGAACCAATGGTCTACTCTAACCCAAAGCGACACTTGCGCTGTTAACTGATAATCTAAAACATTATTGAATGTGTGTCTGTTAGAATAGGTCACTCACTGTCACCGACTAGATGTATATTGCAGGCCTTACATTAGAACAAGTATGTGTGTATATACAGACTACAGTAGGCTATGTATGTATGTAAGTCTATGTAGCCTACTAGCCTATGTATACTTGTTACTGTATGATGCAAGTATATTCATACACCAAGGCTGGGTGAGAGCCTTTGCCCTCCATCCTGTCTGTCATTTTGCCCTGAGGCTGTGTTGCCTGCCTATATAGATTTGGGGTCGGGGGCAGAGAGGCAGACTGGGGCATTTCAAACAAGTGCATGCCTTGTTTGAAAGATTACACACATCCCATCATGGGAATAAGGCACCCAAAACACAGAGGGATCTTCCACTGCAAGGTCATGTGTCTCTAAAATGCCGCTTCCATATTAATCCCCTCACTAGTGGTGTTATTCTTAAAGATGACCAAATATATTTGATGGACGCTTGCCTTTTTGTTAGGCCATGCAATCAAAAAACAATCAGTAAGTAAAGTTAGCTCAGTCACACGCACCCTTTTTAATGATTCAAATGCAAAGTGACACATCATTATGATATAATTATATAAGCATAAACAATTAGGGCAATATAAACCACAAGTTGACAGAAAATGCATTTTCATGAATAATTTAATTTCCCTGTGATGCTGACAATTTCAGTAGTAGAACCTTTGTATGTATTCCTCTATTCAGATGATCTAACAATAACCTATTTTATGTATTCACTAAAGCACTATTCAGTGCTATGCATGTTACTTATGTTCAATGCTCGTTGTCAGGCAGAGAAAAGACTGGGTGACTAAGCTATATTTAATATTAGGTAGTAAAAAAAAACGACTTCAGAAATAAATGAAATAACTTCAGCACTGAAGTGTTTGTTTTAATGTAAAATCAGAGCTCTAGCGTGTCTGCTCTTAAGTAGTAATTATATCACATTTTGACTTTAATACATAAACTAAAGAGGACACTGAGGAGGGAGAGAGCCAGTGAATACACGTTTTTAGACAGAATTAAACAGCTTTATGTCCTCTACTCTGGTTGGCTGTGCTTGATAGGTTGAAATACAAATAGACAAAGAGAAGGCGTGATCACTGCTGAATAATCAGTTTTATGCCATAACCATAACAATAGAAAGATGATTTGTTGCAACAATTTAACATGCACCGGTAAATCTCATGTTCACAGGGATGTAACATCCAGCCATGAGTTCACTGAGTGGGCTTCAACTCTTTTAATTGGCAAAGTGTGTCGGTAGAGGCCGCAGACATTTCAGCACCCAGGGATGGACAGCACAAAGGGTTAGCGTGTCTCATTCTGACTGGAGTACCAGTTTATTGAAGCTGAGAGAGAGAGTAGTTAGCTAATGCTCTTTACCCATTGTGCATCTAGGTTGATCCTCTCCTTTTGATTTGTGGGCTGTATGAGATTCAGGGTAGGCTTGCCAACCCAGTCTGCCCACTTTCACTCTTGACAGTTGTGTCATTGTAACTCACCAGCTCCTGTCACAATAAGCTTCCCACAATCCCTGCAATGTTCCGTCGCCACAGCATGTCAGGCTATGAATCCTGATATTTACACATTTTCTGATTTTTGATCATTAACTCATTCAGTGCCACTGGACATCTAAGACGTCCGTTGATATAAGCCCTGAGTGCCACTGGACGTCTAAGACGTTTTATTTTTATTTTTTTTTAAAACATGTTCAGAACCCAAGATATGATGATTTGAAGATTTGCTGCTCCATTCACTCTTTGTTTAACTTCTTACTGAAAAAGGCTGCATCTCGGCTCCTAAGCACTTTTTTTTTTACAATGAATTTTGGCTGTGGCACTCAGAGCCAAAATTCCATAAATAAGCTGGGCACTGAATGAGTTAATGTGAAAGCGATGACCAAAACAGGTAGAGGTATTTGTTGTTCATTTCACTCGGCAAAAAACATCAAATACATGCAGAACATTTGATATATTTACTGTAATACAGTCTTTAAGAAAAGACTACATTTAAACTCTATAGGACGATCAAAATCCCAGACAATATCAAGTCTCATATCACAATATTGATATATCACCCAACTCCATCTTGAAGAGATACATTTTCAGTGTATGACATTGCAAGTTAATGTGAAGCTATTTTAAAATGGGGTAAGCATCGTTTCATCTTGTCACAGAGTTAAATTTACTGAAAGGCACATAAGGAAGGGAAAAAAGAGACCAGCGTGAATGGCCTTCCTTTACTTTGCCACGGCTTAATGGTGAAAAGAGTTGGTGTATAGCTCTCTGTTTGCTGGCACGTGATTTCTAATGGGCTGTGTTTCCGCCACGGAAGGAATGTGTAAATACTATACAGCAGCAGCCCTGGAGGCTGCCCTAGCTCTGAGGGAGAGTCATGGGGTAGAGGCAGCCCATCCCTCCAGGCTTAACACTCCAGCATTCAAATGTGAGTCACATGTCTCAACATTTCACCACCACGTGCTGATTAGGCCTCACCTTTATTTGAGCAATGATGTGTCAGGGCTCTTATTGGTGAGATTAAATAAGCACTTAATGGTATTTAATAAAAATGTCCTCAGGTGTTCGGGACTAAGGGGTAATCGGGCCTGATGCCCATGTGCCACACATGGCATGGCTCATGGCTCATCAATCTTGGCTGCAGTGAGCCAGAGCTATGTTATACAGTGTTACTGTTGTGTCTCTGTGGGAATGATACAGTGCTATGGCCTGGCCTTGACAAGGGTGTAATTGGTTTGTTCGGCTCTGTAAGTTTTTCCTAGGCATAAACACAGTGAATCTGTAAGTTCTAACTCAGAGTCCCATGTCACAGGAAGCTCCGAAGTGGACTATTATGAGAAACTTTCATGGGTCAGTTATTCACTCCCATGGCCAGGAATTGGTGTCTTGAGTGGTTTTGGAACGGTGATGATTCACTGACTGTAACTTAGACATGTCAATGTTTTTGCTGATGTAGGCAATAGACTGGTCAATTCTTCAGCTGTAGTCTCCCACACTTGAACTTGATCTGAACGCCCGTGTGATGAATACTTGTTGCAGTCAGCTTCCACCCCTTCTTTCTTTCTTTTTTTTGCTTTATTTCTTTCATCATCATTCCCTGTTTGCTCTTCACTCCCAGAACGTTTCTGCAGGAAAACTTTGCAGAGTTTTTTGGAAGGACGTTTTGTGCGTGCATGCGTGTGTGTGTGTGTGTGTGTGTGTGTGTGTGTGTGTGTGTGTGTGTGTGGCCATGCGCAGAATTGATTAGAGGAACACATACAGAGGCACATTGACTACTGGGATAGTGGTATCCTTAATAGATGGGGTGGCATTAGTGTGCTGGTGCTCAATGTTGTGTGTAAGTTTGCCACACTTGGGCAGCTGGGCTTTTGTGTGTGTGTGTATCTCTATCCTGCATGGGACTTATGCCATGGATGACTAATGAATGACTGTGTTTTTCATTCCTATCCCCATCCTTTGGGGCATCACAGAGACATATATTCACAGTCCCCCCACAGGTGTCCCAAAGCCACAGGGGCATCCTGGCTGTCCACATCCGGGAGGAAGGGGACTTTGTGATCCATCCCCCTTCTGACTACAATGTTGGGTCAGTGGAGCTGCACAGAGAAGACTTGTTGTTTAGTTGGTTGAGTGAATTGGAGCCCCCAGGCCTGGACTCTGTACTGATGGTCTGTGTGAAGCTTCCTCAGAGCTCTGCACTGAAGATGCTGTCTGGGGTAACCGGAAGAGTGGGCACCTAAACACTGTGAGCACCTCAATGTTAAATTGGCTTTTCCCCCCAAAACATGAACATGCAACATTTAAGGCCTAATATTTCTACAATTGCTACAAATTGTTGCAAAACCTGTGGCTAGCCAGTCATATAGCATAGACAAGAAGTTGAAGGTTAAATTTGGTTCTGACAATGATGTACCGTGCATATTCAAATCATGTATACTTTACATTACTTCAGACCTTTTTTCCAAATTCTTAATTGTAATTAGGAAAGAATTTCCAATTTAATATTGAGGTACCCGCAACGTTTAGGTGCCCATTCTTCCTGCACCCTGTCTAGTAGTGATGCACTTGGACCTGACAGAACTGGAAACAGCTCTATAAACTTAGATGTTCATTTGTGTAAGGTAACAGGCACTGGCACAGAAAAGCAGGATAAAATGAGAAGAGATATATTGTATGCTGAAATACAATAGCAGCTAGCCTAGTAGTAGAATTATAGATATTCTGCCTCTAGCTAGATCAAGGCCTACTGCATGCTGTTTTCTAAACTTAAGAAATGCTGCTGGGAGTTGTTTCTGGAGAAGTGTGTGTTATAGTATACTACTACAGGTTGCTGAATGTCAGTGTTGTTGAATGGATAGGACCTTGCATCGCAATGACATCGACTTTCAAACAGAGTCTTTACATGAGCTTTTAATGATCTCTAAAACTTAACACAGTTGTTTACTTCGTTGCATTTGATCTATGTGCAGCTTAGAGCTTGAAATACATATTTTAGAAATGCAGCCCTCTCCTTTGACAGAAACTTTGCTCCTCTCCGCCCTTGCTTTACTGTCTTTGTGACTCACATTAGAGCCTGTCTGATACAGTATATCAGTTTGTCCAACATATGGGTCATTATTTGACTTGTTTGACCACAACAGTTTTGGCAATTATGCAGCTGAAATTAGGCAGACATTGTCATGTATTACATTTTAATATACTTAGATTTTTTAAACATTTTATCTATCAAAATGTTATTTGTTTATTTGTTTTCATTTGTTTGCTTATATGTTAAATGTACTCAAAAGTTTCACACACTGATTAGAATTGATTTAGCGCTTTTTGACAAAATACCAGTCCAATCATCGCTAATTAGTGGTCTAGGACTCATCATGACATCGGATCCAAAAATCTGGCATCGGTCAGGCTCTAACTCACATGGCCCTGTACAAGTGCTGGTGACACTGGTGAGACCAACCGGTTGCTCAACATCATATCACACTTTTCATCCTTTTGGGAATATGGTACAAGCCCTTGTTTTGCTGAGATTTGACCCCAGAGCGCGTTCAACCAATAAGATACATGTGAGTCAGATCTTTGCAGGATGAGGCAATAGCGGAGGGTCTCCTGGGAAGATGCTGAGGGGCTTTAGAGGTCCAGCTGTGATGATGACATGGTTGACATAATCTGTTCATCGTTTCACCCAGCTGCAGAGCTTTGTACTGTACTGACAGTTACTGTACACTACTAAGATGTTTAAGTTTGCAGATTGTGAAAGCTGTTTGTTTTAATGTTTCCCATAGCTCATTGTTGTTATAAGCTAGCTTATGTGACTAAATGCACTTGTCTTGGGATGGACTTTACAAACAAGGCACTTAAAATTCTTTGGATTCTTTTCCATTGAAATCCTCTCCAAACACAGCACTCCCATGATAGTGCCCAGTTCTCTCGATGTCAGCTTTTGACCACAGTCTGTGTGCTACAAAGAAGAGACTTTAATCAGTTTATCAACAAAAGAACATTCATGAAGCAGTCCAATAGCTGGTTATGAACTTGTCTGAACTTGCCCGTGACTATAGGACCTCCTATTGAAACAGATCTGCCAACCCTGTGGGCCAAACAAAGAGGCAAAACATTCCAGCTATGCAGTGGATCACCTTGCCCTTCACAACGTGAGCATGCTGGGACCAGGCTGCTAAAACCAAACCCAATTGCTGGAACTCAGCCAATTGGCCCATATCTCAAAGCATGGCCAGTGCTTACATGTACACAGGTATGCACGCTATGTGAAACAACTTAAGATAAAGATGTGTTTATCATAACACATAAGCTCTGCGCTCACACTGCTGCATGATCCACAGGCGTCCAATGCAGAGCAAACCAGAGGTGTGTTTCCAAACAGCTTATTAAGAGTCATTCTCGCAGATCCACCACACTGTAAAACTGTGCAATCATATGTTTTAATCACTTTGTTTCAGAGAAGTTTGTAATGAAGGCTTTTTGTGGGTGAATAAATGGCGGCCCATATGACATTTTCAAGGTTGAGCAGCAGACATGGAACATTTTATGGCACGTGTTTAGCACAGCTCAACCTTTCAGAACCATAGTGCTCAGTGTGGCTACATCTGCGCTCTGCTCCCTGTTGTGCTAATTGACTTCCCCCAATCTGTTTGTGTTGTGCACAGGTCACTGCACTGGATATAAAGACAGCTCTATGCACCTACACATGCATAAAGTAGTGCATACATGCACACATACTGTACACACACACACACACACACACACACACACACACACACACATGTGTTTAAGTTCCCACAGATATTACCCCAGCAGAATGCATTTTTATGATTCATGTCAACATTTTGCATATCATTTCAAAACAAAAGCTACCATCAGATAAATCCACATCTATAAAGTCCACTTGTACTTTATATTTTCAAGTACAAGTTTATGGACACAAGTAAAAAATAAAAATAGATTAAAGCAGAGTTTGTTAACTTCATTGCGAACAGAATTTAAGCTGGTTTAATGGGCTCTTTCAATCTTAAATTAGCTCCTATAAATCTGTGTCAACACTGTAATTGTTTTGTGTAAAAGTGTCCCACTGCTTTTTTCTATGTGTGACATTCGTGTATTTCAAAAGAGTAATGCTCTGACACAGCAGTATCTTTGCCTTATCGCCCATGTCCAACAAACTAAAGCTCCTGACTTTGTGACTTTCTGAGATTGTTAGCGGGGATCGCAGTGGTCATTAGCACCAGACTATAGTCGGGTGACCACTGGCTCTGGTTGCTGAGCTGACACCCAGGCATGTGTGGAATCTCTGTGTGGAGTCTGAAAGGAGAGCAGCTGGTAGTGAGGGAGTGAGGCAGCGTGGCCATGGGGGTGAATTGATGCACAGGCACCTGTCTCAGTGAAAGGCTCCTCTGTAGAGCAGAACAGGTGTCAGCAGAGCAGTTAAGCTCTTCACTTTAAGCGTATAGACTCTGAATTATCTCATTTTTTCAGAGTGAGCCCTATCAATGTTACGGTCAATGCCCATTCACCCCCACAGCTCTTCCGTCCCTTCCTGGGTCTAGCCAGTGAAAAAAAAGTGATGTGGTGAATGGTGATGGCTTCCTTCCTGCCAAGCCTTAGAATCTTATTATACCGTCCTCTCATGTGTTTACTGTGGTGGACCTCTTAACCACACAGCTCAATGACTCTAAGTCCACTACAGGCCCCCTGTGTGGTGTCTTGGAATCTCTCTCACAGCTCATTTTCAGATATGTCAACATAGCACAATGCCCAAAGCCCCCCACCCCTGCCCTCCCTCTCTGTGCACAGACAATCTATTGATGGCATGAAAGAGCGACGGAGAGGAAGTCACTTCATCACTTGCATGTCCAGATGCATCACTCAATCGGCTTGTTCAGAATGAGGACGAGGGGTCGTTTGTGTTGCAGGCTGGGTCTACTCATTCATCCCCAATCCCATTCCCCCAGCAGTGTCTTGCGAGTGGTTGATTGTGATGGCACATTGACCAGCGGGTGACATGCTTACTTGGATGTGAAGAGAGTGTACTATTTAAACTGTGACTGTCATCTGATTTACAGGTCATGCAGCAACTGCATGCTGAACAAAGTCAACAAACAGAAATTGGAATGATATGGTACATAAGATCGCTAATGACAGGCAATGACAGTTTATAACATCTGTCTGTTATACCAAATCATTGCAAATGTGAATAAATTATAAGCATTCATTTGAGTAGGTCATCTTAGCACTGTGTGTACCAGAGAGAGTGAATATGATTTAGCTGGCAGGAAATATAGAACATATAGCAGGATCATTTCAAATGATTGACTATTATAAGAGACGGGTGGCATATACATATATGATTAAGTCATCTCTTTGCACCTAACTCTACTCTTTTACTAATTGATATGATATGTCCTGTCATTCACCTCGCTGTTGCTCTCAACAGCAGGGGTAGTAGAATACATGCTAGAGGAGCAATGCAGCTGAGGCATATTGAGACAAAGGAGGCAGTTTGACGTCACCACCCTTCCTTGCTAAACAAAGAAATTGCATCCCCAAAAACAAGTGGACAGCTAAGCATGCTACAGATGAGACCTAGTATGATTTAGCATGCCTTAAGGAAAAGACTGGGAGAGAAAGCTAAGGATTCTATGTCAATGATTGATTGTTTATCTGCCATATCTATACAATATGCTTCAGATTGGAAAACAGGATCCAAAGCATGCCTGCAGATAAGCTGCTGGTAATATGAGCAGTTAGGGTTGGTTGTTTGTGTGTGTGTTGTGTGTGCCTCTGCAGCTTCTCCTTAGCGTCTGATAACTGTTCTCTCTCTTTCACACAAAGAAGCTCACCTTCCCTCACAGTTACCATGGACACAAAAGCACAGGGCCTAAAATTGTCACTGCCGTGATGCACACACCTCATTGACCTGAATCAGCTCACTGACAAATAAGTAGAATGGAGCATTTCCTCTGCCTGTTCAGTAAAAACACAGGTTAGGCGGAATGGGGCATCTATATAATTCTGTTTTTCTTGTAGATGTCTCACGGGTGTCAAGAGTAAATTACCTGTTTGAACACCTTTTAGTAAGCAGCATTTAGTGGGGGGGGTTTTGAGGGAAAAGTTTGCATAGTTTTCTACTTGAGATGAAGCCTGCTGTGACTCACGGCACAAGGATCCTCACTGTGTTCCCTGCACTGCACTGCACTGCGCTAACTGGTGATTCATGCGGAGGCAGGTCACACGTTTTTGACATGGGAGACTCTGCAGGGAATCAAATCATAATTCTCTTTCCACCTCCTCATTTCACCACGCCCTCGCATGTTCTCTGGCAAAGTTCAGACAGACGCAGCACAACGCAGTCGTCACGGCTTATCATCCAATCACTCTCAAGGTATATCAAAGTCAACATGCTGAGTCATAGTTGAGTCACACTCATAGCATAAACTAATAACTATTTTTATATCTTTGTCAGTCTGTTGTGACGAAAGCAACTGTCTTGTGGTGGTACCTGTTAATTAATGGATGTGCCACAGAGTAGAGGGCCTCACTCCATGGTGTTCCTGTGGAATAAGGCCTACAGTCAGTCTCCCACACATTACAGACCCTGACACCTTTATATCTCAACACCTACTCAACTCAGGAGTCTCAAACTGTAAAATCCTGAGTGTGAATGTAACTCTTGAGAGTGTACAAAACGATTCTTCTGATTAAAATGAACACTCTGGATTTTAGTGCATGTGGACCAGAGCATGCTGTTGAGATTTTAAGTTTATGACTTAAGGGTCAAGGAATATATGGATCATATATAGAGCTTATCTTTTCAGCATTACCATCAGTTTTGATTGATTCCTATTTCGGCCAGTTAGGGTATTAATGTAGTAGTGGACTATAAAAGGGGAACCAGAGAGAGTGTTCGTTGCTAAAGCAAATACAGCCTATCATAAAATACTCCACCTTAACACAGTGAAAGCATTTAACATTTATGATGGCTGGAGTAAGTGGGACAGATATCTTAAGATGGATTATTCATATAAATCCAATTGTATTAAAGCGCTTAATTAATGTTCTGCTGTTTACAACTGTGTTACGCACATTTCAATGTAAAAAAATCAATAACAATATAATAAACCATTCATTGTGTGTCACACATTTGCAATTGTTACTTTTGTGTTTGTACTGGGAGCAGATGCAGGCTAATTAAAATCTGTTTTCCATAAGACATCATCGGTTGGAGGGATTATCTGAACAGCCAACCTGCTGCCGTTAACCAGAGTAGAGAGCGGCAGTGTGGAGGTGGTGAAATAATCTGCCTTCACAGAATCCTCGGATTACTGCTGATAATATGGACCTCCCATAGTGTTGTTACCTTTGGCATTATTTCCTTAGATTTCAATCAGTTCCACGAAAATAGCCTAACTAGTCATATCATCCACACTATGGAGAGAGGGCACTACATATTCTATTCATCTCCACACACACACACACACACACACACACACACACACACACACACACACACACACACACACACACACACACACACACACACACACACACACACACACACACACACACACACATACATTAATGCCTTATTGTTGCTCCACTGGTGTGCCCAAGGAATGACAGTCACTCCTGGATGAGGATACAAGGCCACTGAAATTGAGTGAGTAGAATAAATCAGGATGGGTCCGAGGGACTCCTTTCCTTTCGGGCAATATGTCACCCTTTCCAGTAAAGGTTTCTGATCCTCCTAAAGAACCACAGTGCAAAGCTTTACGCGTAGATTGTTTTCTGACTGATGTGTTTCGTCTTATAGCAGAGTTTGAAGTAGATTATTTTTTTCAAAGAGCACCTTAGGTTCTCTCCTTGCCTCTGGCAGAAACAGATTACACACTTCAGATGCCATGCTTGAGGTAATCATCATGCAGTAAAATAATGTATAAAGTCTTGGTCTAATGTTAGAGCAGGCTCTATTTCTCTGTCTATTTCTGTCTTTATTTCCCCTTGTCCTCTGCATGTCACTGTGGAGCTTGCTCGCATACGTATGTATATTACAAGGCATCGATTCCTCTCAGTATCTTAACTGATCAAAGAGAGTGCTCTAAGAACGAAACCCTGTATCTGCCGATGGAGTAGCTCTGTTAAAATGTCTCATCTCTGGCTTAGCATTAACCTGCTTTGCACCCCCCCCCCCCATCTGCCAGACATCCTGGCCATGAAGAATACCTCAGATTAGTCAGGAGCTAGTGATGAGAGAGCTTAAAATATCCTCATTGATCAGGTTTTGACACAATATCTTATGACGGCATATGATGATATTTTAATCAAGAAGAATGATAAGAATTACATAAGATGCTCTGTAGTTTTCAAGTCAGACCTGTAGCCTTAATTCAATTAGGGATGCCACAATCTGACCTTCAGCCAATTCGAAATTCGGACAGCCCTGGCGAATATTTTTCGATTATTCGACGGCGCCGTTTTTTGAAAAATATTTTTCAAAAAAAAATTTTTTTTTTTTTTTTTCAAATTTTTTTTTTCTTTTTTTTTTTTCGCTCCTGTTTTAGCATTATCACGGTCATTTCCGGGTTGCGCGGCCCAATTATTAGTTACGTTAATGTTTGGGCTGGGATGCTTTCCAGCAGGGGCCTCAGTGCGGCTGCAGAGTTCATGTTTGGGCTGGGCTGAAACAGTGAAACGCTCTGAAACTGTGGCCATTTACAATTATTAAGACTATAATATTACTATTATTAGTATTAGCATATATTTTGATTGAAACTAAGGCATACAAAAGTAAAAAGTAAAAAAAAAAAAAAAGTAAAAAGTAAAAAAAAATAATTTTTTTTTTAATAATTTAAAAAAAATATATATTATTAAAATCGAATTTTAAAAATCATTTTCGATTATGGAGACTGTAACGAATATTCGAAAATTCGAATAATCGGTGGCATCCCTAAATTCAATGTAATGTTTTATGACAAATGCCAGTGACAAGGCGTGACTGAAATCGCAAGACATTAATTATCTATACAGCGTTCTATTTATATGAAGTCTATCATATACAGTGGTTTAATAGCGGCTTTATGTACTGACACACACTTCCACTGCTTCCACTCTGTTGCGGTTTCACACTGTGCCTCTCTTCCATCCAATCACTGATCCTCTTTAACACAGTTTGAAGGAAAGTGACATGGCGGTCTCCAGTGTCATGTCTCACACGTCATGTGTGTACAGCCGGCTGGCGGGCAAAGATGGGTGCTCCTTTTAATGGACCAGTCAACGCCTTGGCACTCTCAAAGGCTCCCTGACTGTCCACTGTATGCATTCCACAGGATTAGTGTGGCAGTACCACAGCCCTTCAAAGCCAAGCGTCATCGCTGCACATCGTCCTTTTAGCAGACATCTGCCCTCTGAAGCCTATAGCTAAAATTAGATCGCCAATCTGTAATTAAAAATGGCTGAAATTCGCCCATGTCTTGAAATGTTATAGCATATCTCATTTGAATTCTCAAGACCAGACTTGTCACGTTCTTTCGAGTGCCAATTGCCTACTTACCGTGCTTTCAAACCTATGTATACAGTGTGACGCTGGGTAGTAAAGTGGTGAGTGGTCTGTTTCACACTTCCAGTACCTTGTTAGTAGCTTCTAGCACTTCTTCAGAGACTAGTAGGTCCTTCTCACATGTGTGAAATGTTAAACCATGGGAGTTTCATTGGATTTTATGAGTGGCCTTGCCAGCCCCCACCCCCGCGCAACTGCCCCATAACCAGATCAAACATAACCATCTCTTTTCAAGCCCCCATCAAAAACCTCAATTCTGGGTGGGGTTTCACTTTGTATTCTCTGAAGTGCCTGTAAGTAACGCATGTGTGCATACAATGTTTATGGTGGTCTCTCTCTGCTGCTGCCTGTGTGACATTTCTGCTCAGTGGGTTAGGATGCAGCGCTCAGCTCCTGCTAGAATTGATGGGACTTCTCTCTCAGCCCCCAGACTGTGACCAGATCAGCAGGGAGTTAATGAAATTGAATTGATTTTCCTGCGCCTCGTCCATGCAGTATATACTGTAATCTGAGGATGAAAACAGGCAGAGAAAATGCATTACATTTGCTCATTTATTTGAGTTTCAGCCTGTGGAAGTGTATGCACAAAGGTAATTCTTACCTTTTAATACATACCTTTTAACGGATCCTTCCCAAAGCATTGGGAATTATTTAAACTCTGTGAAACACATAGACCTGTCCATTAAGTCGGTATTGTATTGGGAAGAAATTCAGACACAAAAATGATTGCTTGCTAGCAGACTAAGGATGTTGTGCTTGGCAGTGTTTTCTTTGGTTTGAACATTGCAAAAGGACAAACTCACCATAACGAAAACCGTCCATGAGTGTTGGTTTGGTAAGAAGGCTAGCGCTGGTTTAGCAGCCCTCCTCCCTCCTTCCGATAAAGACTCCAGGATGTCATTGTGCAATCACATTTCTAGAAAGAGATAGAGCAAGGGATTTTTAAAGCGTGTAAGTGCCATCTCCCTTCCTTACACACTGTAGGATGGATTATGGCATCCCAGAGGCTGGAGCTCAGTGTGCAGATGGCTGCATCTCTCCCTCCCTCCATGTATCGATTCATCCATCCATCCTCTCCTCTTCCCTGTTTTTGTGGCTTGGTTCTGTTCTGGCAAATGCCTGCTTCCTTTGTGGAGTCGCATGCTGTTTGCTAACATGGCAGTACAGAATGCTTGCATCTTAGCTGTACCTCTGGCATTGTGATGATCCTGGTGACAGTTTGGTTTGCTTGCTTGTCTCCCTTGGTTCTGCTCACAAAATAAGATGCTCTGTGTGTAGCACATGGAGCTGAAATAAAATAAATCTTGGTAACAGTGGTGAATACATCTAAAAATATACTCTTCCAACCATTATTACTGTATGGCGAGTGTTTCTGTATCAAAACAAAACTGACATTTAGAGAAAAAAATGACATTTTGTTAACTTTTGAACATCGTAGAACTCTGAATTAGCTCACCAAAGGCTTGTGCTCACAAATGTCGAGACGGAGAGTTCTAATTTCATAAACTGGGAATACGCAGTCAAATCCTCAGTGTTCATTTATCCATTTGTAACTCAGAGAGTGTGCAAATGGATAGGGCCATTTGGTAACATTTTGTCAATGTCAGAGTGGATTTCTTTGTGTACTTTAAAAAAATCAGTGATCCATTTAAAAAAGAAAACAGACTAGCCACTTGGCTTTTGTTTACATGGATGGCTGATAGCTCTGCTTCTAATGTGCTATTTTCATTAAAACATTTTTTCCCCCTATTTTAGTATCATGGCCATCAGTTTCCTCAGTGAATTTGTAACATGGAGAGCAAGAGAAGAAGCCAGGGAAATGGTGCCAGACATCTACCCACGCAGTGCACACAGTCTTTGTATTGGTCTCTTTCCTACACTTGCATCATTTTCTCCTGTTTTGGCAGAGTACCACAGGAAAAAATACCTCCGTTTATATAGTACCTCTACAATGCTATGGACTATAATATCCATTTCACAAGTATTTCATTCAGCCACCTGATTCTTATGTGTGTGTGCCATTTAGTCACATGTAGTTTGTTTCTTCCTCTTAATGACATTGCCCTTCAGATTGTCAGCTGTTGTCACGTCACATTAAGTGGCTGCCACTGGTCCTTTGTCACCAACGATGTAAGCAGTGGAAGTCAGAATGGATTTTACAGGTGGCATATTCTGAACAGGCATGCACATCGGGTCTGATTTATCAAGCTCAGTGGCTCACTTACCCCGCTCCGCTGTGTAAATGCGTTTAACCACTTTACCCTATATATTTTTGTCTCCGCCAGGAGACTATGTTTTCTTCCGTGTGTCCACCAAGCTAACATTGGTCAAGCTTCACGTGACACGTGACAATATGTTGAAGGGTGTGCTTTGATTGGCTAGCGAGACGCATGATGAAATAGAGTCCTATAAATAGGTGTGTCACTTCAAAAGATAATTTATATCTTTTGAAGTGAGGTAAGACAGGATTAATCAGGAACAGTACTGGCGGAGACCTGTGCTCCGAGGAGCACATTTTCTAGTGTTGACTTGATTCCGTTCTTCCTCCTCTCCTTTTTTCCCTCTACACCAAATCTCTTCGCTGAAAATAACCGATCTGCGAGCTCCCAGAACAGGGACGCTAAGGTTCATGTGGTTAAACTCCTAGTCTGGTATGACGTCTCATTTCCAAGCACAGGATACTTCTGTTGCCTTAATATTATGACTGGCCAAGGAGAATGTCATCGCAAAGGTCAGAAGGCTTATGCACGACATAATCCTTGGCAAACCATAACTATGCACAGTAAAATCCTAATCTCATTGGAATTAAATCTCACTCAAGACGCTGTCATGGTCACCATCCACTCTGGATATATCCCATGCACATGCTAGCTCAGCTCACACATACAGGCCATAGCCACTTAAACCCTATACTGTACTTTATTGAGCCTAGGACCACAATGGAAACAAGTCCCCTCAGGACCATTCGTGTTCTCCTTTTTAGCATGTTGTTACTGTCCGTGCAGTTTACATTTTTGACTAATAAAGTACCGTATTCAATCAATCAATTAAAGCGTCCCCCAGAGGTCTGTATTTGTCCCTCCTTTTTTCCATCGACACCAAATCTGCTATTTTTGCAGAATGTTTGCCTATTAAGACATGCCCTGCCAGAACAGGGAGGCTAGGGTTCCTGTGGTTAGGGAGGAGTTGATCCACCGATGTGCCACCAGTATCTCATCAAACACAGCAAAAGTAGAAGTTGCTCCTCCCCTTTGGGACAAAGGAGAGAGGGCAACCAGTGTTGCCAAGTCCGCTTATTATAAGCAACTTTGGGCTTGTTTTTCTGTAAAGTTGCTTGAAAATTTTGGTGGTTGCGTTTTTTGGCCTTGTTTCTAAAGTGTAGTTGCTTATTTGGGCTTGTTTCCTAATGTTGTTTAAACCAGTGGTTCTTAAACATTTTCATGTCAAGGACCCACAAATTAATATGTATTTGTCTGCGGACCCCCATCTGAAAATATTTTGTGTCATGGTCCCCCATACAAGATTTGTGTTGTTAAAATGTCAAACACACACACACACACACACACACACACACACACACACACACACACACACACACACACACACACACACACACACACACACACACACACACTAGGTTTAAAGCTCTCATGTGGCCTAGTCGCTTCTTTTGGGCTTGTTGTCATTGACCTGGCTGCTTCTTTCTCTCGCAAAATCTGGCAACACTGTCGTCTACATGCCGGCTTAAAGCCAAGTCAACGGAGGGGGAAAGGAGCTCTGTCCCTGTGGTGTATCGGCTTACACAGGTAGAAACACCACCCACACTGTCTGCCTCTTCACTCTGACCTCATTTAGAGTAGAGGATGCCTCAGTCAGCACAGGATACTTACATTAGGGTATTTCTCTGCTATTCATGAGAAGGACTGACAGCTCTGCTCACTACCCACCACCCCCTCAACAGATTTTCCATCAGAGATTCTATTCACACACTCTCAAAGCTGTGTTCACGTTGACTTCATAAGAACCAATGGGAAATAAACCTGAATTGAGTCAGTTGAAGGTCTTAAAAAAATGGCAGTCTGCTCGTTGGGTGATATTCTAAGCGTCTTTAGTCACAATTATACAGTGGTGTAAAGTAACTCAGTACATTTACTCAAGTACTGTACTTACAATGTTTAGGTACTTTTACTTTACTGGAATATTTCCAATTGTCTATACTTTTACTTCTACTCCACTACATCTCAGAGGCAAATATTGTACTTTTACGCCACTACAATTATTTGAAAACTTTAGTTACTAGTTACTTTGCAGATATAAATTATTACATTATAAAACATACGTTAACCACTTTAGCTCTGTTTTATACCTAGACTATTTGAAAATAGCCGATCTACAAGCTTGTGATCTGTACTTTTCCCACCACTGCAATTGTACTATTGTAAAGTAGTAGTTATCCAGCCAAGCCATTTGCTTTTGTTTGCATGTGATGGATATAGCTCGCTCTATATGCAGCTCACAGTAAATCATCTTAAAATGTTTTTTATCATAGACAAGATTGTCTGGGAGGTCTCTTCATAAAGGACTCTGGGGAGTTACTAAATAGACATCATGTGTTGGAGAACCTGTCCTGTACTAACTGTGTGAAATGTGGTTGCAGGCAGTCCACTTAATCCAACTAACAGGCACTTTTGCCTTAACCGCACTGTGCTTGGAATTACCTGCTATTTTCATCACCACCGACCACATGTACTGTACAGTAAATGCCATCATAGACATGAATTGTAGTTATTGTAGTGGTCATGTGCTATACAATAATGTGTCACTACTCCTTCATTACAGTACTAAGTGTTGGCCTTGGAATCAAAAATTAATGACTGCACACAGTCCCACCTGGATATGGACCGGTACTGGCAGATTTGGGGTGACTACAGCTAAGATTAAACAAAATTCCTGCTCCCTCCCAACTTCCTGGAAGTAGAAACATATACTTGAGATCAGTTAGGCGACAAAAGGCCATGGAAGCCTATACGGCGACAGTCAAGGTGTTGCTTGTGTTTAAGAGGTAATCCAGCTCTTTTGCTTGAAAAGAAAAGGGGGCTTGCATGAAGACCAACATAAACCTCATGGTAAGCTCTAGGAGGAGATAAGCAAAAACGTACCAGGCGACCCAGTCAAGGCTGCCGATACCATCTCACTCCATGAGAAAATCCTTCCTCTGGCTGCGATTGCAGAGGCCTGTTTACAGAGTTAATGTGTCACAGACTTTCTGTGCGCCAAAAGCCTTCGTGCTTTTGATTTTTGTTTGTTTAGTGTGCCTCCACAACCCTGCCCGCTACAATTGTAAACACAGAGGGCTTGTTTGTGAGTCTCTCTCTCTCTCTCTCTGCGCCGCTTAGCATGGAGCAGGTTTCAAGGTTACCCTCCGGCCTTAACCTAATTTATACTTAGTCATACAAGGGTTGCTCACTGTTGCATCACATTTGTAGTTGAAAATGAGTTGATTGTGGCAAACGACACTGGCATAGTACAATGAAGCATAATGAGGCTTTAAGTCTCTGAAAAGGCCTTGTTGTAGGCTGCTCGGCTGTACTCCGTTTCACGCTACACCCACAAGATTAAACCTGGGAGATTTGTCCCTCTCTCGCAGTCGTCCTGTCAGGAGTCGTATGCGAGGTGACAGAGCGTGTTGTGACGGCTGTTCTCGTCAGTATCACAGGGTGAATGGATGTCTGCTTAATCTGTGCCCAGGGCTTGAACGAAGATTTGTGGGGGAAGAGAGGGAGGGGGCAATTAAAGGGTAGGCAGAGAGGGTTTAAGAGAACAATGAAGTCTTCCCTCTCTCTACTGTACTCAACAAGCGCTTGGATGTGTATTGCAGGAAATTGCAGGCGACAGCTTTTGTTGTATTCCAATTTAGACCGTCTGATAGTCACCCTTGTCTGCATGTGTGAATGTGAGATGATTTGGATAATTAGCCAAGGTTTGGGGCCTCCTCAGACCAGGATCTCTTGCTGATCGGCACTACACAAGGACAGCTGTAGAGCAGGCTGCTCTGTTCTCACAGTATGGGGGAAGGCACTGGCAATGAAATTTTAATGTGGTGATTATATTAAGTATGCTATCATGCACTCATATAGCAGTAGCACTTAGCTGTTCTATTGTTATGTCAACGGACATGTGATTAGAACACACATTTATCAGTTTCTGACCCTGGAAAGTCCCTGAGAAATGGGTCCGACTGAGTATCTGTGTCATAAACATACTGGACAAGATCATAAAAAAATGAGGCCGTTTGTGAGGCAGCTAGACAGTGTGAGTGTCCCTACTGTAAGCTTCTACGGTGCGATAGTAATGTTTGTGATTCTAGTGTGGTGGGCCTTGAGTTATGATGTGATCATTTTGTATTCATTTTGAAACCCTCAGATACTCGGATCAATTGGAGGGGCGGGAACTCCGGGAAGATGGATGAAATTGAATAGAAGATATTGTTATGGCATTGTCTCCACTTTGTACTTTATTCACTTTCATAAAGAGGCAATGAGCTCTGCTAGAAAGTGTCCAGGAGAGTCACGTTGTATTAACCCATTAAGACCGTGAACGCGTCTGTGTCATTTTTTGATTTTAGCTAAAAAAGCATTATTTTACACTTTGGCTATTCAATAATAGCAGATATACAAGCTCATAGCGCGGCACCGAGTGCCACGCTATGAGCTTGTAGATCTGCTATTTTTGAAAATGTGTGAAAATCTTTGAATATATATATATTATTTTAAAGCGAACATTTTAAACTCAAATCTTTGCTTCAGGGGGGGTCCCTCCCCTCCCTGGAACAAAATATTTTGAGATGGGGGTCCGCGGCCAAATACATATCATTTTGGGTGTCCTTGACATGAAAGAATTTGAGCACCACTGACACAGCAATACTAGTTTTTCAGTAAACTGCATACTGGATTTAGAAGACATTTGTAGAATCGGCCTCAGGTCTTAATGGGTTAATCAGCGGTGAGTCAAACATGAATGTGTTGGTGCAGGACTTTCTCTGTGACCGGGGAGGGAATTATCCTGACACTGTGTGACTAGGCTCTTTTCGCTTGTCTGCCTCTCTGTGCATCAGATAAGCGGCCAGGACTGGATGGGGTTGCTGTACCCACCCACAACTTTACATCTCGCCGGTCTAGAAATGGGAGTCTTGTCACTTCCCATTTCCTCTCACGGTGCTTGTGGGACAAGCCATGGTCCCTGCACCGACACACAGGCCACAGCTGTGAAACCATTCCTGACTTACAGTATATCAAACATGATCGAACGGATGAGTCCATAATGATGGCTGAGCAAATTTCACACTACATACAGAAGAAGATGCCCTGCTAGCGGGGCCCTCCTAGTTCCTAATCGATTGGCCCTATTTTACAGTCCAGCGTGGCCTGTTAATTGGTCTCCAGCTCCCTGCTGACACAGTGACCCTAATGGACAAGAATTACTGCTGTCTCGTCGTGCATTAACCTCCATTGCAGCATTGCCTAATGCCTACTCCCCCTCATCAACCTCCTTCTCCTTACGAACCTCCTCCCCCACCCCCCCCCCCCACCAACCCTGATTTCACAGCAGCAGTGTCAGGGCAAAGTGCACACGTGCTCATGTGTTCTGTCACATGGGGTCGTCGGTCAGATGACACTGCAGCCTGCAGCCAAACGACTTAAAGCTCCAAGCGACCCTTGTGTCCAGCATAGGGAGACTGTTGCTCTATCCCCACGCTGGTTGTTATCCATTAATTGGTTTAAATGTAATTGGGGGAATGGCCAGGGGTCCTGACATCTCCTCGTTAAAAGTAATCTGTTTATCTCTTTTGCACAATAGCTTCGTTCAAGCCTTATAACCTGTAACTTTGTAGCACTATCTTGAAATACACAGAAAAACAGCATCTCTCCAGCTGTTATTTAAGCTTTTGCTACTCATTCATCTGACCTCTGACCTAGCACAGCAGACAATCACAGCACTGATAACGACTTGTTACGGGGCATCTCAGGGGATTAGCCAATAGCCACCAATGGCCCTTTTTTTCCTTCCATGTGTCTTTGTCTGGCAAGGTGGTGATGTCATACAGTGGCATGGCTTGGCTCCACCCACTAACTCCAGCTTCACCTCCTTTTTATTTTACCATTGTGAATATTTCATGATGTCATCTGGCTGGGGACGCACTGCATTGCCAGAGGGCTTTCCTAATGGTTTACCGTCTCATCTTGTCCTTTTCTTAAACAACCCTAAATCAGGCCAGTGAGTGACTGTCCTTCTGAGATGCTGTAGTGATGATGGTTGTTTTGCGTGAGGTGAAACCAGATCTCATTCTCAGCCACACACAGCCTCACTCGTAACGCTGGCCAATCAGACATCTGTATTTCCTGAGGGAGAGCAATGACGTTTTCCCTGCTTAATTCCTCAAAAGAGAAGCAGGAAGCAGTAGTTTTGACTGACAGCTTCTCTCACCCTACCATCACAATGGGCAGAAACACAATTGGAAGTTGTGGAGGAAATAAAAATGCAGGAAAGCGCACACAGTACCCTTTAATGTATTATAAATAGACAGATCTGATCTTCTCCTCTCCAGTAATAAAATGTGTGTGGAAATAGATCCTCAAACAGAGGGAACTCAGGGAAGATGAAAGTGCAATGACATAAAGGCCAATGGCTCAGAAAAAGTAATCAGGCTTTATTGTGCATCGTGTTGAGTGTGTGTGCATGTGCATGTTTCTGCTTGTAAGTCTGTACAGTACGCCATACAGTATAAGATGAGTCAGAGCGCTCCGATTTAGAAAGCGATAGACAACACAGATGGGTACAAGAAGAACCAACGGCAATGCAGGCCTGAGGCCTGTTCATTACAGGCAGCCACAAAGATTCCCTTTAACGCGGACGTCATTCAGTCATCAGACATCAGTCATAATGAATTCTAAATGAATGCATCCCGCGCCTATTTAAAAATGTATGACGGTTTAACGCTCGTGCTGGCTGCAGTCGGTGGTGTTGCTAACTAATGCTTTCCTCTTTTCTTTTGTTACAGTGAGGGTGTCTTCAAGTGTCCAGAAGACCAGCTGCCTCTGGACTATGCCAAGGTACAGTTGCTACTCACTGTCAGCTGAACTGTAGTGTGGAGAATTATTAGCATTTGCATGCATACAAAAATGATCCCATTTAAGGCCTATATATAGCAGGTGATAGGAGATGATATATATACTTACTATAGTAGTGTGTATTAGTTTGTAACGACAAATAGCAAAATGTTCTATTGTTCTATTTCTATGGTGGCACAATTATGTTAATTAATTGTCCAAGGACATGCTTCTAGAGTTTTATTTCCAGGGAAGAAAATTTTGCTTTTCTTTCTTTCATAATTCTTTGAAAATAGATAAAAGTGTTCATCTGCTTGTGAGCTTGCTATTTTCACACAGTCTAAAAATTATACTATAATTTTTGCGCGTCGGTTCGCTGATATAGAAAAACATTTAACAAAATATCAAAGAAAAAACACTTCTAGATTAATCAAAAAACAAATTGTTAGAATAATAGCTAAGAAAATAATCAATAGTTGCAGCCCTACATGCTTCTGATAAACACATTGTGATTCAAATTAAACACTTTGACAAACAATTTTTGTATGTCAGCAGGGTAGAAATAGAGAAGACAATTTGTAGAAATGGCTTTGATACAGAACCTTTTCCTAAATCTCTGCCAGTCCAACGAAAGAAAAGTACTATTCCAAATTCCTATGTGAGCTCTTGAGTTCTGTTTTTTCCTTCATATCTTTTCTTTCAGAGCAGTTAATCAGATTGTGGTTCTGGGGGGGATAACAAGCCAACTATATAAGAGTGCGAGTCAACGAATTTCACTCTCTAACACGGTTTTCCCACTGTGAAACAAGAATGTGCAATGCGGATAAGGGATTAATTCTGCACGTTGTATGAGATTGTCTTGAGTTCAGTGAAAGCTGTCAAAGACGCAATTGACAGAAAATGATCATCTCTGTTGCTGCGCTGCTTTGGCACTGACTGATTCTGAAACCATTCCCAATCTGTGCTGTATGAAATTCCTCCCTCTCTGTATGAAAACTGTGTTAATAAAGTATAGATTTGTAACGGTATAGATTTTTTAACCCCCAGGCAGCAGCATGCCTGGTCAGCAGTGCTGGCTAATACACTCTCTGTTGTGATTTGCTATGCTGTACTGCGCTGGGCTGGGAGCAGTGAATGGCACTGGAAGAGCAGGACTTCCCACAGGGTGGATGAGCTCAGCGCACACCTGTCACTGTCAGACATTGTTATTTACCAAGGCCTTCACAGGCTCCCAGTCGCCTGTAAATTACCCCATGCTGGTGGTCTTGTCTCTGGGTTGTAGTAACGCTCATTACACTCTTGTCCTTAGCATCCCGTTAGTGAACTTGCTCAGATAATGCACTTCCCGCATAAAGAACTCGCTCAGATAATGCACTCCCACTCCCAGCGTGCACGTGGCCTTGCTGAGAGTGATACTGGCATTTCAGCAGGAATGTGCTGCTGTTTGTCGTGTTAGAGATGTAAAGTAGTGGGATGACAGCCAACGATGGCAAAAGCAAATAGAGTAAAACGTTGAAGGGCTTACTCCCCTGATACGCCTGGGTCTAAAGTTATTAAAAGGTCGTCATTGTAGTCCCCTGCAGATTCAGATACTGGAACAATGAAAGACTGTTTGGGTTTATTTTAGAGGATTTAACGCCAGCTCGGAACATGTGATTATGGCAGCAAACTACTATCTGCTTCAGTTTCGTATTTTGCTGCACAGTATTCACAGCCTGCAAGCTGAAGTACAACCCTGTGGCTCTGCATCTCTGTTTTAGTATAAATATCTGTGAGGACATTTCTCTGCTTTACTGCCGACTATTGCAAGAACTGGCCATTACAGCATAATGAATGTGATTTATAATTAACATTAACCAGTTAAAATGGTGCCGTAATGCTTGCATTCAATCTGACACAGCCACCCGCTGAGTTTAACGGACCCCTGTAGAGAGATGGCGTATGTGTTCAGATTTTTCTGAATATTAACTTTGATGGTTATGGCTCCCAAATGAATGGTGCACATTGAGATACTCTCTCTGTAGAAAGCACGTGCACACAGACAGATGAGGTGTGATTTTTTTTTTTAGAGGTGACTTTTTTGTCCTTTGTCCTTGTGTGCCAGTGTGGGCCTGTCAGTTATTACATAATCACCTAATTATTCAAATAATCACCTCGCAATTATATGAGATAATCTTAATCATTTTCTAACATTACATTTGTGGGGGGAAATAGCAGCTCTACAAGCTCACAACGTGTCACATTGCAAGCTTGCATTATGAGCTTGTAGGACTATTTCCAAAATTCTTTTTAACAAATATTGAGTATACAATAATTAAATTTGGCAAATATTGGCCATAAAACATTTACATTATTGACTTTGATTATTGGAGTCATTATTTGTGTACGCTATTTCAATTATTTGTCATATTTACCCTGAACAATATTTGTTTTCAATGCTTTAATAGAAATGTATTTTTTTATGTTCCGATAGTCAATGTCAATAACACAATAAATAAATCACAAGTAAAATGTCATGATGGTGACAGCCCTAGATGCATACAGAGCTGTAAATCAACATCAGTGTAATGTAGCGAGACAATTTGGTACCTGGGCATCTCTTTATCTACAGTACCTATTGATCTATCTCTTTGTTTCTTCACTTGCATTCTCCCCAGTCCCACATATGCTTGAACTGATTTTCCAACAGAATCTCATAACCATGCCAAATATTCAGAATGTCCTCTGTGCATTACATTTCCCTCTAATTAATAAAGCACAGAAATCATCATGTTAGAAATGTTATTAGTGAAAATAGCAGACCTACATCCTCACGACGCGTTGCAACGCAAATGTTCTCCTATTTTTGCTGAATGTTTGCCTATTATAACGTATTACCCAGAATAGGGATGCTAGGTTCATGTGGTTAGTAAATAAAAGCTGTTAGTGCACTGGAAGACTCAACCCCCCGCCCTCTGTTGTTCCCCAGATCTACCCAGACCCAGAGCTGGAGCAGCAGATCCTAGCACTGCCCATCCGTTGCATCCACAGTGAGGAGGGCTGCCGGTGGACTGGCCAGATGAAACAGCTCCAGGTAACAGAGTTATTTTTCAGGGCATTTCTGAGCCTTTATTTGATAGATGTATAATGGAGAAGAGAGTAGGGCAGTAAATGGCCTGGCTGACTGGGAATTAAACCGGGGACTCGTTGTCAGGCATTAGAGCCCAGGTGGTATGCGCTCTAACCACTCGGCTATTGTTGGGACACCCAGAGGTAACACAGTTTGATCATTTTTTGGTTCTCTTTAAACTCCTGTTCCGGAGGTGTCTCCCTCCATGTTGTCATCGGTTTCCCTCTTTCATCTGCATTACTTTCTCTTACACCATTGTTGTGGTGGAGTTGTGTATATTATCTTTAATATAGACCTAGATCTACACGTTGTGAACTTGTAGATTTGAACTATTTTAAAATGTTTTTCAAAATAGTAAAAAATGCCAAAAAAGTTTAGGCATAAGGGGGAAGGCAAGGTAGGGCCCCTAAAGTCTTTACCTTGGTTGTAGATGTTGTGTGTCATCTCGTGGCCTAAAAGGTGTTTTAACTGGTATTTGAATTATTTTTTCCATCAGGGTCACTTTACCACTTGCGCCTTCAATGTGATCCCCTGCCCCAATCGCTGCTCCAGCAAGCTGACACGCCGCGACCTACCCGACCACCTGCAGCATGACTGCCCCAAGCGTAAGGTCAAGTGTGAGTTCTGTGGCAGTGAGTTCACCGGCGAGGCCTATGAGGTAAATACCAAATACTACAATGTTTTTCTTTCTCTTTTGGATCCCAGTGAGGGTTTTGAAGTAAACAACTTGTCCAAGGCCACAATATTTCCATTCCTGCACCTGTATGAAAGACTTCCTTTGTGAACTGTATTCAGAAACCCATTCCAGTTATGTCCCTCCCACTACAGTGTGTCACTAACATTATGTGTGTTGGCAAAATGAAAGGAGATTTTACTTGTCCTTTCATACTGTATGTGGTTTGCTCGTGGGGATACTATAGATAGAATATCACTAAAAACCTCAATTAGTCCCAGCCTTACCCTATGCACACCGGCCTATGTGGCCTGTCTTCTGTATCCTATAGCTCATTAACCACTTGAACCCTAGCATCTCTATTTTGAGGCTAACATTCAGTGAAAATAGCTCATCTACAAGCTCACAACGCAATGTATTGTGAGCTTGTAGATCGACTATTTTCAGCGAAGATATTCAATGTAGAGCAAAAACAGGAGGAGGACTAGCATAGAGCCCTTGGGGACCCTATCAACTAAGTATAGGGTTTAAGCCTCCAGCTTTTATTTAGATTTAGATTTTAGATTTAATTGTTCTATACACATAATTATAAAGCCACAGGTCTCTTATTGTGCTAGTTATTTTGTTCAATGATAATGAATTAGTTCACATTCAGAATTAGTTTTTTTGGTGGAGCAGCATACAGCCATTTATTAATGCACAGTCACACACACCCATTTAAGAAATATTATAATTTTGAATATTTGAAAAAGGAAGGAAAACATGAATGTTTGCTTGATTTTGGAGGGATACCTCACAACAGCAGTCAGTGATTTCATAGTGCGACAAATGGATTGTTTGACCCTTTCCCTCTCTCTCTCAGAACCATCAGGGCATCTGTCCTCAGGAGAGTGTGTATTGTGAGAATAAATGTGGGGCGAGGATGATGCGGCGTCTCCTGTCCCAACATAGCCTGTCCGAGTGTCCCAAACGCACACAGCCCTGCAAGTACTGCGGCAAGGAGTTTGTCTTTGACACAATCCAGGTCAGTTATACAGGAGTTGACACTTTTTAGCCGACACTGCCAAATGTTAAATATGTGCCAGAATGTCTTACTTGACAATTCAGTTTCCTAATCCTGTACAACCTAAGTGGACACATTCTCTCATCTCTGAAATCCACTTTAGTGCCCAGGCTCTGAAATTTGAAAGACATATGGTGCTAGTGTCCAAATTGCTTCTCCCACCTTTGTCTTTATACACAATAAAAGCTGTGTTCATTTGTCCATTTATAACTATTGAGAGTGTACAAATGTAACCACATGGACCTGTAAGGTCCATTTTGTTACATTTGTAAGAGTTAAATTAACACAGGATTTTACTGTATACCTATATGTAATCTCACATGGTTATAGAGGAATGTCAGGTTGGTACACGGTCCATGGCAGTAGAAATGCTGGTATTGAAGGTGTCAGTAGCTTGTGGCAACCATGCATGCATACTATATGTGTATGCTGCTACTGTATGTATCTTTGCTGGCAAGGTTCTCCCCTGGGAGAATAACTTTACACACATCCTGTCCATTGGCAGAACAGTTATTCACGGGCCAGAGATTATATCTCAGTCCTGCTTGTTTTTATGAGACTAAAAGTTTAACGCAAGCTTATGTTCCAAACATTAAATAGCATTTAGTAATGAACTGATTGGCAATTAAATCGCTCATGCATTCACTCATTATTGCACATATGGACACTGTCCCTGTCTGTCTCCCCCGCAGAACCACCAGTACCACTGCCCTCGGTTTCCTGTCCAGTGCCCAAACCAGTGTGGCACACCCAACATTGCCAGAGAGGATCTGGCTAACCATGTGAAGGACAACTGTGGCAGTGCCCTTGTGCTGTGCCCCTTCAAAGATGCCGGGTGCAAACACAGGGTAAGATTTTTGCACTTCGATGTACTGTGAATGTCCATTACATATTCCTTTATTTATTCGTTTTTGCCCACGGTAGATTTCTTGTTGATGTACTTATCTTGTTTTCTATGTATCTCTATTGGTTGTATTTGTGTGCTGTTGGGTTATTTGTCTTCTTTACAAATTATCTCATTTGTAGCTCTGCTCAGCAAGAAAAACCTGTGATTCTTTTAAATTGTGTTGTGCCTGTAGGGTGTTTTAATGAGTGATACTTCCAAACTCTGACCGCACATTTTTGTCTGTTTTTGACACTGGAGTCAGAATGGGAAAACGTAGCCCAGCACTGGGCGGGGAGAAGATCAGCATGACATTTTGTGTCCTCAGTTCTGTGTTCATAATTACATGTCTTCTGAAATGCTCGATGTATAGCATTTACATTGTGGCCAAGCATGTACAGCAGATATCCTGCACAGTAAACAGTGGATGGGAGAGGGTATAGCTGATCTATACTTACAATATAAATGAGTTTGCACGTGCCAACAAGTAATAGAGATATGTGTGTACCTGTAAAGCGTGGCTCCCCCACTCATTTAATATACTACAGAGGCTCTGACCATTCACCGTGCTCGCTTTCTCTCTCGCAGTGCCCCAAGTTGGCTGTTGGTCGTCACCTGGAGGACACCACCAAAGCTCACCTGACAATGATGTGTAACCTGGTCGGGCGCCAGCGGCAGGAGATCTTGGAGCTGCGGAGAGAGATGGAGGAGCTATCCGTCAGTCACGACGGGGTGCTCATCTGGAAGCTTAGCGACTACTCCCGGAAACTCCAGGAGGCCAAGCTGCGAAACAACCATGAGTTCTTCAGTCCGCCCTTCTATACCCACCGCTACGGATACAAGCTCCAGGTGTCTGCCTTCCTGAATGGCAATGGCAGTGGGGAGGGCTCTCACCTGTCCATTTACATCCGTGTGCTGCCTGGAGAGTATGACAACTTGCTGGAGTGGCCCTTCTCCTACAAGGTGACCTTCTCCATCATGGACCAGAGTGACCCATCTCTCTCCAAGCCCCAACACATCACTGAGACCTTCAACCCCGACCCAAACTGGAAGAACTTCCAGAAGCCCTGCAGTAGTCGCAACTCGCTGGACGAGAGCACCCTGGGTTTTGGCTACCCCAAGTTCATCTCTCACGAAGAGGTCAAGAAGAGAAACTACGTCCGTGACAACTGCATCTTCCTAAAGGCTTCCATAGAGATACCACAGAAGATAATGGGTTAAGGCACCTGATTAAGCCCCTTTACTCCCCCCCCCCCCCCTTTTTTTTTTACAATGAAGGACACAGAGAGGTTTAAGATCGGAACTGACACTTAACCTTGAAAACATCTACATACACACTTATCCTTTCTTTTCTTACAGCCCTCTCCTCTGTAGAACAATTGGCACTAGTCTGTGTGGCAGGGTCGGCTGACTGGACTGGAGGACCTTTATCTACCATGGAGGAAAATATGTGTTTGGTCTGCAGAACCATCACACTCCAATCCTTTTTTCTTATTTTTTGTTTTGTTTTACTTTTACCCCATTCTGCAACAAAAAGCCTTGGAAATCAACAGTGCCTAGAGAGTTTATCTTAAGTTATATATATTTTTTGGTTTCTGCAGTACTATAAAAGACAATGGAAAGATGGAAATGGAATGAGAAGAGTGACAAGGCTTGGAAAAGCCTTTGCACTTACAATGGAACAAATTTGGAATCTGGAAAAGAAGTGTCATTTGATCACCTTGATCGAATTACAATGAAGCTTAGCAGACTCAGCTCAAACCCAACTGCCTTTTGTTTACATGTACTTCTAGTATACTCCCTGTCATTCTTTAAAAACGCATAAAGCCCTTGGTAAGAGATTACTGGCAAGATGTGTGTGCACAAACTAACAAATTATGGATCTGTCTCTTATAGTTACTGCTCCAGCGCTACAACAGTGCGTGAGTCTGTGTATTGTAGTTTGGTCCAGTTGATAATACTTAAGGAACTTATTGATGTACCAAACACACACATCTATAATCCTTTGAGGCAGCCAACTGTCCACCAATAGAAAAGCACCTTTGTTGGTCTTTAGATTGGTAGACCAAGACAGTCATACTTATCGGAATACATGTGCATTTAAGAGTGAAGGAAAAGCCATGTGGCCTTTTTACATGTCTTGGCATGAGGGTTGGGGAGCTATTATCAACACATGCATGCTTCATGTACTACGACTCGGACCACGTTTTTGTACTGTAACCTAACCTGTATTCTTGAAATCCTCTCCCCTTGATGACGTTTTGTCATTTTTGCAATGGAGGAACTGTTGAATGGAACAAAGTTGTTTTTATACACAGAAAATGTGAACATTGTTGACAATATATCCTCTAAAAACCCAGTGGTTTTAATAGGAACTCTTGGCTGTGAAGTGGATTGTTTTACATAGCCTGCGCATGGATGCTATTAAGGGACTGATTGAAACATGGCTAATGTTGTGGTCATTCTGCAGACATGGGGGTGTCCAGAGAGTAGTGCAAAGGATTGGCACGCTCAACTCACAAGACTTGGATTCATAACGTGTGCAGATTCATAACCACCTTCACCCTGAAAACGTTCAGAAATGTAAAAAGATCTTAGCCAATCTACAAGCTCACAACGTGTCGTGTTGTGAGCTTGCAGATCTACTATTTAACATTTTTGAATAGGGGTGAAGTGGTGAAACATGCAAATAAAAAAAGGGAATATCGACACTCACAAAATAAGTTTAAATGCTTTTCGTAATGCATAGCCGCAGTCAAACAAATGAACACTGACAAAGGCCAGAGGGCTGAAAAGTTATTTTGCGATCGCAGACGTTTCCCTTTTTTTGGTGTCTAGAGCATGGTTTCCCAAACAGTAGGTCGGGACCCTTGTGTGGATGGTGGACCAATTTTTATGGGTGGCGAGTAAATACCCCTGTATTTTTCGTGTCCTACATTTTTCTTTTTTTTTAAAAGATTTTCAAAAAAAAATCCAAAAATGCAACATTTTTCATGAGTTAAGAAGACATTCGAACATTTTTCAAAAGAATTCCATAAAAAAAAAGTCCATTAATTAGAGGGAAACAATACTTTTAAGAAGTAGCGAAAATAGCAGATCTACAAGCTCACAACGTGTCGCATCGTGACACATTGTGAGCTTGCTAAAAAGTTTGGGAACCACTGGTCTAGAGAGTGACTGCACCTGTCAACCAGTCACTATTGTATTTTCAGCTCAGCACGCATTGGGCTGTCTGCACTGGTTGGAGGGGGGGGGGAGCAGTCTTGTGCAATACACCCGTCTCATCCTACATCACACAACCATCAGCGAGCTGGAGGTCTCTGATTATACAGTACATTCATAATGTATGTGAATACTAATGTAAAAAAAAAGGAGAAAAAAAAGAAGCAGAAGCACACTCTCTGTCTTTTTATTATACATGGAAATTCCTGGGTTCTTATTATAATACCAGCTGATATTTTACAGTGATTTAAAGAAGTAAGAAAATTAAACTTTTTGTAAGATTCTGTATTTTTAAAATACGTCAATGTTTTATACATTTTTTTTGTTGGAGAGTCGGGGTTGACTTTGGGAATTTTCACACCCTTTCATCTCTTGGACATTTGGATAATTCATTTGTCCGTGTGGTTTGAATCTCATATATTCTGTACGTATTATTTCCTTTTAAAAGTATTTATTTTAAGGCGCCATCATGTGAGCTTGATTGAACAGATGGCACAAATGTTTTAATATGTTGATTGATGAGTGCTTGTCAATTTCTTAAATTTAAATAAAAACTATCTATTATAATTGCTTTGACAGTGATAATATTTTGTACAACTACTGTAATTATGTAATATCATTTAATACTGTAATGTATCCCATTTCTGGTACTTTCTACTCGCTCACCTGCACATTATATCAGACATCCGCTGCCACTCAGAGACTGGCAGGCTGCCAGTCTCTGAGTCTCCCCGTGTTTGTTTCCATTCATTCATTTAAATCTAGCTGATTATGTTGTTTTGATGGTAACATCATTCAGAATTTTATATGGGAATCTGTTTTTTAGATCTAGATATAGATAGATACTGTAAATAGATGTATGACTATTACAGCTATTGAGTTTCACCAGATGTTACTGTGTTTCAGATGCAGTTCAGAAGAAAGAGGCTACTATTTTACTTCAGATTTGAAAGAAATCTCACCTCAGCCCTTTTTTAAAGAAAAGGTTTCTAAGTGAGGTTCCTCTGTATGTTTATTTGCGTCCCATGCCTACTCCATCATCGAACTCAACATCCAAGTTGTATGACTGCTGCTGCATTACTTGCCAAAAATATGGATTTCAATGGAAAATCTGACGCTTTGAAAATGCCACATTTTCAACAACAAAACATGTGTTGAGATGTGTCTGCTCAACATGAGCCTCTGTCCTGTATACCTGTAGTGTCTTTGCTCTAATACCTCCAGAGATGACGAAAACAGCAGGGAGAGGAAGTGAAGCAGACTCTTGCCCTGCTTTGATGTGGTGCCAGGAGTTTGCTTTAGCTTGCAACTTGGACGATGTTCAACGTGGGGTTTATGCTTTTCACTTCAAAGTCACTGAAAAGTCCCCCTGAATGACAGTCCTCTGTTCAACGTAACTTACTAGTTGGCACAGTGTTGGAGTTACATTTACTCTCCTATGGTAAATGCAGGTGTCACTAAGTAAATAGTAATAGAACAATAAAAAGGAACCATGGAAAAGCCAACCTGGCATTATGTAAAAAAAAAAAAACACCAGATCCACAAGCTCACAACGTGTCACAATGAGACTCAGGTGAGCTTGTACACCACCCTATGACGAAGTATAAAACGGTATAAGTGGTTAATAATCAGAACACACATTGAAAGCAGGAAGGAAAATATGGGAGGGTGTGGTGAAATTGAGACGTGAATTAAGACGCATGTGTGTGGTTTATAATGACACCCTTGCCAGATTAACTACTTAAACCCTATACTTTGTTGACCGGAGTCCCCCAGGGCTCTATACTGGGGTCCCTCCTGTTTTCTGTCTCGACACTGAATATCTTCACTGAAAACATTAACATATCGTCGGTGTCCAGCCGGGACCAGCTAACTCCATTTTCGTTTTTTTTTTCATAAATCGACGCTATTGAACACCCTTCACATCTGTGTAAAAAAATCTAAACATTTGAACCAATGAAAAGTATTAAAAAGCGCCTCAGACGAAAACTCCCAACTCCATTGGATCCTCAAAGTGTCCGTCAAAAACAAACAACTCCCCCCTCTCCGCTACGCAGTGCTACAGCACAGCATTAGCAGTGCGCGGTGCGCAGTGAACGAGGAGGAACAACACGTAAACAGACTCCCCGTAGTCTGTTAAAACTATGCAGTGTACCTGTTTATCAAACAGCACTGACGCTAATGTTATGAAAACAAGTAATTATATTTCTAAAATCTATGAAGTGTTTAATGAGGATAGCATTGTGATAAGAAGAAAGACGTTCATAGCATTTCTGTCGCGCTAGTGTTCTACCTCTTTGCAGAAGTTATTGTAATATTTAAAGTCCTGTTTATTGTTGTAGGCCTATATAATAAGTGTCATGAAGCATCAGGGCATTAATTCACACGTTGTTGTGATGCATTGTGAGCTTGGAGATCCATTGTTAGCTTTTGGGAATCTGTACCCCTTTGAAACCTCTCTCAGCAGCGAGTGGAGCTACTGTTGTTTGGACACCTAACTCCATTTCAGCTTGATTTCTGCTCGTCTGAAACTTCTAACTCCACTCGCGCTGGGTAAAGTGTTGATTTACCCGCGATTTGGGTAAAGTGTTGATAATATAATGACACATGCAAGTATCTCACAATATATACAGTCACTATACCAACTTTGACGAGGTAGTATTGCTTTGTTTTAAAAATATAAGGTTTTCTTCATTTTCTGAAAAACGTATATCTTGTTTTTTCGTTTCCTGAGCAATGAGCGTTTTGGAGTTAGCAGTTTCGGGCTGGACAGCAGAGATATTCAAGTGCATATTTTCTTCATCCTAGACTTTTTTTTATTAACTGTGCAGTCAAATGAGGCGTAGTTGCACGTTTTTATTGTTATTCATTATTATCAAAGGACACTACAAGAGAACCTCTTTCAAACACAAGGAACTAGAATGCTTGCATAGAAGAGAAATTAAGAAAGAGATGGACAGGTTAAATACACCACTCCTCCTCACACACCATGGTTCTGTCATGCCTGGATTTCATGGTGAGACCAAATCATTAGGCCATTCTGGACATACCATTGTTGCTAAGGCAGTTGTTAGGGTGTAGTAGGTTGTTGCTATGGTGGACTAGGTGGTACTAGTGTGTTGTCAGGTGGTGCTAAGTGTGCCTTATTAATTGGTTGCTAGGAACGCAGCAATCACAGAACATCCCCTAATAGCAAGTACATAGTCCTGTGTATTGAAACTGAATGGTGTTGCCTGTCTCTCCTTTTCTAAGTGCCAGCTGTCATTCTCTCATGAAGCATGACCAACTTGACAGTCGAGGATTTAGCAGAACCAGTGGAACATTTTGATGTATGTATAAGTGAACTAACCACTCTATGCACCATCACAAGTTTAAGCAAAAGTAAGATAAAACAGGCACAAAATCTTAAATATTTCATAAACTGTGCACTCAAACCTTCCACAAAGTAACAGCATAAATCCCCATGATGAGGTGGATATTATTTCATGACCATGTTGCGTGAAAACTGTGGGAGGAGTAGTGATTGAAAAGTAGGAGAATAATAATATGCATTTGTGAGATAATATGTCCTTGCTGACAGCAAGAAGGCTAGTATAATGTTGAAGTTGAAGCTTAGCAGCCAAAAGTCACAGTCTCAGAGTTTCCTGGCGCTGAGAGTTCAAACAGCCTTGTGCTGCATGAGGCCATGATGCCTGCAGAATGAAAATAGTACCAACTAATTATACGTTAGCAAGCTCAGTGTTTCCCATGTAGAGTTGAGCAGTCACGTGCAGCTCAGCATACGGTACTGCCCTTTGGCTTTGCTCTCTTTCACATGACGCACCACTTTGTAAATGAATTGCAGGTACACCACTACAGATTCTCACACCAATGTACACAGCATTGTCATTCCTCACTGGTGAGCTCACCAAACCTTTGGTCAACGTGTTCTGAAAGTCATACGCCAGCTGGATAAGAGAAGGGAGGACCTTGCCTCTGAGGTTTTCCTCAGCCATAAAAAAAAAATCACACATCAAAGGGAATCTGTGGTTTACTACTGTATGTAGTGGTGCCATGGTGACGTTCAAGTTAAACTGTGTCATGCACGTGGGATGGCTGGCTGTTGTATTTCTGCTGTGATATCACCATGGCCTCGCAGTGATAAACATCAGAGCAGAGATCCTAGAGTCTCCTGACAGATGCCTGGATCCACCGATGCTGGCAGGGCGCTCACAGAGTCAGCTGACTCAACAGACTGAAAGAGTCTGACTCTGGATAATTACTATAGAATGTTCAATGGGGATTCAGTCCTTGTAGCCTACTTAAGTTTTCAGAGTGTGCATAGTAGTAATTCTATCTGATTCTTGAATTTTTCAAATCTGTTTTTCATATTTATTTGATTCTCCCACCCAAGTACCAAAGCAGTGATGTTGAATGCTGACAGGCTATTTAGTGTAGCACTATAGTGACTGCTGCAGAGTTTTGGATCAAAGATACAGTAACTGCCTTGTGAGCAGTCAATATTTAACACAAATATTAATTTTTTGTTTTAGTTTTTTTTGTAAAAGTCAATAAGTAGGGACCTAAGACCCTAAACTACTAATTAGTTAACACTTCAAGTGAAATAGGGAAAAGTCCTTATGTGGATTTCTTACTATATTGATTGTTTTGCTTCTCTTCAAGGCCACAATCTTGGCCACATGAAGCCACATATTTTAAGGCAACAGATAACAAGGAAAAAGAGACTTCCTGCCTGGTGCACCAGCCATGCACCAGCAACCACATGGCCCACATTCATGTCAACTTGAACTTTGATCACAGATTGGACAACACAATGTTATCAGTATGAAATGAAACAAACATAATACGTCTATCTTGCCATATTCAGCTCAGTGATCATTACCACGGTCATAGTTGTTTTCCTACAAAAGAAAAGCAGTGAAGGACTACTACAATGCCCAATTCCGCCTGAAAGGCTTTTTCAGGTATAACATAAAAACCTGAAAGTGGGACATGGATGATAAATAATTTATGCTTAGTGCTATTATATTTTGTGATGTTGTGCATTCATGGTCAGCTGCACCCCGTCAATGAGTGTGTGCTGTTTTTCAAGCCCTCTCAAAAGCCATTCGAACGAGACCAGAAGCAGTGACCCAAGAAAAAACCCAGACCCTCCCCGACTGCTTTTTAATACACCGCTGCTTATGCTGGATCAATCAATGGCTGCTCTGGATTACTGGGATAGGATCATAGCCTGGGGGATTTATCTGAGAATGCTCACAAGCCAAACATTCACCCACGCATGCCAATGAGATCTCCAGCTGATCATAATAAATATGCTGTAAATTAGGTTTGATGCTTCCTACAGGCCAGGGGTATGCCTGAAGCCCTGAACCTCACGCATTTCAGCCTCAGAATTCCCCAAACAAACTAGATAAAACCATGCAGCTATACAAATACTTTCATGGCACGTAAGTGTTAGATTATGTAATGATCCAGGCAAAGAGAAGCATTCTCTTCTAAATCAGATCAGATAGGGTCTGGGAATAATGTATGTGCAAATGCCTGTTTCATGTTTTCATTATATTAATCCAAGTGTTTATTCATCAACCTATCATTTCTAAAGGGTTCAGATGAGCAAGATTCCATTATATGAGAAAGTGTTATATACAGTTTGATTTATGATTTGTTTTTTTAAAGGCAACGATGTCTCTCTTTAGTCTCTCTGTAGTACATCTTTCTTACTCATCCTCTATCAAAAAAACTCACACAAAACTGTTTGTGTTTGAGCTTTCCTCCCCAGTTGGCAACACCACCAACATTTGCTAGTATTCATGTCCTCTCACTTGTTCTCTAAGAGGACACTGCTCAAACATGAACACGTGCTCATAGGGCCTGGGCCATTTTCTCGTGCACATGGCATAGGCCCAGCACTTAAGGCTTGAGGGGTTAAAAAGAACATGCCATAAAACAAGTCACAAACAACAGTATTTGACACATCTGTGAGGATTCGTCTCGCCAGTTCTGATGCAAACAAGCAGAAAGGTGTGAGGAGCTGTCAAACATTGAAACTATACAGTACTGTGAGAGAGAAAAGTAGATGTTGGGCAAGTGCATTCTTTCACATACAATGCTGTGCATGATTTAGAGTGATCACAGCTTGAAATCATATGCACATATGGGTGCTTACATGTACATGTAAGTACAGTACATGTACTGTAGGTATGTGGGTGAGTAGGAAGGGCTAATTTTAAGATTGTAGTAGGATTTCTTCTGAAGATAGGCTGTCTGTCTAAGCTTGTTATTAGTAAGTTAAGTTAGTGTATTTTAAGATACTAGAGGTCCGGGCGCCCCCGCGCACGGGGCTCTAGCGAGGGCGCGCTTATTTTGGGGTACCAAAATCGTGGGATAAAAATTTCCCAAATTAAAAAAAAAAATAATAATTTATTTAAAAAATATATATAGCCTACATGGGGGACCGAGTGTTGGGACCCCCGCGAAACATCGCGGACCCCTTCGGCTGTTTTTTTTTTTCTTAATGAAGGTGGTTGCTTGTTTCTGGCGCACATCTGGCAACACTGACCTGCTTGCTTGTCTTTTCGCAACGTGGCAACCCATACTGCCGGTCTGAAGAGACTGCCGGTCGGTGGTGGTGCTCACGCTAAAGGGAACAAAATGGTGTACCCGTGATGTTGTCCGGCTCGCGGTGTTTCGGTGTGGCGGTGGTCGGCGGTGACGCTAGGGAACAACATGGTCGACCGTAATGTTGTGAGTTTGTGCTGGCCGCAATGAATTATGCTCCGAGGAGGCAAATGTGTTGTTAGCAATTACAAGTAGCCTACACCACCCGTAAATTAATTGCGCGCGTTGTGGCTTCTATTGTTGTGGCTTGTGTTGTTAGTGACATGTGATATGTTGTTGTTGTGTTTAGTGCGAAACAATGACACAGGGAAATTTTGGCTTTTCATCTTTCCAATGTATTATAGGATATGAAAACCAAAATCTTTATTCAAATGTAAAAACATTAATGTCAACAACTTAAATGACACAGAGGCGTTCCCGGCTTGAAAGGTATAACAATGTATAGGTGAACAGGTCTAAATGGGTTAAGGACATCTTTTGACAGCAAGCATGTTCAATATGATATTAGCTAGTAACAGAATGGATGTGGTCACTAAATAGTTTTTCCATCCTTGTAGCAAACACATATGGCTCAGACTTAATAATGACATCTAATACTATATGGGAGCAGTCCCAGATATGAAAAATACATTTCAAGTCAGAACCATAAAACCATATAGTCCACACTGTGGGAGAATGAATCATCAGTTCTCTCAAAGGTAAAAACAGAGACTGACATTTGCCACTGACAAATTGCTTGACACTTTTTTCCCTGGCTTAGACTTAAATGACCACCATGGCGTTATTTTCAGTATTGCAAAAATAAGTAAATATTCAGTGAGTCAGAGATTAATGTTCACTGATTAACCACTTAAACACATATTTTTGCTGAATGTTCGCCTATTATGACATGCCAAAGAATAGGGACGCTATAAGCTCCATTTGGTTAATCAAAGGATCTCAGCTGCTAAATTAGCCTGATGATGTTGCCACTCCCGTTCTGTGATTGGAAGAATGCACGATGGACAACCACATTGATGGAATGGTTTGCTTTATGGTGCTCATGTTGGTACAGTATGCACTAAGCAGAGGTTTGTTGTTTGGGCCTGGCTGAGGCCAGCTTAAGTCTCAGTTACATAGTTGTGTGCCAGTGTGATGCTCAGTAAATAGCAGATCTACAAGCTAAGCTCACAATGCGTCACGAATGTGACGCATTGTGAGCTTGTATATCTACTATTTAAGCCATGCAACACCAGAGTGTATGAAGTATCAGGCTTTATCTCCATGTTCCTGCAAGTGACAGTTGTTTACACAAGCAACCTTCCATAATTACAAATCCTCCAGGAGGTTTCCTGGACATCAAAAACGCATTTTTAAGAATGACTGGGCATGGCGGTGTATTCCTCTATAAACAGCCATTTTTCCAAACTCACAATGAATCCCAAATCACAGAGCACTCAAACTGGAATTGTCCCAAAGTGATTTGCCTTTCATTGTATGGCCACTAATCTTATGTTCTGTGATCTCCCATGGTGACACATAGACCACAAAACCTAATCCAACATTTTACAGTAGCTTATAGTTATAGTTTTTAAGTCTGGTTTGTTCACCCAATTAGTGATGCATGGTTTACGATGGTTGTGCGGGAGGACCATAAAATGCTCATCAATACAGATTAGCTGAGGTGTCATAATCTTCCTGCGCAGATTTAACCATTGCTACACAAGAATCCTTCCAGTGTTTACTAAATTGCAGTGTTGTGTCTGTGAATACAAATCTCTTTGGCCTGAGGTCCTACAGTTAATCTTGACTCTAGTCTTTAGCCCTTAAGTGGTGGCTTTCTGTGGCTGTGACCATGCATACCATAATCTGGCTTTATGGTGAAGCCCACATGGCCAATGCATGAGCAGAGAGAAAGCCAGAGAGGGGTGGGACTCAATATAAGTATCATCATGACAATCTTTGTGTCTGCAGACTATAATAAGTCGTATAATATATAATAAGACAGTGTGTCTGACTAGCCTATATTATGTCCCTTTATATGTATTCAATTATTTAGTTTTATGAACAGATAGAACAAAAAAGGAAAGAAAACCTTACCAACAAGGAGATTGTAGAATTCTGGCAGGTGCATACAGTATGTTACAGGTTCATATAATCAGTGTTGGAATATTGTTCCTGCACCTCTAATCTTAGAGACAACACATAACCCTGATTAGACAATTACGGTCATCTTCTCCAAGGAACTGTTTTGACTCTGTTTGAGTAGAAATAACAATGAGCTACAAAGTGAAATGTGGTGTTATTATGCAAAGAACTGACACATTTGTATAAGTGGATTGATTTATATTTGAAGATTGATCCACGTTATGTAATTGTTTTGTGCAGCAGCATCATTCATTCAACATTCAGGTAGGCTATTTGTTAAAAATCTGACATTTGAAAAGATAAGAGCTTCTTTTGTACACCCGCCTTCTTTTACATTGCAATAAATCTAAATATATTTATTGTTTTTTAAACTATGGATACATCCCATTTAATCTGACAGCACATTTCTATCAAAAACGTGCACACCATTCAAAGTAATAGGGTGACAGAAAAGAACATGGTGGCCATTGAGTTGAATGGAGAAGTGACGCCCTGTTATATTCGGTTCCTCAAGCTTCTGTATATAGTTTGGCATAACACTATGTTAAAGTGTTACACTTATATACGATTCATTCCCTGTAGGGGTTGTGTCACAAAGCCACTACAACTACTTTCAACACGATAACAACATCTAGATGAAATGTCCTGTGACAATATCCATTGTGGGGAAGGGGGAGGGGAGCACCATTGCTGATGTATAAAAACTGGACTGTGTGAACAGTAATACAGTGTGAAGCTCATTCGGTAACTGGTTGATAACCCCCTCTCTCTGCAATGACTGCCACGTCAATTCCATACTGTGTTTTGTTTTTCTCCCTGAATGACATGAAGTGGTAAATCAAATCCAGATGACCTCTGAATTCTGCAATTACAAAAGGACATTTGGGGGTTTTGTTTCTTGGGTGGGGGAGTCAGAAATAGAGAAGAGAGAGAAAATCTTGACCAGATGGTCAGGGCAAGATTAACTTCTAACGTCTTCCTGGTTTCTTTTAGCCGCCCCTAATGGCAACGTCATCACAGAAAAGCAGGAATAAGTAAATTGTGCATGCAAATGTGCTGCATAGAACTGCTCAAGATGACACGATGTAGCGAGAATTAATGCTAGATTACCTGATGTTTGTTAACACCCTGTTTGTGTGTGTGTGTGTGTGTGTGTGTGCGTGTGCGTGTGTGCGTGTGCGTGTGCGTGCATGCGCACACGTGTGTGTGCACGCCATGGGCATGTGTGTGTGTGCGTGTGTGTTTATTGGGAAGTTGGATTGAGGTGGCTGGGGGGGTCCAGTTTGTTCATCTCTGTTCACACAATTGTACATTGTTTTGTATTGCAAAAGTGTGGTCTAGGAAGGCTTACTCCCCCAAAAAAGAATAGTGTGGTTTATGTTTGAACCCAGCTGTATTGAAACACACAGAACCACCTACGCTTGTCTGGAGTATTTTGTCCCCACATCCGTGCTGTGGGTCAAATATCACTTCCCCCACAAGCATCTGCTATAGGCACTGGATTCAGACTTTCACAATCCTGGCTCTGAGTTTGTCTAATATCTCAATTTCTTCCAATAAACATTTTAAACATCCTTAACCTCCAACATCTAATCTGGCTTATAAGGTCCAGGGTAGCCTACTACACACACACACACACACACACACACACACACACACACACACACACACACACACACACACACACACACACACACACACACACACACACACACACACACACACACACACACACACACAGACAGAGAGAGAGCAGCCCTGCCTCCAGGGGGATCGACAGGGTTACCTCATCCTGTGCTGCAGGAATGGCCGGTTTCAGTTGACCGGTGGGTGTGATTTTGGCCATCTGACGGAGGGAGCGGACGGTGTTATTCTGACAGTGAAGAGAGGTAGAGTGGAGTGGTTGCCAGGGTGAAAGTATTCTGTTCCACTAAGCTGAGCTGTGATAGGCCAGAGCAGCTACTGAGGGAAGGAAATTCTGCCAATTGGAATCAATTGATGTTTTGTTGCCGGGCCAAGCTGTCCTGACACAAAGCTGACATTTACTGGCAAGAGGATTGGTCCTCGGGTTTGAAAAGGTGACTCTTTATAATAAAAAGGCAGAGCTATCCAGTCATTTGCTTAGGTACAATAGCATAGTTTGTGATGCCAACTGTGGGGCCACTACAATCATTGTTTATGGGTTCATCTTTTTTGATAAAATTGGCAATTGATTCTATATTTTTATTAATGTGATTTGAATCGGTGATTCACCTTTAAAAAGAAATGTTGCAATATTTGAAGCCCACATGCAATAGTTTAGTAAAAGCTTAAAATATTGCATAATATTTACCGGGTTATGACCATCTTTTTGAAAAACAACCACTCACAGGAATGTACTTTAATGAGTGTAGTGAATAAAAAAAGCTAAAGGGTGCCTTTCAACACTTCATGGTATAGAGCTATCTTGAAATTCCTTCCTGAATGTTGTATAAGATTCTCTAGATGGGGCAATTTAGAAAATCTAATCATGTTAACACGTGTACATGTATAAAATATAACAAAATTGCAATCAATACAGGTGAAATATCTATGGTTATGAATAACAATCAATATAGCCATTTTAACTAAATGTAAAAGAGTGATATTAAACTGCTGACTCAACTGCGTTTTGAGCTTCTCAGTTTACAGGGATGGAAATATACTGTAAGAGGCAGTGGCAACCAGTAGAAAAGATGAAAAACAATTAGCTCAGCATGCTCCTTATGCGTTTGGTGAGTTATCAGGCCTTTTTGTTTTTACTGCTTCTCTTATAAGTTTATTTGGGTGTGACCAAAAAGATTTATTGAGGCAAGACGTTTATATCCTTCCCTCAGTTTAAAACTCGAACCCCCCTCCCACACATGTACACTGAGAGTAAAAAAGAACACAGGGTGTGAACATTACTTTCTCTAGCTTCAGTTCTTTTTTGCAGCATGGCGCCAAAGGGGCCAGCCAGCCATCTAGAACAAGGTTTGTCTGTATCTCTGTAAGTATCACTGCATGTATCTCTGCATATGTCTCCACACAAGTAGACCAATCACAGTGCAGTTCATGCTACCACATGCGCCTGTTGAGTGAGCTATTGAACCCATACAGCACTTTCTTCTTTTGTTATAAACTCATATGTTAGCATAAAAAGTTCATGTTAGCACATCAGCGTAGGTATAGATGAATATCACTGTGGGCAAAGCAATTCTCGCACTACAGTAAACCAAAGAAATATTTTCATTTACATTTTAAGATGTAGTGTGTAGGGGGATTCAAACCAGTTAGCCATATAGCCTTACTGATAATCTATCTGAAAGCCTTTTTCAGGTGCATAGAGAAGCCATGCTGTTGTTAGACTCTGTGGCAGTGTCTTGTTATTAGATAATGGTCCCCTTTCATTAAGGCAAATTGCTAAATATTATTAGAAACATCAGAGCAAATGTGAACGTTGTCATTTAGCTCTTCATTGAACAACAGCCACTAAACGTCTTGACATTTCTATACATGTCTGTGGAACCCAGTACTAATGCAAGGTGGCAGCATATTGTTAGTTGTGCATTTCAATCAGCCAGCCTATTCTGTTGCACACAAGTAATTGAACTTGTAGCAGCTGTACTTAAGCCAGTTATTCTCAACCTTTTGAATGTCAAGAACGCTCAGTTTGATATATTAGGCCACATTTTATACACTTTAAAAAAAAATCTTTTGGACCCCGATCTATACTATAAAATCAGTGTTTATTTAACTCTGAGAGTGTACAAGTGGAACCAAATGGAAGGGTCCCTAAGGTTCCAAGTACACTCTCAGAGTTACAGACATAAGGGTCCATTTGGACCCCCATGGTCTCCGGAACTGTCGTTGTGAACCAGTGACTTAAACAATATAATTGCACTTCTCTTTTGGACAACAATACTATGAAATCTGTGCCTTCTACAGCACTGGTAATTGCATAATGTAATCAGCAATATTTGCCCTAATAAAAGAGGAGAGTTAATATAATAAAGGGTGTGCCCCAGGCCCATAAACCCTGTTACCACTTGCTTTAAATGACAAGTCATCTACAATATGGCACATATGTCACCATATTCCAAAATATTAGAGGTTATTTCATGTGATGAATTCACAAGCTTGCTGTTTGAAAGATTTATACACATAATTGAAATGTATTAGGTTTGGACAAAATCTGTAGGAGTAATATAAAAAAACAATGTTTAGCAGCCTCAGGCCGATGTGAAAAATTGGGGGGAGAGGTTCAGCTCTGGCCTCCAGGGAGTGTGTGTGCAAAGTTTCACACGATCGGTCCAACGGTGCCGGAGATTAGCTGCTCACAGACAGAATGACTCACGGACACACAGACGGACCGACGGACAGGGGCGAAATCATAGTCTTGTCCACGCCTTCGGCCTGGCGGAGACAATTAACACTTGAAAATAGTGCAAATAGCTGATCTACCACCTCACAATGCTTTGCGTCGCAATGCGACACGTTGTGAACTTATAGGTCTGCTTATTTTCACTATTTCAATTAAAAGTTTTTTAAATTTCGTTTTTTTTTTTCTGAAATTGTTTTAAAAAAAGTTTTCATTTGTTTTGAACATTTTATTTTTGAAACTCTTAATTTGAAATAATTGAAAAAATGTTTGTAGGAAAAAAAAAAAAGAAAGATAAAAGGATAATAGTTGCAACCCATAAAAATGGGTGGGTCCCACTCCCAACCCATTGTTTAGGGAACATTGCTCTACAAAGTTTCTCCTCATAGACAAGGGTGTGTGGAATTGTGCTTCACACAGAACACACATCTGGAGCTGTGGCCGTGAGTTCAAGCATGGTGCCATTCCTGCTCTGAGCTAGTGCCACAGAAACACATGTACTGTACATGCACGCACACACACACAAATCCACACATGCATGCACATGATTACAAGATACTGTTCTTGTTTTTTTTTAGGGGGGGCTCTGCCTTTATTTATAGCACACAGTGAAGCGAAACAAGAGTCGGGGAGTGAAATGCAGCAATGGTCCACAGGGGTTGGGAATCGAACTCGGGACTCACTGTCAGGCATCAGAGCCTATTATGTGGTAAGCGCTCGGCTATTTCTACTATATGGAATAAAATGATGAAACCTCAGTTTGTCCTTCCATCTGTCCATCTGTCTGTCCTCATAATTTTTTCTCCTCAATAGTTGATGGACATTGGCCATTAGCATATGAATTATTGAGGAAGCAGATTTTACACCTTTCCCAAATGTAAGCTGTTTGTAAGCATTTTTGGGAACTCTCACTCAATTAAGGCTGTGGGTGGAAATGCCCTCATCCATTTTTCTCCTCAGTGGGTGGACCAATAGATCTCAAAATGCACACTTGGTGTATGCAGGGACAGAGAAAGCAGATTCTTCACTTTACCATAATCTAAGCTATTTATTATGATTTAATTTCTGTGAACTCTCACTCAATTAAGACTGCTGTGGGTGGAGACAGGGGGGGGGTGACTCATGGGGTTACTTGATCATCAGATGTTTCCAATTGTTTAATTGTGTTCTCCTCCTTGCATGCTGTAGATGGACGCAACACCAGAGAGAATACCAGCAGAGAGAGAGCTGACTCAACGGTGCAAAGTCATACAGGACTTCGATTTAAACGCATAGCAAGCAGCAGACCCAGGCTGCAGGGAGGAGGGGGTAAAGAGGAAGAGAGAGAGAGAGAGCGTATTTCACCTGAGGGAGCTTGATCAGTGTGGGAGAGAGAGAGAGGGAAAGGTGGGGTCAGACCGGGAGGGAGGGAGGGAGGGACCGAGTGAGGGAGAGAGAGAGAGATCCTGTCACCCATGCAATAGCTCAGCCAGAACAGTACAGAAACCTCATCAGGCTGACATTGTGTTGCTGAGCGTCGCGGTTCATGCTTGTTTACATATTATTTACAATTTACCATTTAGGGGCATTTAGCAGATATCAATATCAATATCTATATCTATAGTACAGTATCACAGTATATCGTATAAATATAACATTATGCACATGGGGAAAAAACACTGAGGGATCCATTACAATTCTTAGAATAATCTTGAAACATGAAGACCATTATCATTCCTTTCTTATTGAGACAAGACATACCATCATGCATGTTAATGGTTCACAACTTCTATAATACATTCCTCCACATTTGGCACATGATCCAGTCAGCCTGTTTATAATTAAGGACACAGCCACATGGGACTATACATTTGGAGAAGGGATCTTTGGAAGACATCTTTGGGATTATGGGACAATATTGTCTTTGGCCAATTGATACCTCCGTAGCCTTCAGAGCGATGATTATATTGCTCATTTAGACAGGTGTACAGAAATAATACATAGCAAATATGGCTCTATAATTGCATCTGTGTAAAGAATAGAGCATATTGAAGTTGATAGCTCCTTTTTGGGGTATTTACAAAGTATTTGGTCTTATTTCCCTAAATCCACAGCGCTACATTTAAATTATGCGTCCTTATGGGCGGAAATATGAGGCCTAGATATGGTCAGTTTCACCACTGTGAAAATTGCAAGGGAAGAGACTGTTGTCTGTCATACTGGTAAACACATGGCCTGCCTCCACGTGTGACTGTGTCCCCAAAACATATCCATAACACCCAATTATGTTCTTTACTGCCAAGACAGTGGTGCATGCAGACATGCAGTACATAAATGTAGTACATAAGGGGACCCAGAATAAGGGGAATTCCTGCAGTGTGTGAAGCCCAAAAACAGACAGCTCTAAAATCAGAGGGTCTGGAGAATGGTCCTGCTGGTTTGTTAGTTTATGGACGTTGGAGTGGAGTCTGGGCGCTGGGGCACTGAAACTGGGGGAGGGGGAATGGACGTCAAGCAGACAGGCAGTGGGTTGCTGTTTTGATGGGATACCAGGGAGCCCTCCATCATCAACGAGCTAGGCGCTCCATCCTGTTGTGCCTCCATACGCAGTGTGTCAAGTTTCAAGCACATGGAGCACATTATGTGTTGGGCTGTAACGGCATGTCTACCACACCCTCAGTGTGTAAGGAGGTTTCCTCTTTGTTTTCTCTACAAACACAGCATACATTTAAGACCTGTTGTTGCAGGACACTGTCTGTTTACTACTGCTGAATCCACTGTTGTAAAACAGTCAGAGGAATGTGGAATGGAATTCACCACTGATAAATGGACGATGGCACCTTTTTCAATTTGGAGTAAACTGAGGCTAACTGACAAGCAGTTTGAACTTGTGAAATGTTTTGGTGTAGTACATCAATTAATAAAGGAAAAACTCAGAGGATTCACCAATACTCCCAAGCACTCTGCTATGACAGAGATTCCCTTCATTTGTGCACGTGCACACTAAAAACTTGTGTTACTGTAGCTCAGAGATGTAGAGTGTTGTTGTTGTTGTAGAGTGGAACCAGAAGATTCAGAGAGCCTTTCTTTATCCTTTGTTTCAGACCCATCCCACTGGTATGTAATTGTCTCTGCCAGGCCGGACGACTGAAGGCCAGATGGCTGAAGACGGTAGAATATGTTTTCGCTCCTGTCCGTCCGTGTGTCTGTGTAATCTCCAGCACCGTTGGACCAATCGGCGTGAAACTTTGAACGAAAACTCCCAAAAGGCCAAGGAAGAACCTGTGCCCCAAATCTTTAAAATCTGCCTCATAGTGCCACTATAACCGGCCCCTTGACATTTTGGCCTACAACTCTGTAGGTAGCGTATAATAGCATTTTAATAATCCCCCTGGATTCCTCACCTCCCCATGTAGGCCATGCCCATTTCCGCCTGACAAGATTCTCCGTCATTTAGCATTATCTTAAAAACACACTTTTTGCTACTATTCCTACAGATGTTGTCCAAACCTCACACACATTGGCATTCATTATCTCTGTGGTCATGTGATTGTTGTATCAGTCAGATGTTTCAGATTCCTTTCCAATTGGCTATGAGTTTGCGGGGACCTGTGCTCAGAGGAGCACACCTTTCTGGTTTTGTTCTCAACTTTGTGTCATGATTAACGCCACCCACCTTGATTCAAACATTCCAGCTGCTTCGACAAAGGCTTTAAAACCAGGGTAAAAGTAAATCATTAAACGATGTGTAATAGATGTGGAACTCAGGGACTTTCAGCTTTCATTACCAATGAATGATATGCTACTAGTATCAGTCTATCATTACATCAATAACCTTCCCTTTCCTTAGAATTCTTGGCTTGTGTCCAACATCCTTTCTGGCGCAGCACAGAGTGAGAGTACAGCAAGTCAAATGACAAATGAATGAGGCAGGAGCCCTGTAAAGCTCACCCAGGTGGTGCCACCAGTGTGTTTGCGTGCGTGCCAGACACTGTATTCTAACCCTGACTCTGCAGCGTAACGCTATACAGGTAGATGCCTGGTTTCGTGCTGCAAGCAGTGGGCAACTGAAGACAACTAAGCTCTGTGCATTGGAATTTCAACTTTAGTTTAGGAAGGGATTTTATGAGTGCATAGGGACTTGGGATTTGTCAGATTGGCACAATGGCACCATACTGCTGTTGAAGAAATGATGAAGAACAGAGTGGAATCTATCAATAGGGTAGAACAGAAAGTCTGAGCCAGAAGAGCTTGGTTACAGTCCAGTATAGCTATATACTTGTGAGCTTAGATCTGCTATTTTCAGCATGCAACACTGTCATATGACGAAGTACAGTATAGCCTACACACACACACACACACACGCACACGCACACGCATGCACGCACACACACATGTACGCACACACACATACACACCTGCAAATATCCCCATATGTTAGCCCTCTCCTCTGCTTCTCTTCTCTGAATGCATACAGTAATTACAGGGTGAACTGTGCACTGCCAGCTCAAAATAGCCAATAAAGTGTAATCTTAATCAGTGGTTGCAACAGTGCAAATGGTTACTTGTCACTTGAGGATACGTGGGCAAGAATGACTTGTCTCATCTATGGCTCCTGTTAAATTAATTTTAAATCAGTTTTTCAACAATGTTTTTCACATGTTCAGAGTTAAATTAGCATTCAGGATTCATGTCATGCAAGGGAGGATAAAGCTAACAAAATCTGGCGTGGGATATTGGGGAGCTCAGTAATGAATGACTCAGACAACGTTATCTTTTGTTAAAGGTGGAGAAGACGATGAGGTCATTCTGTTCTCCCACGCTTCCTCCTGCAACTTTGGCTGCGGGGGATTTGATTACGCATGAGAAATAGTGTACATGAAGGTTTAAATGATTTAAATGGGACATTAAAGGGGTATTAAACTCCAAGGCCGATTTTGTTGTTTGTTTTCCTGTACAAGTTAAAACCTACAGAAGGGCCATTATTAATGGAAGTGTTCGAGTGTTCCATTTTTGTATAATCATTTTTTTATGTATTTACAAAAGCAGGATAAAATGGTGGGGTCGTAGAGGAAGCTTCAATGTCACTCGACTTCCACTTTGCTTTCTTTCATGCAAATAATGGTTATTATATATTTTCCATAATGCCAAACGCTTCAGTTGGGATGCAAGAAAATGCTCAAATCTCTATTAGAACAACAAAGAGTTCCTTTGACAGAGACATTACATGGATTGCAAAAGGCGCAGGTCTCTGCCAGGTTGCCTACCCAGGGCCTGCAAATTCTGGAAGCCTGTTGTAGGCAATCGGAATGGAATTTGAAAAATCGCACTGTTACAGCTTGACACATTAATCCAGAGACAATGTGCTTCAATTTGTGTGAGATTTGGAAAAAGTCTTAGTAGTTGCAAAAACTGTGTTTTGAATCTGGGGAGTTAAGTCATGATCCGAGGAATCCAGGGGAAATGTATCTTTGATTGTACAAGAGTCCAAGATTGCTTCAAGAGTTATAGGCTGTTATACTGCTACCATCAGGCAGATTTAAAGAATTTGGGTTAGAAGTTCTTCCTTGGCCTACGTCTGGGGGTGTGCGTTAAAAGCTTCACGCCGATCGGACCAACGATGCCAGAGATTAGCTGTTCAGAGAATGAATGACTGACTCACGCAATGCTCATCAAAATTACGTATTTTCAATTGGAACTAAATTATAGACACTTTTTGTCAACACTTTTTTTTTCAAGTGATGCATCACATGACACTTCGTCACCAACGCATAAATCAGGCTTTTACTCACCACTTGGTGATCAATTCAGTAAGTAGTATTTCCAAAGGAAGTGAAAAACAGGGCAATAAAAGCGTAATGGCCTGGAGTGGGAAGACATTTCAGTCAGAGGGTCTTTTGAAGAAGGCGCAGGATGAAGGAGCTAAGGTCAAAGGGTCATGAGCTGTCCTCATGAGCCTTGTGGTGACAGAGGAAATAGAGATAGATGATGGGTACAAAGAGGTGACTCAGTCCTCTGCTCCTCCCCCCAATCCATCCTGTCTTGACATCCATATTCCATATTCTATACACATGATACTTAAGTCTTCAGGTAACAATGTGTGTCCATCATCAGTAGACCAAACACCAAATCACTGCTTAGCCATGCATAGCCGCGGGAAGATGTTTAGGGTATGGGTGCTGTATGTGCGCGCAGCGTGCGAAAATATGCGGTTATTTGCGGTTAGAACCTTTTTGGGGGGTTTTGTTACTTTAATTCGGTTGCTTCGGTTCCAGAACACATATTGCACTAAATCCCCCCCATATAACGACCAACAACAAACGAAAATGTTTTTAATAATTGTATTTATTTATTATTATTATTATTATTTGTTTTCATAAATTATTTTCAGGGGGGCTGCAGCACCCCTACTTCCCGCGGGTATGTAGCCATGTAAGTCCTATTTTATACGTTCTCATATGAGAGTGTCACATGGCAAAAATAAATAGCCCATCTACAAGCTCACAACACATTGTAATAATTGTTCAGTGTGTGTGTGTGTGTGTGTGTGTGTGTGTGTGTGTGTGTGTGTGTGTGTGTGTGCGCGCGCGTGCGTGCGCGTGTGTGTGTGTGCATGTATGTATGTGTGTGTATATATATATGTGTATGTATATATATATATATATATATATATATATATATATATATATATATATATATATATAAATGTATTTATTTTTTGCCATAATGACATGGGGCACTAGGTTAAAAGTGGTCAGGATAGATCATCTCAGATGGACGGAGGTATAGAATCCAGGGAGGGAGCTCGAGGAGCTGTAACTTGATCCGTCGCATTGATTTCTGATTGCAGATGGACAGAGTCCTCTGTTGACACTCCCCGCCTCTGGTCAGTATGAGGCCATGACCTCTGACCCCAGCTGGGTGCTTATTCTGGTGGGGGGTCCTGCCTTCTGCTCCAATTCAGTAGTTTGGACAACATGAGGGAAAAGGTTGTGGACAGGGAAAAGGTTGTGGACAGGTTTGTGGACAGGGTCTCTAATGAATGACTTGTATCTTTATCAGCTTTGATAAGCAAGAACCAAAAATAAAACAAAATAAGGCAGACAGTTGATTTTCCTGAGAGTGTTACACAATGCATCAGATTTATGTACTAGTGGTAGATCAATACCCACTCAAATAAATCAATTTCCACTGACCCTTGTTGAGGAATATATTCCAGAGAAATTCTGGAGGATTCAGATGGTCCTGTAATCTACAGGTGAAATATTGAATGTCATTGTTGGGATTGTGGAGATAATGCCTTGGCCAGCCCTAATCTCTACCTGCAATTTGTGTTCTGAAATCCTCTGGAATCCTTTGTAATCCTGGTTAAAATGCTAGGCTGCAAGCTTCATGTTAACACAGAAATGTATACAGGTATTTGCTCCAAGGTTTAATGCCATAATACATTGCACTGTATATTATGGAAATCCACACATGTGGGATAAAAACAGAACTGTCACTCTGAAACATATTCCTAAATATCTTAAATGATACAGCAATTAAGGTGGAAACGAATTAATCAATTATTCATGACTACCTCAAGGTACATTTCATATACATGGATGGTTGCATGTATTTGCAGCGGCTGTCCCTTAAAAAGGGTATTTTGGAAATGTTTCAATTGCTCCACTTTGCATGCATGCAAGCAAAGGGTAGCAAAGCTCACTGAATAACATTACCAGCTACTGTATAGATGGCAGAGTGAGGTAAGAGTCAGGGATAAGCTTTCACATAAAACTAACTCCCCCGTGTGTTTTTATGTTTGATGCCATCAAAAAAGATATCTCTCAAAAATGCTTTCTTGTCCTAGCTGCACTTACTGTATGTCATAGTTTATAGGGGTCAATATTTTAAAATGGAAACATTTGTTAGATGGGATTTTTTGTTACTGATGCACAGACAAGCAATAAAGAATTTGGAAGTGATCACGTCCCCATGAATAAAACACTTCCATCAAGGCTGACTTGTCCTCACCATTGGAGAACAACCTAGACCGGTCAGGACAGTAAAGTGTAGGCTACAGTAGCTACCACCCAAGCTGTTGCTGAGCTGAGCACAGGGTTAGCCTTTGAGATAACACTTATCCTGCATCATCTTACAAACTATAGTATTTATAACCCCGTAACAACAATAGATCCTGGGGCTGAAACACCGGGCTTGTCGCAACCTCAGCACTTCTAACACGGTTAACAGATAACATCAGCAATTTTGTACCACACATCACAGACAAACTTAACTAATTCTTTCATCTGAGGATGTTCGCTAACCAAATTTTGCTGTCGTGCTGCTTATGGCTCTTGTTCACTGGAAGCCTTGATCTGCTGATGGTTTAATCAGGTATTCATCCATTCTGAGGTTGCTCAACAGGATCTCACATGACCACTCATAGAATCAGAATCAGAATCAGAATCAGGTTTATTGTCACATCACAGGTTTAAGGTAAAAAAAGTGGGTGAAATTCGTTTTTGTACATCACTCCCATCGCAACGTTAGATTCCGTAGAAATAAGAGTGGGGAGAGAGAAGAAGAAGAGGGGTAGGGGGCAAGTGGGAAGGAGATCAACAAGAGAACAATAGAAGGCCAAAAACAAGTTATCTACATATTTACAAAGTACCTGAGATAAGAGACAAACTAAGGTGCCTGAGCATAGCAGCAATGTATGTATACTGTGCATGATATACTTATAGACGCTAAGGTGCTTAGAGAGAAAAAAGAGCGCAATAATAAAAATAAAAAATAAATTAAAAAAGTTTGTGCGTTATACATGGGGATTAAGGTGCAGAGGGTCAGTGCGTGTTCACCTAAGGGTGGACTGACCCTGGTATAATCCGCAAGTAGCTCCAAGTAGGCTGAAGATGTGCCCTAGATATGCAACTTACATATCACAGGTCACATCAACATCAAATAATAAAGTACCGTATTTGTTAAGATTAATTGGAAATGTAAAACAGACAACAGCTACAGTATATATACCGTATATTGTAAGTTATTTGTCTGGAACGGAACATTTTATATAAACCTAGTGTATTGGGCTATATCTATTATTATGATATTATTATTATTATTGTCTATTTATCTATAATGTATGCTTTGTATATGATATGTATTATCAGTGCAGTGTTAGGCAATATACAGAATAAAGCAGAATTCAGTGCCACCAAATGAAATGTTTAGTCATCAGTGTTCCTGACCTGCATCCTACGCATATGGAAGATCTGGGCAGGTTTCCTCAGAAAACATTCAAGGAGCATGAGGTATCAGGAGAAGATATGTGGGGCTGCCAGAGAACAGCAGGACCAGTGAGTTCATATTAAATGCAATGTTACAGTGAGCCAGGTAGCCTTGGCAGGATGCTTTACTCCAGTCTGTCTTCCGTATAAAAGTATAAAAGAGTGCTTGATTAGCTACTTTCAACCTGGCATCCATGTTTTGAGAATATCAGGATCTAGAGTAGACACACACTTTCAAAAAAAATAAAAATATTGCAAAAACGCAATTGCAAATGTGTCCCATCGAGATGCTTTGGGAGCTTGTAGACTGACTATTTTCGCTCAACACCGTCATATGACAAAGTATGAAATATGGGATTAAAACGGTTAAAGGCCTCCATTTAGGGGCCAGAGAGAGAGAGAGAGAGAGAGGGTGGGTGTGCACCACCATACACCATAGACTGTAATGCAGAATTAAGAAGTCTACATGAGAAGATAAACTTGTTGAAAGAAAGCCTTAGTTCTAGTTGGGCACAAGGAAGTACTTTGGCCTATGCAGGAAGTATGTTAACTAACTGTAAAAGGGAAATGGGAAGTACATGGTGGCTTACAGGTTATCAGCAGTAGAGACAGACTTTCACACTCACTACAGCACATGGCCACCTAACCGTTAAGTTGTTGCAATACAGGAAACAGAGTGTACTGCGACTCATAGATTAGAAGTCACTGGGTAATATCTTGTAAAGTTTAGTCTTGTTGTTGTCTCATGAGATTCAATACCTACTATTTGATGGTTTCCAGTGACTGACTGATGATAACTTCTATTAACAGAGAGGTTCTGAAAACGTATATGAATTGTCCTTTTAGACCAGGGCTACTCAACTTAAGATGGCTCAGGGGCCACTCAGCAAAATACCAAAAGTCCAAGGGGCCGCAAGCTAAAAATGACCGTCCTATTTTCGATTTTCAAGGTTAGGGTTGCCAACTCCCAGAGATTGAAATAAGGGACACCTATCCTGGGCGCGCGGCAAAGCCGCGCGGCCGAAAAAAAATGGGGGTCAAACCCCCCCAAAAACCCGAAATGCATAGAAAATAATGGGGAAAATGGGTTTTGCACAAATCGGCCTCCTGGTGGCGCTATAACAGGCCCATGTGAAAAATGTGGGGCAGAGGTTCTGAATTGGCATCCAGGGAGTGGGTGTGCACAGTTTCGCAGCGACCGGGCCAACGGTGCCGGAGATTAGCTGGTAACACACAGACAGGACACACACACACACACACACACACGCGGACGGACGGACGGAGGGTAAAACATACTCTCTCGCCATGCCTTTCGGCCTGGCGGAGACAACTATGCATTATACCTGTAACAATTGATGTTTGTTTTTGAAAAAAAAAATAGCAACCCATATATTTGAACGGAAATGTATATTTTTTTATCCTGTGCTTTAAAAAAAAAAGTTTTTTTTTTTTGGTTTGACCACAAGGGGCCGCCAAGACGCGGGGGCCGCGGGTTGAGTAGCGCTGTTTTAGACTGATCTTACAAAATAGCATAATGGTTTTGAAAGGGAAGTGCTGCTCTTTTGACTGCTAAATACACAACTACAGAACCTATAGGCTTGGTATACTGACACAAAGTTAACAAACCAAACACTCTTTGTTTTTCTTTATCAGAGCAATATCACAACAGTGAATGCACTCTCTACGTGGTGAATGGAAATACAATTTCTTGCAGTCCTTGGTGGTCTCTAGGGCAGGTCAAGACCACTGTTTCACCACAGAGACAGGCCCTATTTCTCTGCCACAGCTACTCTTTCGATATATTTTGAATACATTTAAAATAAATCAATCCTGTATGGAAGATTATATGGAAATTTACAAAAGTTAGATTTGTACTAGACCGTTAAAAGCTGTAAACTTGCATATTTATTCATTATCACAGCTTAAATTGATTCAGTCTCAAATTGGGGATACCATCTTGTTGAAATGGGTTTCAAATGAGCGACCCCCCTCCCCACTGGGTGCAATACGTTAGTCCGACAGCACATTCCTCCGACAGCGCAGTGCTCCGACATTAAACAGTAAACCCGAACCAAACCCGCACCCTAACCCTAACCGCACACGGATGCCACATAGTCGGAGAAAAGGTCTGTCGGATTAACGCATGCCTCCCCTCCCCACTTACCCCCTACTGTTTGGTTAAACCTAGATATGTTTGCAAATGATTGAGATGAATACCGCATGCACATGATGCAAACTGTGTGTCAAGCAGCATCCATACAGTTTCCATATCCATACAGATTTTTAGCAGCCTCTGCTGGTCATTACCGTCACCGCAGGCCGTTAGTTTATTCCTGCATTACCCAGAATTCCATTTGTTTTCACCGGAAGACGGAAGCGTTTCAAAAAGCGTTCTTTTAATTGTTTTATACTATCTGTGGATCGTTTCTCTTAGCCAGTGGAGCTTTAGTTACCGTGAGCTGTGTTTTCTTTTGCTGTTGTTTTTCAATCTTCAAATCCTACAATCTCTTAAAAACAGCGTGAGATTCCTTTTTGTTATTAGCGCGGTAGTTCCTGGCCAAACAGGAAACCGGTGTGGTAGTTCCTGGCCAAACAGGAAACCGGTGCATTTCCGTTTCCGTTTACCGGACGGATGACGTCATTTTCACGGGAATGACTACCCTAGCCACCGTTTCAATAGAAAATATAATAGAAAAGGCTTTCGGGGGTGAAATTCATGGAGTGGGTGTTGTGAAACATTTGCCACTCACAAAAGATATACAATTTAACTTTAGTTTTGTTGAAAAAGTTACCTAGTATTACTTTAAGTGATTTGTGTGTGAGTGCGCGCATGCGACATGAGTGCGTGCATGCGATGTGCATGCGTGCACATCGCGCGCGCGCATGTGTGTGTGTGTGTGTGTGTGTGTGTGTGTGTGTGTCTGTGTCTGTGTTAAAATAAGCGGCTCTATTAGGCCGCTTACAATATAATGATTGCAAATTTGCAATCATTGCTAGAGTGTCCAGTAACAGGGTCTCTCAGGAGAGAGAACTCATACTGGATAATCAAGTAAAATTAAATTATCTGATAAAATTGGAACTGGAATACTTCAAAATGTAAGCTCATAAATTATCTTTTTTTTTTAAAAACGTTTTGTTTATTCTTTTTTGTTTTTTACATACTCAAAGGTAATACAGTACTTACTGAAGCAAGTAAACAGAGTATTTCCAAAAGGTCAAAATGATCAAGTAACAGGATAGGCAAATCTCAAGTAAGAAAAAAAGATAAATTGAATAAGATATAAACAGCAAAACAACAACAACAACAACAACAACAACAACAACAACAACAACAACAACACAACACAACACAGATAAAAGAAAACAACAACAGACAACACATCAAATACACAACGTAAAATCTCCAATATCATGTATATAGAAAACAGTCCATGGTCTATAAATGCTACATTGAGTATTGAAGCACAGGTATGTTCATTGAAAGCAGTTGTACATGTCAGTGAGGTGACAAGCAGGTATACACCAAGGGTTTATCACACAACAGATCGGCTATTGCTATATATGCAGGTTACAGACTCATTCAGGTTCCGTTGGGGGCTCAAGTGCAAGATTATCAACGTGCAATAGAAAAGGCTGCCATGCTTCATAGAATTTTGATCTTTGAGTGGTTCTCTTTAGTGATTGGATAAATTGGGTATCCCAACCTGAAAATGTATTTTCTGTTTACATTTGTGATGCCCTCTATTGGCAGAAGTGAAAGCGCCCCTCAACATGATTCCAATTTGGGCATGACTGGATGTTGCATTCATGATATATGGCGTTTTTTGTAAGAAATAGGCACGCCAAAAATTCTGTGAATCAACAGGCAAGTTCAGAAACCCGCCTACTAGTGACATCATCGATGGGGAATCCAAGCTAATAGAAACTGTAGGATTTCTATTCCTGGAAGGTTAGCATGCTATAATGGAAGCCATTGTTCTCACGTTAATAAAAAATAAAAATTGAAATTTGAAAAAAGAAAAACTACCTATTGTGCCTAATGATGTTGTCACTGGTGGGTTTCTGAACTGTCCACAGCCCTCCTCTGAGACACAGACCGAGTAGTAATTTTTAGCCGCATGCTTGCAGCGGCTCTGTAAACAGCACCAGTCTTAGTCCGACACCCGAGTCAAAAGTGTCGACACCTGAGTAAAAAGTGTCGACACCTGAGTGTCATTGGCTGTCCTGGCTGTCCTTCACACTTCACGCCAATGGGGAGACGGTACTTTGAAGCATCCGCCTCTCCTCCTTTCACACCTATTTGTCATTGGCTGTCCTGCCTGTCCTTCACACTTCCCCCCCTTTAAGCCAATGGGGTGACGGCGAGAGGCGGGCGCTTTGCAGCACCCGCCTCTCCTTCTGTGCAGCAGAGAGAGAGAAAGGGAGGTTAGCCTAAATGCTAGCGTGCTTCATTAGACCTAGTTTGGCTATTAAGTTATTATTTGGCCATGTTCACACTGACTTCAATCTTAGCTATTGTTGGGAAGACCCGTGTGATGTTGCCACCACCAAAACATTAGAGCGTTAATCTGCAACGTTAATCTGCGACGAGAGAAACAAGCAATCCAAAAAACAAGTAATCAGGTCTATGAAAAGATTGGGGCAAAAAAGGCCTGCCGCATGCGGCTTTATTATGACTTTGGTCATTCTTGTTTTTTACCATATTGTCATCAGCATTAGTGAGGACCAATTATATGAAGATAGGTTGAAAATTAGTAGAGTCGTCCTTTAACTACAGTCAAATTGTACAGCCAAGTATGGCTCTGTCTCAGAAGCCGACAGGCAGACAGCTGTGCATTTTGTCTGATCTTTTGTCACCTGCTGATGGACTCCTTGGTTCATCCATAGCCTCCGTTACCTCTAGTACTTAGAGTTCACAAGGTCAAATCTATGCAGCTCTCCTTGCTTGTCTGTCGTTGGTCTCATGTTCCCCCTTCGAGCCCAGGATTAGGAAACAGATATAGCCAGCACAAAAGCTAACCTTGGTTATGCCATAGTCATGTTTTTGTATGATGTAGCCAAAGGCAAAGTCTGTCTAAAACAGGGCTTGTCTGTCTGTATGTCTGTCTGTCTGTCTGTGCTATGTATGTACTGCACAACAGGACATGCCTATACCAATGAAACTCACAGAGGAAAGCTGGATCTAATTTGATCTATGCATGTAAAAACAAATTATTTCAGTGAATCTCATAGTTACATCCATAACATCCACAACGAGTTGCCAATGTAAAAACCTTCAGACTACCCTGACATTCCATTCACTCACTTCACTTCAATTAAACTTTGTAATTTAAATGTAAAACACTGGTGCTGTTAATCATAGACACAACTAAACAGTGAGACTGGGTATAGTTGCTTTGTATAGTGTTCTAATGTTATACATTTGTTCTGTGAGAGTGTGAGTGTATATGAGAGAAATACACATTCTGACAGTTGTTTCATATGCTGGCCACAGTCCTATGGTGAGCGACATAATTATGACTTTTGCATTTGTCTGTCCTACAGTATGGTCACAGATTCTCAGTTCTGTGGTCGCTGACAAGGAGCATTATGTACTATATCTGCAAGCCTGTAGAGCCAGCCCCCCTAAGGTCTGGCATGATAGCAACCCTACCGCTGTAGTTAACAGTGCCTCCATTGCTTGTGTTCCTTATTAACCACTTAACCACTTAACCTCAAACATTTTCTAAATTATTTTGAGAATGGCTGATCTACAAGCTCATGACGTATCACACTCTGACACATTGTGAGCTTGTAGATCTTCCATAATGACATGCCCAAAATTGGGAATCCAGGGTTAAAGTGGTTAAACCATGTTTCCTCAGCTATTATACAGTATACCACCCTCACATGACTGTAGTGGCTATTGAGAAGGACAGAGACATCCATTGTGTTCTGATAACGATGATAAAATCACATGTCCAAAGTCCACACCCTAAGATATAATGTAGTAGAAACGATGACTTGATTTTGTTTTCCACAATGCATTTGTATTACAAAGACCATATGCAGACTGAAAAACAGCCATAAGACAAGGACAAAAAAACAACAACAATACAATTCAATGATACAGTGAGAGAAATGATGAGGTCGGGTGAGTCCAGCAGTCCATCAGACAGACACAGACACCCCTACAACTCTACCTATGTCATATTTCCTTTGTTGATTCACCTCCAAGTATAGCTGCATGCGTGTGCCTATGGAGATTCTTTTCCAATATTTATTGGATACAAAGGCGCCCTTATTTGTTTAGGCATTATAATAAATTCAAACAGTGTTGTCATCTTGCCTCATGAAGTATACTTTTTTGGACAGCCGAGAGAGGAAATAAATAGAACATAACATCAGCAGTGTGGGTTCAAGCACAGTGCAAACCTACATCATTAGAGGATAATTTGGCTCCAAATACAGATGCATAGACCACTTAACCACTAAATTGCCAGTGCTTGCTGGAGTTTAGGACTATAATAGAACTACCAAAGAGCCATTTATATTTAGATATATCTGGAGATCAATGCTTCGGCATAGAACCACGTACTTCCAATCACTCGTATACCATGGAAACACTGAAGAACCCCTTGCTTCTATAACTACGGCTACTTTCTTCAAATATCTCTGAAGTAGTACAATTCTCATTCTTCTTAAAATAGGAATATATTATTATATATATATTCTATAAAGCATTATTATTGAAAGAGACATCTAGATTCATGGGATGCACTGGTACAGTAGGTAACTGCTTGCTCAATCACAACAGGTTTGATTCCAGCTGGAGACCTGTGTTGCATATCTTTCCCCCTCTCTGCCCTCTATTTCTAGTCCCTCTTATGTCCCATCTAAATGAAGCAAAAAGAAATATATAGATAAGTATTTTCTTAATTTTTTTTCTTCGCCAAAAGAGCACCAGTCTGCAATTTGTTATTGGTCCCTGTAAAGGCTAAGCTTAACACCAGAAATGGTGTTAAGTATTATTGTATGTCTTTAAATGTCTTGATTAATTGAATACACATGACCACAATGGCAACGAGCCCTTAATAGGGCTTTTTGTGTTATCCTTTTAGCACCATATAATCGTACCACTGAACTAATTGCAAACTGTTAATTAAGTATTCATTCAATCAATCAATGTGGTTTTGTAAGGTCAACTGGTCTGCGACCTCTGTCAGAACACAGGCCCAGAGAGGGCATATTTCCCTGTCAGAGATACACAGGCAGTCAACTCTAGATTCACTTCAAGAACAGTGTTGTACAATAAATCTGATGCTAAACCCCTTAGTCAGGGAAATACACCCCACGTGTATGTTGTATTACATTGCATCAGCCAAGTGGGGGAAAAAGTTTAAACATGCAAAGAGGACCCTGTGTGGCTTAGTGACTCAAGGGGTTGATGTTCTATTGCCAGAGTTGCAGCTTTATGGGCCCATAGACACAATCCTGCTGGAACATATGGTTTTGATATGTTCATGTGCAGGGGCTGAGGCCAGTTAAAGCACCAATACACAGCGATTATTCACTCAACTGTGCTACAGCAATCAGAACCACATGCCATACTAAAATGCCCCGATCCTAGTGTTCAAGCACGTCCTGTCCCAAAGGAATGCTGTTCCCAAGCTTGCAAACAACGACTCCATATTCATTTTAAGTTTTCAAGCTGTTACATGGCCACTCCAAGTACCATTTTATTGTGAAATTGGATTATACTGGCTAATGTGTGAATTGCTGTGGTATGCTTGCTATTGCCTGTCTCCCGAGTGTCTGGTAGACACTGGTAGAGCTTTCCACTCACATAAAAAGTCTCCAACACTTTCAACACCCAACACCTAAAAGACCCCCTAAGCAATGCAGAGCCAGGAGGTCAGGCCACTCTAGTGAAAATTAGCACTAATGGAAATATTGATGTTAATTTGTTTGTTTTGTGCATATTGTGTGTGTGTGCGTGTGTGCGTGCGTGCGTGCGTGCGTGCGTGCGCGTGTGCACGTGTGCGCGTGCGCGCAGGCGCATGAGTGCATGTGTGCGTATGTATATTTGTGGACCCACCCTGTTCATCTTGGCTACAGCAGCAAATCTTTGTTGAGTTTAGTTGTGCCAATATGTTACACAGGATATAAGCTAGTGTGAGACTAGGCATGCTAAGAGACAAACACATCAAACAGGCTCTGTAACCTGCTCTTCCTCAATCAACTAACATGATCCATTCACTAGATATAAGCTAAATGTAATGCTTAGGCTGCACCAATAGGGTTGCTTATTTACCAGTTTTTCAGTTTTTGGTTTGTTCTGAAAAGAATATACCACCATGCTGAAAGTCCAATAAAACTAGGTCTATTTTACTGATGCCTCCAAGCTCATGCCTCATGGCTTTTCCTGGGGTCATCCCTATGTTCCCTCTGCCCTAAGTGTTAAGGGAACATAGGGCTGGGGTAACAACCAGGATATGGCTGTAAAGTTACCCCCTGGTACTGTAGGTGACAGCAGCATATACTCTGGGTCTAGGTGTTGGGTCCACTGATTGTCTTCACCAGTCTTATTATGACCACCATGTCTGTTAAATAGCACATCATTTGTATACTCAAGTGAGCTGTGAACTGTGGAAAGAACGTCCAATCCCCCTGACAGCTGTCAGCTAATCTCCTCCATGGAATTGGGCGACAGACCTGCTGCTTGTTGCTCCACTGACCCCACAGCAGACACCCAGACTGTGGCCCGCAACTGTGCGGCCAACGTTGCACGTTTCTGCTGTTTGGTGGAAAGTGATAGGGTGGGCATGGTCATGACCTCTGACTGGTGCAAGAGCAATATGCATGTCTTTATGTCTCTGTGTGTGAGTGTGTGTGTGTGTGCGTGCGTGCGTGCGTGTGTGCGTGCGTGCGGTTACATTCCAGGTACTGCTCCACTTCTACACTCTTAGCATTCACTTTCAAAGAGCAGGTGACAACCAAGAATACTTTCACTCTGTTGACAACACCATTAGGGAGAGGGGTGGCAGTGCTGACATGAATCATTCATGTCAAGTTTTGTAAAGTGTCGAATGAGGTCATCTTCAATTAAGCCCGATTTATTCTTCGCCATATGGTGGCGTAACATCCTGGAAAAAGCCAATCTACAATACAAGCTCACAACGTATCGCAACGCGTCGTGAGCTTGTTGATATTCTTCGCAAACAACACCATGATGGTGTATAAATTAAGCATTATTCATACTGTAAAGACATTGTTAAACCCAATGTATACTCAGTTGTATGACCATGTCGCTTGTATAAATATTTTCCAGAAGAATCAACAGTCGTACGACGAAGTATGAATTGGCCTTTATTCCCACAGACTTGCTGAAGCTCTAGCTTTAGGGCACAAAGCCATCTCTGGTCCAGCTCCCAATAGTCCAGCCCCTTTTCAAACCCCTTTTTACATTGTCCTCTTGGGCTGGCTGACCCCTCGCTGTTATTACTGCGTTCTGCACAACTCCACCAGTGATAACGCCTAATGCACATCTGTATTCTTCCCGCAGATTAGGCTATGGGGATATTGTGTTAGGGAGCCCTCCCCTATGTGTGGAGACCTAGAAACATTGAATGGGCTGCTGGGAGCAGGGCTAAAGCAATAGGCCAGGCTGTCTGTGGTGTCTCCCCAGGGTGACACTGAGAGAACGGGTGTGTGGAACCCATCAGGGCTCCAACTGCTGATGCGCTCCGACAATGTTATGGGAGATCCATTCTGCCATAAGTGGTACATAGGACACACAGGGTATTTCACATGGGGGAGCTCTTATTCTATCCTCAGTTGACTCAATTAGGGATGACTATTTGGAATGTGGGTGTGTGGCCGGATTTCCTGGTTTCAGGCACACAACTCTTCTTAACTCTCCCTGTCTTACTTCTTTTTTTTTAATTATTCCTCCCACTTCAGCCTTAGTATTATTTGTTCACATCTCTCCAGAGTGTTTGAATTAACCCAGTGGCCTCTGAAACACTGCAGGCCTTTGGCTAAAACCCCAGGGCAGACCTTGTGGTATTCCGGTCTACTGTGCTGAGGCCAAACACATGTCCTCCTAGCACGTGTGTGTGTGTGTGTGTGTGTGTGTGTGTGTGTGTGTGTGTGTGTGTGTGTGTGTGTGTGTGTGTGTGTGTGTGTGTGTGTGTGTGTGTGTGTGTGTGTGTGTGTGTGTGTGTGTGTGTGTGTGTGTGTGTGTGTGTGTGTGTGTGTGTGTGTGCGTGCGTGCGTGCGTGCGTGCGTGCGTGCGTGCGTGCGTGCGTGCGTGCGTGCGTGCGTGCGTGCGTGCGTGCGTGCGTGCGTGTGTGTGTTGGAGGTGTAATGCCTGCGTGGGAAACACTTGCATTCCACACCCTCTTGTTGACCTCCCTGAACTTTCCCTGTGCCGAGTGCCGACTCCTCAGAGCCACCTTGGCAGTGGGAAGAGGATGTCCCCCAAGCTCCCATGTAGAGGGACGCACTGTCTCAGTAAAAAAATAGCCTGATCGCAGATTTGAGCCATGTGAATTTGGTTAGCTTGTGATTTGGTCCTGATCTAACAATAGTTGAATATTCCACTCTGAGAGTGCACAAATGTAGCCATATGGACCCCTCTCATAGTTACAAATGGATGATTTAACACTAAGGATTTGACTGTGTATGGAGATGGTAGATCCGCTATGTGATTAATATTGATTGACTTGTTAAATTCCTCTCATACACAAAATTGTTCACTTAATATGATACACAAAATGAACACATTAGTAAACCCTCTTTTCAAAAACATAGTCCCCTGCTAAGACATACATGCATGAGGTGCTCTAACATGCAACAATGATCAGCTCTCTACAAAGCTTAGGGTCAGCAATGGAATGTAACCCTCTCCATGGCTGTTTGACCACAGTCAGACTACTACTAGACCTCACACCTAGGACTCACCTAACCCCTGCTCATTATGCTTTGGTGGGATGGCTCAGGTAGAGGACAGAGTACAGCTACTTGCAACGGGCCTGCTTTTCAAGACACTCAAGGGACCAGTGCCCATGTACCTGTCAAACTACTTCAAAAGAGTGAGAAACGGCCACAGGCACAACATTGGGATGAATTCATTCTATACTATTATGCCACCAAAATGTGGAATGCCCTACCTCCAGCCATCAAAGTGTTGTTTTCCTTTCACCGCAACAAGTTACAAATTAAGACAGACAATAGTTATGAAGAGTAGGGCAGGGCCACTTCAAATCAATATCAAGATTATTTAAATGTTTTGCCTCGATTACGATTAATAAATGATTATTAAAAAAAACTGTGAAAATAGCAGATCTACAAGCTTTTTGAATGCCACCATTGTACAACAAAGCTCTGTATAATCCATGGCTTAATCAGACAAGTCGATTTAGTCAATTATAAAAAGTCTATAACAAATGTTCTTGTTGATATATAAGAAATCATAAAACACTATCACCAAAAAAAAAACGCATCTCGATTAATCGATCAACCTACATTAGTAAGATGAAGTCGGTTAGAGGTTCTAAAGCTCAGTTTCGGTATATTTGTTTATAATTTTCATTATTTTGTATTAATTGCCCAGCCCTTATGAAGAATATTAACATATCTGCATGTAGCAGCGGTGAGCTAATTACAATCTAGTGGCCAGATGTGGGTAGGTAGCTTCATTCATCAGAGGTGAAAGTATCCTATGGAGAATATGTGATTACTGCTGACATGTCATTAATCCCAAACTCAAGAAATATGAGTTTTATCCGGACCTTTACTGATCTATCCAGTATGTACAAGTCCAATATTTGTTGTATCTCTAACACACACTAAAACCCTCAGTATTAATTTAACACTGAATTGGACCCCTGCAGGGCCATTTTGGGTCAATTGAATAAACACACAATCTCTGTACAACCATTTTATTCTTTTGCTTGTTGAAACAACCTTAATCTTGTTTCAAATGATCTCTGTGAAAGTGCACCTTTAATAGCCTGTGGCGTGTGGCAGATGCACTTCTATTCTTCTTTAGGGGCCCTCCTCATATTCAAATGAGAGCAGCTGGGAAGTGCTGTGGAGTAAGAATGAGTATAAGGAGGGAGACAGGATGCATGGGGGGAGCATTTGTTTGGGTACTGCATAATCTGCCACACTTCTTTACAGAGAAACCCACAGGAAAATCCTGAGTGTTAATTTAACTCCGAAAGTGTTAAAAAGGAACATGTTCAACTCCGTCTTTATTTTCTGTGCACTGAGGCTTACAATCTTTGATCCACACGGGGGTTTGAGGCCTTTAGGCTTTGAGGGCAGGGGGAGCGTGGAGCTGAAGAAAGGGAGTGTGGTTGGGGGGAAGAGACAGCCGTTATCTGCCCACCTGCCACGATGCTGCAGTAGGGGCCATGGCAAGGGAGTGCATCTGTGTCACAACAAATGCCAAAATATATATATTTTAAAGCGAACACTTGTAACTCAAATCTTTGCTTCTGGGGGGTCCCTGGAACAAAACATTTTGAGATGGGGGTCCGCGACCAAATACATATCTAAAAGTGTTTTCTAAGTCCTAACAGTATGTTGCTATATCAGTGGTGCTCCAACTTTTCCATGTCAAGGACCCCCAAAATGATGTATTTGGCTGCAGACCCCATCTCATGAGCTAGTATATCTGCTATTTTTGATAGCCAAAGACATCTTAAAATGACACAGATGCGTTCCTGCACAGTCTTAATGGATTAAGGTTTGTGTTATGTCCTTTATTACCCTCCATGTGGATGCTGCCCACACTCAATTGATTTGATTTAGACCGTATGAAATACAAATACCAGTAGGCTGTACATTTTTTTGTGGGTTCTTGCTCTGTTTGTTGTTGCGATAATCTATTTGGCTCCTGGCAGTGGCTCAGAATGTTGAGTGGCTGTCTGGCAACTGGAGGGTTCCAGGTTTGACCCCTGGTTCTTCCTGGCTTTGTGTCAAAGTGTCCTTAGGAAGACACTGAACCCGATGAACAGGTTTGCATGGTTGCCTCTACTGTCGGTGTGTGAATGGCTGAATGTAACAGACATTGTAAAGCTCTTTGGATAAAAGCGCTACAGAAATGCAGACCATTTATAGAGATCAGTGCTCCTCCAGTTGGTCTGCATCCAATCAATGATTGGAGGTGCAAGATTTCAATTAAACAATGAAAAAACTGAAGTAACTGTTTTTGGAGTCAACCAAAGAACACATTTTTTGTATAGGATCTCGTCTCTGGTCAGTAAGAATACTTTGAGGACTCTAACAGGAGCACTCATCCAAGGTTACTTCGACTATACATGCACCTCATGGTACCATAGCACACAAAGGCCTTAAAAACAAGGCTCCAGACATCCCAAAACAAACTGGTAAGGCTACTTCTTGGCCTTACATCTACGACTCATCTAACCTCTGCTCATTTTGCTAGGGTCGGGTGGCTCAGGGTTGAGGACAGAGTACAGCAACTTGCAATGGGCCTGGTCTACAAGACACACTACACCGATAAGTCACCCATGTACCTGTCAAAGTACTTAAAAAACGTAAATGAAGTCCACAATCATAACACCAGAGGTAGCTCCACTGATCACGTTCAACCCAGATTTGGCACAAACAAGGGGTTGAATTTGTTCTCCTGCTATCCCACAAAAATGTGGAATGCCCTACCAAAAGCCATGAATGGGTGTAAAACCCATACTCTCCTTCAAAACCGCTCTAATTGAGTACCTACAGGTGGCTGCAATTCGAAACTGGCCCCTGTAAAAGTCAAATCCTAGCCCCCCCCCCCAAACTGTTTACTGTACATATTTTCGTTTTTCTGTTTTCTAACTGTTTTTATGATGTTTTGCAAAGTAGTGTATATCTGAGTACAAAGGACCCCAATGGAAACAAGCCATAGGCTTTCTTGGGTTTTAAATCCTCTTAGCTGACCGTATTGAACTGCACTTTCCTCTGCTTTTTTTTTGCAAACCGCCAATAAAGTATTCAATCAATCAAATCAATCAAGGAAGAACAATTATAAGTCACTGCTCAGCTTCAATCGGTAATGTTGAAAAAGCACAACCCAAGTCAGAAACCTAACCTTGGTGTAGTCATGAACAGTCTATTATCACCATAAAAATATATAAAGGATTAAAGGACTTAGGTCTCAGCAGGATTTGGACTAATGTCCATGCATTTATCTTCAGTAGACTTGACAACTGTAAGTGTAAGGTTAACTGTATAACCAAAATATTGTCAGCTGATTGATTCAGAACACTGCAACTCGAGACCTTACTAATACCAAGAAAGTGAACCATATCACTCCAGTTTTCAGATCATTACACTGGCTTCCTGACTGTCAAAGAATGTATTTCAAAATACTACTGTTGTATTATAAAGAACTCGTTCCCAAACCCTTTAGCTCAAGACCCAAAAGAGAACTTAGACATTTGGCCGGGACCTAAACTAGTGACAACAGCAGATCTACAAGCTCACAACGCGGCGTGGAGCGACGTGTTGTGAGCTTGTAGATCTGCTATTCTCACTGATTCTTAAACATTTTTCTTTCTTTCTTTCTTTATTATTTAATTATGATTTTTCAATTTTATTTATGAAATACTTTTGAACAATTTTGGAATTGTGTTTAACTGATGAAACGTTATGATTTTTTTATGTAATCTTTTTAAAATCTTTTGAAATAATATACATATTTGTAGGAAATGAAAAAATATATATTTACTCCCGACCCATAAAAATTGGTCCGCGACCCAAACATGGGTCCTGACCCACTGTTTGGGAAACACTGTTATACAGCACTGAATGGTTTAGGGCCAAAACATTTTTTTTATCTTGTGATACCTCTTGAACCATCCAGACCTCTGAGTCAGAACTAAATGTAGAGAAGCAGACCTTTCTTTTGGTTGCTGCCTTTTACTGAGTTATTTTTATATTCTATATTTTCTGCGCCATCATTTATTCTTTCTTATCTTATTTTTAATTGTATTCAAATCTCCATTTATAAGGGGTCATTTGCAGTGTTTTAATGCTCTGTGTCTTAATGATTAATGCTTTGTGTACTTTGAATAGCCTTGTTGTTTAAATGTGCTATACAAATACACTTGGCTTACTTTGCTTTTGCAGTTTCACGGGCGGCAGTGGCTCAGTTGGTAGAGTGTCCGTCTGGGAATAGGTAGCTGGTTCGATTCCCGGCTCCTCTGTCAAAGTGTACTTAAGCCCTATAAACTGCTCCCAATGAGCAGGTCGGTGCCTTCTGCCTTCTGCCTTGCATGGTTTCCTCTGCCATCTATGGGAGAATATAATGCACATTACCACTTACGTTAAAGGTGCAATATAAATGCACTATTTACCAAATAGTATACCGTAATACCTTAATAGTAATATTCTGGCAGTATTGTTTAACAAACCTTTATTATTTTTTGCAAACAAATATGACATTATTTTTTTGCATGTGCAAAATATAAATCTTTCAGAGTGTGTGGCTTTGGTTCACACACTATGCAACTGCATACATGATTTGAACATGCATAGTACATCATTATCAATTTCTTGTTTATGTCCATATTGACTGGCTATAGGCCCACTGGTTTTGTAGAAATTTGTAGCAATTGTAGAAATATTAGGCCTTAATTGTTGAATGATCAAGCATGTTCTAATCATGTATACTTTACATTACTTAAGACCATTTTCCTTATTTATTTATTTTTTACATTTTGGGGAAAAAACAGCAACTTTAATATCAAGGTGCCCACTTTTCCTTGGTGCCCACTCCTCCTGTTACCGTTTTTGGGGATGCAATGTATTAGCTTCTATCAGCCACTGTCTGATGCAAGATCACCACTTTGTGGTAGGATGGAGAATGACCACTGTTAATGGGTTTACTATCTTACATTCAACAGCCCTCGTGCCCTGAGTACATTGGTCTGCTTTTTTTCTTAGTTCTGGGTAGTAATAGACGATATCATGGGTTTCGTTTCTTTCAACACCGTAAAATGTTATCTTATTCAATGATTAGACAGAATCTAAGCAGAGTAAACACTGATTTGGCTTTAAGGTAGGCAGGTACGTAGCCTATATCTGGGGGTGGCATTTACGCTTTACAAAACAAACAAAGGGGCAGCTGTGTGTTTCCGTTGGATGCCTTTACGTTTAGCCTATCATATCCTACTACCAGTGCTGTAAAGTATATAAGTACATTAACTCAAGTACTGCACTTAAGTACAATATTGAATTTTTTACTTTACTGTAGTATTTACAATTTTCATTACTTTTACTTCTACTTCACTATACTGTATCTCACAGTCAAATATTGTACTTTTACCCCACTATAATTATTCTATAATTTAGTTACTAGCAGGGCAGGAATTTCAGGGAGGCCACGAAGGCCATGGCCGTCGTTGCCCCTCAGTTTGGCCTTGTGCCCCTCAAAAAAATGGCATGCCTTGAGGCCACAGTGGCCTTAATGCCCCAGCTGACTCAGACTGTACCACTTTCTCCTCTGTCTTATCAATATGTAGACACAAGTGTCTATTTATTGTCATGTAGACACCAGTGTCTTTTGTTGAGATTCTGAATTCTTAACTCCCCTGAGTCTTTAAACAAATCCAGTGACTTTGATTGGTGGAGGGCTGAGCATGGATCAGATTGTAAATACCATTATGTATTTATTTTACTGCAAATAGTCTACATATTCATACATAAAATCATCCTTACCCCTTAAATTCAATTAATTATTTTTAATCAATTAATTACACACATACATACACACACACACACACACACACACACACACACACACACACACACACACACACACATTACAGTTTGGGTCTGATTTTGACTGCATCATGATGATCGATTGCTCTTCCCTTGGCAAACTGTCGCAGGTTTACATGTAGAATTTGATAAATAGATTGAGACCGAAAAAATAGACTACTCGTTTCTGTTATTTTGTTGAATATTAAAATCTTATGGATCATTTAACGTCTTTTGGAAGTAAGTAATACAAGCTACAATGCAGAGTTAAAAACATATTTTTTGTGCTACCTGCAGACAGTACATTACAGCTAGTTAGCTGTTAGCCTGTCGACCGAACGAGCGACACAAGCAGCTATCTATGCTAAGCAACATACTAGCTAACCTTTTTACATCCACTACTATGTTGTTAATTTTCAGCCATGCGACGATCATTTGATCAATTCGTACCTTATGGTGAACATTGAACGGCACTAAGCTCAGGCTATTTGAAACTGGCATGCTGCTGGTCTGGTGTTGTTAGCTGTTGTTAGCTTAGCCACAATATCAACAACTCAGTATCATTTGCTTTGCAACATCTTAAATTACCAGTGGGTGCATGACATTGAATAGCTATTTTTGCCTGGTGACCAGTGGTGGAAAATTTACTCACAATTTTTAGCTTAAGTAAAAGTATCAATACAATGTAGAAATACCTCTGTTACAAGTAAAAGTCCAGAATTCTAAATTTACTTGGAGTAAAAGTACAAAAGTATTGGTATCATTCAAAATGTACTTAAAAGTACCAACAGTAAAAGTACTCATTATGCAGAATGTCTCATTTCACAAGCTTTCAAATATATAAAATGTACAAAAATATTTTGAAAATAGCAGATCTTCAAGCTCACCATGCATCGCGATGCAAAATGTACTTAAGTACAGTACTTGAGTACATGTACTTAGTTACTTACGCCACTGCAGAGTCTAGTCATGAATATTTGACCGGTCTGGAAAGTATTACGAATGACTTATGTGTTCTCAAGTATTGAAATATATATTCAACCAAACTGATTGTCTTATGTTGTGCTATAAGCTCTTTGTATACAGTCAGAGGTCATAAACTGACTTATCATTTCCTCTCCAGATGATCCTTTTGATAAGCCACCATGCAGAGGATGCTCCTCTTACCTGACCGAGCCATACATCAAGTGTGCAGAGTGTGGTCCCTCACCTTTCCTGCTGTGCCTTCAGGTTATTCACTGACCTTGTGGAATGCATGCTTATTGCTCAATAACACTGATCGTTTAGCAAAAGTAATAAAACAATTGTTTGGTTTCAGTGTTTCACCAGAGGATTTGAATACAAGAAACATCAGAGCGATCACAGATATGAAATTATGGTAAGTGAAATGAAAGCTGTCGTGTATCATTTTCATCCTGATGACACTCACTCACTCTCACTCACACTCAGATTTTTAACATGTCTCACAACTCTGCATCATCCGTATGTAGACATCAGACTTTCCTGTACTGGAGCCTGGGTGGACAGCACAGGAAGAGGTGGCCTTGCTGGAAGCGGTTATGGACTGTGGCTTTGGTAACTGGTTAGTAAGTTCAGTCTTTAGAACACTGATATAAGCTCATATCCTATATTAAAATGGCCTAGCAAGTTGAATATACATAATTGCTCGCTTCTATTTGAATTGATCTTTGGGATGGTAAAGAACTTTTATTTTGTTCCTTCATGATATAGCTCAAAAGGATCCCTGGCTAATAAGCCAAATATGCCTTACTACATTAATTTCCCTATAATAATTTTACATATTGTATTTATTTTAGAAACAGTTAATCTTTTACTCAAGAGGGGCAATGGCCTTCGCAAGTTGATGTCATTTGTCCATGTGTGGTCTAGCCTATGGAATGTATGAATAATAATAATAATAATAGTTTGAATTTATATAGCGCCTTTCATAAACCCAAGGACGCTTTACATCAAAACAATGAACAGCTAACAGACAAATGAACAAACAAAACAACAAACAACTATATGCCAGAAGCCTGAGAGAATAGGTGTCTTTTCAAGGCAGCTTTAAAAGAGTCCAGTGTTGGAGCATGGCGAATCCCTATTGGGAGGGAATTCCACAGGGTGGGGGCTGCCACACTGAAGGCTCTGTCCCCGAAGGTTCGCTTGTTTGCCTTGGGGACAGAGAGGAGGTCCAAGTCTGTGGACCGCAGGGTCCGTGACAGAGTCGGTCTATGGAGTAGGCTTGAGAGGTACTGTGGAGCGAGGGCGTTTTGACATTTGTAGGTTAGTATGGAATGCATGTGCAAAAAACATTTAAAATATTGATTTGATGCTCATATTAACCTAGTTTTTTATTTTCACATGCATTCCATAAATTCCATAGGGCTAGACCACACATGGACAAATTACATCATCAACTTGTGACGGGCATTGTCCCTATTGAGTGAAAGATTAACTATTTCTAAAATAAATACAATATTTAAGGTGTTTTTAATTTTTAATTTTAGTTATAGAGGACAATTATCATGTATTAAGGCAGGGGTCTTCAACAGGGGGTCCGGGACCCCTAGGGGGTCCTCAGAGTAACTACAGGGGGTCCGCCAAATCTTTGTGTGATTTTTACATAAACCACTTCAACCAAGCATCCCTATTCTGAGGAGAACTTTAGCTAAAAATAGCAGATCTACAAGCGCACAACGCCTCGCGCTGCGAGGCGTTGTGCGCTTGTAGATCTGCTATTTTCGGCAAAGTGGTTTGGTGTAGGGGAAAAAAAGAGCAGACTAAGTACAGAGTGAAAGGTCAGGTATACTAAGTATTGTGTAAGTACATTGGTTAAATGTCTGACAATACACATTAACTCATTCACTGCCAGAATTATTTCTGGCCGCGTTTGAACACTGCCATATTTTTCATTGAAAAAAAAAAGTACTCAGGAGCCGAGATACAGAATTTTTAAGTTTTAAGTTAACAAGGAAGTGGATGGGAGTCTATATCTTCGAAAAATCATATCTCCTTGGTCTTTGGGTCAAAAAAAAAAAAAAAAATCAAAAAAAAAAAATATTTTTAATTTTTTTAATTTTTTAAAAAGTCGTTTTAGTCGTTCTTGGCAGGCATGGCTTATGGACAGAAGTCGTTTTAGTCGTTCTAGGCAGTATATGAGTTAACATGAATCCAACATGATAGTGCTGTGAAAAAAGTCTATGCAGCTGCCGATGAAATTTATGAAAATATAAATATTTTACACAATATATAATGGGGGGTCCCTGCTTTATCTCGCTCTCAGCCAAGGGGTCCTTGGCCTGAAAACGTTGAAGACCCCTGTATTAAGGCATATTTAGCTTATTAGCCAGGGATCCTTTTAACAAAATATAGCAAAAATATTTAACATTTGCATTTAATATGGATATCTGGCCTTTCCTAAATGGTATATAGTCTACTTTAAGTGTAATAATATCTTTTGAACTCCTCAGGCAGGATGTGGCATATCAGATGCGTACCAAAAGCAAGGAAGAGTGTGAAAGCCACTACATGAAAAACTTCATCAACAACCCACTGTTCTCCTCCACCTTGCTCAGCCTCCGACATCTGGAGGAGGCTCGTTCTGCAGACAGCGCCATTCCCTTCAAACGTTAGTGCGACCAGTTTCACTATCCACCTGTTGTAGCTGCACTTTGTCTAATCTCTACTCAAGCGTTTTAAGGAATGCAAAGTAATAATACTCTTAAAACACTTAACTCTGGCAGGCATATTTAAAATATTCACTAAATGTACCTCCGTATTATGTTTAGGAGCAGTCAGCCTCCAAAATCAGATGCTCCTCCCTAGCTACCAAAATGTAATGTATAGACTGGTCCCTCAAAATAAACCAAAGTTGTGCTGAACAGGGGGGCCTCTACAGCAGTTTCTTGTATTGTTTGTTTTGTTGTCGAGTGGTGTATGCATGCTTACATTTTTGTGTGCACATATTCCATCTTACCACAGCCACAGATGACCCTCCCAGGCCTACATTTGACTCTGTGCTTTCTCGAGACATGGCCGGATACATGCCCGCCAGAGCAGACTTCATGGAGGTGAGAAGAGTTTTTAGGTTATGGATAGGAACATTTCCGCCTTAACGACAGTGTTTTATGTTTTTTTTAAAGTGTGTTACATTGTCATGTCTACTGAATTATACATAGCATATTTTTAACCACTAGATTGCTCTATTAGTGTTATTGAAAATATGTCCTTTGTTTGTTGCTGCCCCTTAGCAAATGATTCATCGAAATAGTAGCTTTTACTCGTCTGATAAAGAGCACTAATTTAGATGATATAAACTTTACTTATTCATCAAACAGATCTCAGGGACTCAAGCCAGTTCTATATTCTAAGATGGTTTATTAAAAGCCTGTGTTCTATGTATCCGATGTAGGAATTTGACAACTATGCTGAATGGGATTTGAAAGACATTGATTTTGTGGATGATGACTCAGACATCCTACATGGTAGGTTAATTCTTTTAGATTTTCTTTTTGTTATTCCTTTAAAGAAATATTAATGGCACGTGCTTAAGCATTTACAATACAATAAGACACTGTATTTTGGCCCATATCTGCCTTCTTTAGCGCTCAAGGTTGCAGTTGTTGATATATATCATTCAAGACTGAAAGAGAGACAACGCAGAAAGAAGTAAGTCCACCTTCCTCCTGCTCATTTATAATGTAATGACTTCAATTTACCAGTAGAGGGCATTATAAGTCTTCACGAAATTTTAATTTCTGAGCTGTCTGACCACCAAAATACAATATTTGCTGAATTAAAATGATGTCATAGCCCTTGTGACTATACCTCCTTAATCATGGAGATTATTATATTTATTGCATATTAATGGCTCCTAGCCTGTAGGTTCCACATTAGTAAAAAGATGTCCGCCTCAAGACTGTTTTGTTTCCTAGAAATGTTAAAAGCTAAAAGCCTCTTCAAAAATCTGTTTTTCTGTTCAGTTCTTTTCAGATTCTTTATTTTGATCAAGATTAAGCCCCATTGTAAAACGGTATCTTCACTACAGTTTACTACCCTGTATATTATGCACATTTAATGAGCAAACACATTTGATTCACTAGAGTCCCTTCCTGGTTTCAACAACCCAAATAGCATATTTAGTTTGAAGTGCAAAACATAACGTGATTTATATCTGTTAGTACCCATATACATAACACATTTACATCCATAACACGTGAACTCGTCCAACATAAAGTATCGTAGCAAATGGTGTTCCTGGAACAGGCCATCTTTTACTGCTTAGCTTTCCAGAGATGTCATTCCACAGAACCCCTCAGACTGCTATGCTGTCATTCTAGTGCACGTACAGCCAATCCCTGCGGTAATAAATCCATCAGTAAATCAGCGTTAACGAGTTCTTTCTCCCTGAACACTGTGGAATGGCATGTCTGGCTGTGAAGGCAAGGCGTGTGGTTTCGAGCTCCTCCAACTCCAAGTTCCTTGTCCCCTCCCCTCATAGCTTGTCAGAGTGCCTCCAAACTGGTGACACAGGATTAGACCCTAGGCAGTGAGTGACCCCTTCAGTCATGGTGTGTCCTCTTAAGTGCTCTGTTTTCACAGAACTTTTTGCCTCATTCAAGTATTTCATCATCACTTTGACAAGCTACAGTGTTTGGGTTGAGACTCAGACTGCCGCCACAGCTACACCACAAGCAACAATTAGTCCTATGGACCTATACTGTAGTGTATAGTGTTGCTTTTTGCCCCAGTAGCGGCAGGACTCGATGGTGGTTGATGGGTGACTCCCAGTGTTTTTTCCAACTTAATCATTAAGCCAACATTTTCACTAGCAAAACATATATCTCATAATCGATGGATTAGGTGGATTGGTATGACACTTGATGAGTGCATGCATGCTCCCTGGACGATGACCCCCAACTATTTGAGTGATTCCATATCCTTTCTCCAGCACCATCCTCAGAAGATGATTTTGGTGCATGGTGTAAGGAGCATAGTATGCATATAGAAAAGGAAAACACTTGAAGGCAAACCAAAGAAAACAACCTAAGAACTTGAAAGTCTGTTTAAACAGGCCTACACAAGGGCCCTGGCAGCTCTCTCCTAGATCTTTACAGCTTGTTGCTCCAAGTCCAACAGAATCACTTCCCCTGCAGCCTCCGTCTTATAGGGAGTGGATCCTACTACATTTCAAGAATCAATCAGCAGTCATTAACCCAGCTACTCGTTCCCATAGCCTATGACTGACCTAAACATTCCAATCGATGTTGTACAACATAATATAAGGTACTTTTCTCACACATCACTTTATTCAAAAGACCATTAAAATATTGCTCTTGAATACAGCCGGACAAAACACCCCTCCTCCTCTACAGTGCTTGGCACCCTCCAATCTACAGAGGAGTGCCAGCACTGCAGAGGAGCAACATGTGAGGTGACCACACCCATGATTAACACTATCAATGAACGGAAAACTTCAAACATTAAAATGCGTTGGGAAATACAAGAATGTTAAAAAGGAACAACCACTTCCACACAGTCATTTCCAAGCCGGCCGGCGAAGTTAGTCAAATGGAAGCCGCTGTGTAGTTAGGTGTGTGTACTTTGTCCTCAATCAGTGTGTGTGCGTATAGGGCACGGGCTTCCCCGTGATACAGATTGATGGCTTTATTCGCGGTGTGCAATCTCCGAAAAATCTATTCCGAATAAAAATTATCCGCTGGCGTCTACTGTACTATCTAATAAAGGCAGAAAAAGTCCAAAGAAATATCTTTAAAAAAATATATATATATATTCAGGTTTTGTTTGAATGTACTGATCATGACACAACAGTTTGAAAAAATATGTTTTCAGACATAATAAACACCCCTAGAGTGTAAGTATCTTTAGACATGTTAAATGACTAAACGCCATCACTTATTGGAATGTACAGTTGCCATGGTAATTGTATCAGCACTGGGTATGATTTACGTCTTACAATCATCACACTCAAGCTATTACTAGAAGGCAGCTAATCTGCCTTTATCTGAATATTTAAAATATCAAAAACACTATTTTAGTGGTTATGTTTTGTTTTAATCTTAAAGAAGTAGTTCACCCAAAAGAAAAATGTATTTTCTATCAATTACACACCCCATAAAGCTTTGAATTCATGGACATTTTTTAGTTTTTGTCATATTCCTGAGCCAATATTTGTCTCGTCTCTGCCGGTCATTAAATTATTGGCTTAGGAATGCGTCAAAAACTTAAATATCTTCACGAATTCAAGGCTTAGTGGGGTGTGTAATTGATAGAAAATAAGTATTTTTTTGGGTGAACTACTCCTTAAGTAGTGAATATTTGAGCAATAGTGCACTTTATGACATTTGTCTGTAGTAGCTTGTGTGTGTAGTTTGTTAAATGTGTGTCAAGACTACAGAAAAGCAAATGTACCTACAGGTACAAATACATTAACCTGACCTTGATCTCATTTGTTGCAGGATTATTCGAGACCATGGACTGATTAACTTGAGGAAGTTCCAGAGTGAGTACCGTACATTCATATAGGCTTGGCTACTGTATTTCTAGCTTCCCATAAAGGCATGTGTTATCTAGCAGCCAGGTTGGCTCTGTGTCTGCGTTTCTATGGCTGCATCGTGTAAACAACTCGAGTGCAATAACCATCACCGCTAACCTCAGTGGCCCCATTGGACAGCTGAGGTGTGGGAGCTCATATTTACGATCCAAGCTGAGAATAGTCCAATCCCACAGTGTGCCACAGCATAATTACCTGTCTATGAATAGACACCTATGAAATGAACACTGCCGTTCTAATGACGATAGATTGGGAGCTTTATGAGGTTTTATTGATCCACCCCACGCAATTTGGATCTTGCCAAGCCTGGTAATGTAATCCCTCCCATGACGTGGGTTCATGCATTGGAGGTCAGATGGCAAGGGACTCCATGAATACATTTGTCCAGTCAATACCTTCCTTCTGATTGTTCAGCTCATTGTTATGTCCAGGTGTTGCCCTGTGAAATGTGTTGTAGTTGTTTGGGAGTTGAAGAGTGCTCTTCTCATGTTTTATTTATTTATCCTCCAGTCAGCCCTCCTCTCCCTTATCTTTGTAGTACCCAGAGTAGCTGTGGAGCTGCAGCCTGGTTGTCATGGAGACTGTCAAATAGTGTGTGTGTGTGTGTGTGTGTGTGTGTGTGTGTGTGTGTGTGTGTGTGTGTGTGTGTGTGTGTGTGTGTGTGTGTGTGTGTGTGTTTTGGGCTTCAAGACGTTAAGGCTCTTACTATAGCCTTGATTATTGCTGGAAGCAGTTTGACCAACAGACGTAGTGCAAGGCTTTAGTTTATCAGGGGCTCATAGTCTGAGCCAGTCACATTGAATCTGTGTAACACACACACTTAAAGGTACAGTAGGGTAAGTGATTTGCTTTGGTTAAAATAAGTGTTAAATAGCTCTATATTCTGATAGTACTCATTGCTATAGAGTGTTTGTTCAGTATTAGGAGTCTCCTTGTCTCTCCAGCTCTTTATTAAACAGAAAATGCATTTTCGTTTCAGTTTCATTTCCAATTTTATCCAACCAGGACAGAGAACTCAATCAGGATACAGATTAAACAAGTGAAATTGGAAGTGATGACACTAAGAAATGAGCAGACAAAATTGGAACTGGAACACTATACAAATTAAGCTTAAAAATGGGTGCTTTCTCCTGATTGGCTGAGAAAAATGTATTTTCTGTTTATTAAAGAGCTGGAGAGACAGGGAGACATCTGTTACTGAAAAAACACTCTATAGCAATGATTACTATCAGAATATAGTATTTTAACCTTTTAACAAAATACTTTTTGTTTTAACCAAAAAATATCACTTACCCTACCTTTAAGGGTTTTAGGGCTGTCAAAGTTAACTATACCCTAATGAATTATACTTAAAAGTTAATGAATTTCACTTTAATTTCACATTGTTCACTCGTCTCTACATAGCGATCTTTATAATCGTCACCAATTAGAACAAATTGACTTAAAGGGATATTTCACTTTAAAAAAAAGTTTTTTCATTTTATCTTCTGCTCAGGTCTTTGTGAGCCCCCCGGACAGTTTTTAAGTTGCTTGATTCAGTATTTAGATATTTGATATAAATTTGATCAGACAGGCCCCCTTCCTAAACAAACCTATTGTAACTTAACATTTTAACCAGGATAGATTCATTGGAAACACCCGTCCTTGGTTCTGGTGACTGATATTGTCCTTCTAATACGTGAGGAGACTGTGTTTTTTCAATTATTTTTTTCATAAAAAAATGTTTTATTGGAAAATGATTTTTTTTAATACAGGAACAAAAATTTATAAAATAAATGAAAAAACACGTATTGGGAGGGCAGTATGAGTCATCAGAACCAAGAACGGGTGTTTTCGATGAATCTATCATGGTTAAAATGGAGTTTGAAGTTACAATGGGTTTGCATAGGAAGGGGGCGTCAAGGGCGTGTCTGATAAAAATGTATACTGAATCAAGCAACTTAAAAACTGTCTAGGGGGCTCACAAAAGCCTGAGTAGACGATAAAATGACCCAATTATTTTTTTAAAGTGAAATATCCCTTTAACAAGAACAATATTCAAGGGTCCCCACGGTCATGAAATTCCTGGAAATATTTTGAAATTAAAAAAGAAATAATCCAATACTGGAAAAGGTTTGGAATTGATCAAACTTCATCAAAGGCATTGTTTTTGGCTATTGATTTTTTTTTAATACAAAACCTTTTCATAAACATGTATAACATTACACGAAATATGTAACATAAGTAGTTTTTCGCCGAACAGGCTGTGTAACACCCCATCCGCACTGCCAGCGATGCGACGTGACGCGACGCGAGCGGGCGATGAAATCTCATTAAAATACATGTTTTTGAATGAGACCGTCCTGACCTACCGCGAGCGACAACGAACCGGGCAACGACGTCGTCCACCCCTCCTATTTTCGCTCGCAGGCTCTATTTGAGCGAGGTTTCGCGGCTGTGCCCCACCCCCAAACACTTTTTATTGTTTTTTATTTATTTATTTTGCTACACTGCCTATCTTTGGGCATTGTACATAGGAGTAAGAGACACATTATTGCGCTGAATGATTGTTATATAGGCCTGGAAATTGGGCTAAATATTCTGGAAAAGTTTTGGAAATTCATTGCTAAAAATGTGTGGGGACCCTGGTGTAACTAAGAGATTTGCCATAATATATTTTTCACAATGCAAATTACTGGTGTTATACAAGTAGCGTAGCTCCTTTAACCACATGAACCCTAGCATCACCATTCTGGACATGTCATAATAGGTGAAAATACACAAACATTTGGAAAAAATAGGTGAACATTCTGCAATAATAGCAGATGTACAAGGTCACAACATGTCGAGTTTTATAGATTGCTATTTTCATGTTTGACATACAACCAAGTGCATAGTGTTTAAGTCATTAAACTTTAAAGACCTAATTAATTGAAAAACATATTTTCCCGGACGGTGCATTACTCGTGTTAAACATAAACAGTACGTTAAAAATATGCATCTGAAAACGTTTGAGGTGAGAAATAAGCGAAATGTAGTAAATGTGCCTCAGGAGCATTGCCTCTCTCTGGCGCTACGCGAGGAGACACAAACAGCTGCACTATGAGCTGCGTGCGTGTGTAGTTCCTTCGATCACATAGCCTGAGGGTATCCAGGTATTAAAATAACAGTGCACATACAGTAGTACACACTACACAATGCTTCCAACACGGCAATCTGCACACAGCTGTGATTAATTCAATCTGAGTGGGCGGGGTCTAGCTCTCAGAAGACCGAACATTTCGGTTGGCACCATTAAGGCACAATTGTCATCAGAAGAAAGTTCTTATGTCAGATGGATTATTTTGAAGCATGTTGTGGGCCTTACATTCATCCATTCATCTAATGCATTTGGGAACAGAGACATACAGAACCTCCCACTAAAGGAGAGCAACGTGTGAATGACTGAATGAGAAATGCTTGTGGCATGTGCTTTTATGCTATTATCAGTCTCAATGGGAGACTGGTACTGTGAGTGGGTTTGATAAGATATTTTCATAAATTCTCTCTATATTTATCAATACTATATGCTGTTTAGATGAATCAATGTGATACCATGTACAGCACAGTTTTGTATCTTCTCCAGGCCTAGACTATGTTTTTATCCTTGTGTGTGTGTGTGTGTGTGTGGGACGGGTGCTCACACTATCTGCGTTTCTTTCTCAGTGCTGGAACGGTGCTACCCAAAGGAGGTTCAGGATCTGTATGATGCTATGAGACGATTTGCCAGGGTGGTCGGGCCCACTGAGCATGACAAGTTCATTGAAAGTCATGCACGTGAGTATTGAGCTTTATGTACATTGCATATTTTTCAGGACGCTAAAATGTCCGTTGTGGCAAGCGCAATGCGCTAAACGGCCCTGAATTAGTCTTGGGTGTGTATTGGGGGTTACATTAATACAACCGATCAGAGTGTCAGCTGCCATCACCAAGCGGCTTGCGCGCTTGGAAGGCGCATTCCTTAGTGGCGGAGATTAGAAGACTCAACACTTCTGTGCAATAGCGATGTCCTGCATTAAGTGAAAGCACACAAGCTTACAATTTAGCAGCATAATAATGTGATATAATGGAGATGCAGGGGGAAACAAAAGATCTATGCCCACCAAAGCATCATGTGATGGAAACGAGACAGTGGTTCTCTCTCTGCGTACGCAGTGCGCATGGAAAGGTCCAACACGTTATATTCCAAGCCATAGACTGTAAATGACTTAATGACATAATCAACAACCGCACTCAGGCGCATGTAGACGCAAATAATAACTACTAATCTATGTCTAGCACTGGCTGCGGAAGATAGGGCCCTGTGTGTTAATTTAACTCCAAAGAGTGTAAACATTTAACCATTTGTATGTTCTTGGGAGTTAAATTAACACTTGAAGTTTACTGTGCAGAGTCGACAACTTTTGCCTCTTAACTCTTGACCATTTGCATATTGTGAATGTCAGGCAGACATGAAAACCTGTTGTTAATTTTTTTTAGAGTTTTATCACCATGATAATGTCCTTGCTAGATCAGGCTATGTATCGCTGCAGCAGATACTCTGTATTGTGTGTGTATTTGTTTTCTTTGCTACACTGGCTTTCTTTCTATGTATTAATATGCATATCAATGAATACACTTATCTAAATAGCTATGAATATCTGATTCATGGTCCCATGAATGTGAGCTCGTTGGTGTCTGGGGCCACTGCTTCATTTTGTAATCATGAAAGATTTTGCGCTCAAGGATAGATTTCTACATGAATGAGTTGGTAAAGGCGAAACCTCCGGAGGTTTCACTTCAACAATGAAAATTCTCAGTGGAGTGCTAATCCCAAACTCCAGTGAGCATATTGTCAAGATATGAAAAAGGTTGCACATATGAAATTTACGTAAAAATGCAAAAATCGTTATCATTAAAATAATCCTGATATTTTTAGTCAATGTTTTATGTTTATGTTTGAATGTGAGGCTTTGAAATGGTATTTTTATTATTAGTTTGGATCTACCTTGTTTTGAGTTTGCGAATGCAAAAAAGGTTTTTAATTGGGAAAACCACATTTGGGTCTAGAGACCTTCATCAGGTCAAGTTACAAAGCGAGAGAGCCAATCTTTAAATAGGCTATCCAACCTGCGGTGGACCAATCAGGTAGCGTCATAAAATGACATCACTGATTAGTTAACATGTGAGGAACAATCTCATAATGGCAATCGGCAAAACTCATCAAACAATATATATATATATAACATCTAATCAAACAATATACAAGGGTACTACAATCAAAAATAGTCCAAAGGGATGCGCACACATCCCATCAAAAAGTTACAGGTGCCGAACAACAATACATACACTGGAGAAGGAAGGTAAGTCCCCACACTGTTTCTAGTGGGCAGACTAGTGCCACACGTGGCAGTCTGTGGACTTCCCTTCCTTCTACAATCAAAAAAACTGTACGAGTTTCAAAACGGTAATGATATGGGAGTTTTAGCTTCAAAAACCTGTCTCCTAGATTTAGTCTCTGAGGGGAAAAAAGGACCAGATCAAAATCACAATATATAGGCTAAATACCAATATTTTAACTCATTCCCTGCCAATGACGTCTTTTGAAGTCTCTTTAAAGAAATATATTTATAATATATATATCCCTGTTTTTCACACAGAACCAGGATATAACGCGATCCAAAGATGTACTGCTCCATTCACTTCCTGGTTAAAATTAGGGTTGTCCGATATTGGCTTTTTTACCGATAACCGATATACCGATATTGTCCAACTCTTAATTACCGATACCGATATCAACCGATACCGATATATGCGGGGATTATTGTGATTAGGGTAAGCTCAAATTTCATATCACACACACCATATACAGTAAGAACTCCTGTAACTTATTTATAAAGCAAAAAAAAAAAAAAAAAAAAGAATTTTCAAAAACCGATACCGATATTTTCCCGATATCAATTTTTATGCTAATATCGGCCGATAATATCGGGAGGCCGATAATATCGGACATCCCTAGTTAAAATATTAGGGAAATAATCTGAATCTCTGCTCCTGTGTTTTACTTATTATATGTGTTTTATGTATTTTCGAGCCAGCTATTTTCAACTGGGTATAACAAGCGAACAGGAATCACAACATTTCTTTTTTTTTTCATGGAAGCATAGTGAAACTCTCCGTGATTAGCAACCATCAGGGAATCGATCATACTGGAGATAAATATTCTGTGACTACTTGAAAAGGTAGTCACAGAAACTCCTGGCAGTCTGGGCCCTTTTTTTAGGAAGTAGCTCAAATTAGCAGGGTTTATATTGAAAATGTTAATAAAATCTAAAATATCAGAAAATAAATTTCACAGCATGAAATCAGAGAGTAGTTAATCATTTAAGCCTTTCGGTGGCGTGGGTCGGTACAGAGTGAATATCCAATAGACTTCACATCTTTGGTCTTCTCATACACACCTGTCGCCTTGTAGGTGTACAAAAGTCTTGCTTGTTTATACTGTATTATCAGCCGAAGGCAAGGCGAGCGACAATTCTTTCAACCCTGTCCGTGTTTGTCTGATTCTGGAGCTAATATCTCAAACCGCTGTACTTGACATTTTCTGTGGTTTAGACTTGTGTGGTTAACACCCACCACCATCATGTCCTTTCCTTTCCAGTGGAGTTTGATCTGCAGAGGGAGATTCACAGACTACAGGAGTACAGGAGAGCAGGGATAAAGTCTTTCTGTGGTGAGTCCATTTTCACCCCTTGTGACTTTCAGATTGCAGTGCATTTGAGATTGGATACCACCTATTCAACAAAGCTCTGTTTCAGAATTGGGCTGACTTTAGTACTAATTACTTCACTATAGAGCAGAAATGCATGGGGCATTTTTTTCATCCAGACTTGAGTACGGTAGTAACTGTTGAAAAATCCCTAAATACTTTTGGCAACACAATAACAATAAATTGTATTACCTTTTAAAATACAAAGAACATTGCATGTTTCCAAACAAAAATGTAAGTAATTAAATAGATTGATTTGATGAGTCACAAGGGATAAAGGTTATTGAACTGAATTAGAGACTTGGTTACCGCCACCCCAAATCTTTCAAATAGCCCTCATGGTGATGCTATGGTGGTTCATGACAAACTCCCCATAGGCGTTTCGTATTTTCTTCAAAGCACACTTTTTGCTACTACTCCTACATATTTTGTCCAAATCTCACACAAATATCTCTGGAGTCATGTGATCCAGATTTATCAGTCAGATCTTCCATTCTGAATGGCTGATTGACTTCGAAAGCATCACTTCCCTGAATGGGTTTTATGTCCTTTTCCTTGCCAGCATTCATAAGTGGATCTGGGATAGTAATGTGTTTTTATAGAGCTCATTTGGAATAGTGAAATCTAAAACTAAACCCTGCGTTTTTGAAAATTCTGTGTTCTCTATTTCGCCCCACTGTCTATTCCCTGGCAGGTGCCAAGGTGTACGAGCAGGTGAAGAGGGTCCGGGAGGATGAGAGGAGGAAGAGGACCATGCTGTGTGATGTGATACAGTACATCCAGGATGGCCGGGCATGCCAGCAGTGGCTCAGTAAACAGGCTGCAATGTGAGACCACTGTCCCTTTCACTTCCTGTTTATTAGAACATTAGCAGCAGTAATCCTCCTCTCCACAGACACTGACCTCTGTCATTGCATAAACACCCAGACATGCTGAGACAAAAAGAGCACACATGCTCAGTACTGCATGTCCCATGTACTGTACCAGCACAAATAATTATTTCTGGCTTTTTCATTCTAGCCCTGCTGTTGTAATTATGTTTTTCAACCCAGCACCTTATTGTTGTTCTCCAAGTTTAGTAAATTATTGCTTAAAAAAGGGTAGTTTGTGTGATGATTTATTCCCTCATTGGATGAGGAACCTGGGGGAGAGTGATAAACAGACATGCAGGAATGTGTGTATGTGACACATAGTAATGAGTTCTTCCCCCTCTGTACACAGTGACGCTGGCATCACTCCTGTTGTCACGACCATCACAATGTCAGGTATGGTATCGCTGCATAACCGCGCGAGCGCACTCGCACGCACGCACGCACGCTCACTCAGTCAGTCAGTCAGTCAGTCAGTCAGTCACTCACTAGTCACACTGCAAAGAACAAAGCAAAAGCAACTTACTTACATACTTATATCTTATTTTCCCCTCATAATTATTTCCCTCCTTTAACTCCAAACACACATAGGATTGGACCCAGAGCTATTGAGAGTGTTACTATACTCCCATAGACCTCTGTTGTAAACAAAGAATATTCATATCATTTTCAATATTCATTAGTTTATTTGCAAAACAACTTACAGTAGATTTGGAATTTGTTAGATTGTGCTCAGAGATAACAAGAAAAAGAAGAATGTGGAAGTAACGCTTTTCCATGCGACCAATAGTTCCAAACACTACTGTATAGTTACAAACACTGAACCGGAAATATCCGGTTGGGAGCTCCAACGTTGTTATGAATGCCAATTCATAGCCTGGACTTGCCAATCGCCAAGAGTGCGAGTAAAACAATGTATGAATATACCAAATTAAGCATTCCAAGAAGTACTTAATAAATACATTAATAAAATGACTCTGGCCGAGGGGAATTATTTTGGAGGAGCACAGGCTATATCCATATCAGCTCTAGACCAAATCAGAAAAATGCAAAGTTGATCCCAGTCTAGACAATGGATGTTGATGAAGCCCTTACATATACATGAACGATGTGATCGTGTCGCAGCGAGATCAAAGAGTGTCGTAACTCTCTCTTTAAATGGGTCTGGTTACCCCTAGCTATATTTACACAATTTGCCAGTGCCCTCTTCCAACAAAGGGATTAACTGGATTTCGTGGAGCTGCCAATATCTTGGCGTCCATAGACATATACAGTGAGCGTGTAACATGTCTGTCTTGACTGTTGTTGAATCCTTATTCTACAGCAACAGGTCGGAGAAGTGCCCCTCCTCTCAACCTTACTGGACTGCCTGGAACAGAAAAGCTCAATGAACAGGAAAAAGAGGTACATACTGTACAACTGTCTGTTGTCTGATCACATTAATCACTTTCAACCTGTCATTCCTATTCTGAGCATATGAACATTTTTCAAAAAATGCAAGCGAACATATTTTAAAAAATGCAAGCGAACATTTTTCAAAAAATGCAAGCTTATAACATGTCACCATGACCTTGTGACACAGTTTTAGCTTGTACTGTAGATATGCTATTTTACCCTCAATAGAGCTTAAGCCTAATTTACACTTTTCCAAAAACAAAAAATTCAACCAGAATTTCGGCGAGCAATGCGATATGATAAAGTGTAACTTTATCTAGCTTAAAACAGAGCTAGTAATACCGTATACTGTGTGTTTGTGTACCCCTCACGGTCCCTTGTGTTGTGCTTGTAGCTTTGTCAGGTGGTGCGGCTGGTGCCAGGGGCCTACCTGGAGTACAAGCAGGCCCTGCTGAATGAGTGCAGGCGGCAGGGCGGTTTGCGGCTGGCACAGGCCCGGGCGTTGATCAAAATTGACGTCAACAAGACACGCAAAATCTATGACTTCTTAATTAAAGAGGGCTACATCAATAAAGCCTAGCGCTGCTGGATGACTTTGTGTGGCTTTGGCGATGATTGGATTGTACATTATGCCCGGTGTTGTTTTTATACGCATTGTGTCTGTAAAATGACGCTCTCAATGTCCTTCGAGATGTTTTCACTGATGCTCCTTCATTTGAACGATTTTAATCTTTGTAATCAACTTTTAGGTCTGTGTGTGTTTTTGAATCAAGTGTTATTTGTATTGTATAAAAACGGACACATCTATTTGTACAGTATATTCCAGCAGCATAAATGTCTGATTGGAAATGGGTATTTAATTCCACTGTAATCCTTTTTTTGTGTGTTTTATGTTAGCATTTGATTTGTTTTAGATAAAAATATAATGGCATGTACATTTCATCATGTAAAATAAATTAATCCATTGAGTTACTGTCTTAACCCATAAACCCGGGACAGCATCTGTGTCATTTTCAATTTTTGCGTTGGCTATTAAAACATAGCAGATGTACAAGCTCACAGCGCGTCACTGAAAATGTTTTAAAAATGTGTTTGAACTCCTCATTTAGAGGGCATTTGTAGAATCGGCCTCAGGTCTTACAGGGTTAAGCTCAGGTCTGAGGGTCTCCCACCCTCAAATGCTTGCCTTTGGTTCTTATTGGTAACATTTGCTATCCATCCCATGCCTATAATGCTTTATAAACATAATGCAGTATTATCTACTTATAACATCTCATAAATAATAATGCTTTATAACAATTAAAACACATTAAGCATTTTAAAATAACATAAGTTGTAGTCAGCTTATAACACTGCATAATTACAGTTATAAGTACTCATAATTAAATTATAATAGATATATAATGCCTTTAATAATTATAAGGTCAGTTATACTTAATTACTGGTCACTCACAGACTTTTTGGCCAACATCATGGTTTTATTATAATTGTCATTATGTGAGTTATGCATTATATAACTATTATAATGTATAACTCACATATGAGAATTATAATTATAATCACTGTTCTAATGCATTATAGTGTGATTATAAGTCACTGTAAGTGGTCATTGGGTGGTTGAAGTAAAGTAAAACAAAATAGCATTACATTTATGCAAGAACAACACAAAACGTTTAACATAAAGCACCCAATGTCCACCTATAGTAGTATTACAACTATGGCAATTACACGTCGCAATTCTGGGAATTTGCAAAGTGTGGTTGCGCCGACGCCGGTCGCGGGTCTCGCCCGCCGGGACTCGAGGGATATGCCGGGAGGAATAAGCCATTTACAGACGAACAGACTATCAAAATGCCGTTTGGATATGTTTACCGCATGGGCCCAGAGATCGTGTGCAGCGAGTTTTGTGAAATTTGGACAAAATATGTGGGAGGGGGAGCTAAAAGTGTGTTTTGCAGAAAATTCAAAATGGCGGAAAATCTATCCTGACGCAAATGTGCGTGGCCTATATGGGGAGTTGCGTCTTGACCCAAGGAATTTAGGGAAAAATATTTTTTGATTTTATGACCTACGGTTCAAGAGTTAAAGGCCAAAACGTAAAGTGGGCTGTTATAGCGCCACCATGTGGCCGACTGGTGTGATTATTTTTTAAATCATTTTGCAATAAACTATTAACCTCCCCTCCAAGTCTTGTAACTGTAGCCCTTACGGTTTCCGAGAAAAAAATACTTGAATGGGAGTTTTTGCAATTCCCATTAAAGTGGATGGGGAAATGTAATGCACTAATAAATCAATATCAAAAAATCTATCCAGACGCAAATGGGCGTGGCCTATATGGGGAGATGCGTCGTGACCCAAGGAATCCAGAGAAAAATACATTTTGATTTTACGACCTACGGTTCAAGTAAAGTGGGCTGTTATAGCGCCACCATGAGGCCGAATGGTGTAATAATTTGGCAATAAACTATGAACCTCCCCTCCAAATCTGGTAACTCTAGCTCTTACGGTTTCTGAGGAAAAAATACTTGAATTTGAGTTTTTTCACTTTTTCATTCAAGTGGATGGGGAAATTTAATGCACTAATAAATCAATATCAATAAAACTATGCAACCAATCTCTTAGCAAGGTACAAGCAGTCTATTCCCGGTGAAGCCGGTCATTATGACATATGGCACGAAAATGGGAAGAATAAACTGTGGGAGAAATAGCGAATATGAAAAAAGTTTATCTAGAAAGTGAAATAATAAAGTGGGAAGAGAACAAGCTCATATTGATGTGTGGTTTTAAATAGACAATTTATTCAAATATGTAAATTGTCTCATTAAGTATGCACGATTTAAACTACAAGAAGAATCACATATCAGCTGAATGTCCAACATGTTTTATTATTTTTACTCATGCAAATTGAGAATAGATGGACTTTTACTTTTAACAGAGTATTTATATTATCACTACTTTTACTATAACAAGTTTATCATTTGTTTATAATCATTTAAGTTAATATAAAAGTTTGAATATAAGCCATAGACGCCGGAGGGGGGGGGGGTCACGCGGCCCTTAATGTCCCCCCACTTTTCAGCTATCCACTTATTTTATATATATATATATATATATTTAAAAAAAAAAAAAATCGCCTTTTTTTTTTGCCTCCGCCCACCCCACCGTTCCCATTGTCAAGAGGCCAGACATGCTAATTGCCTCTAATAAACAAGTCGTGATCTCTGTGGCTGTGCTAAACTATGTTCTGCAGGTTTTGGCGTTGCCGTTTGCCCTTATTGAAATGAAGGGTCGCTATGCTGTGTCCCTCGACTCCCTCGTCCTGCACTAACGCACGCCGTGGCTACTGTGGTGGCGAGATGTGGTGTGTCGGTGTTGTGTTTGTGTTTGTGTTGGACATCTCGAAGGCCCGCTCTTGTCCCCAGACCGCCAGGACGCGCTCGCCTCTTTCGCCGTTTCCAAGCTATGATCCCTGCCGAGATAAAGGGAAGATCTCCCACCACCCAGCTTGGTGGAGGGTTTTCTGCGAAAAAGTCCGGATCGCTGTGCTGATGTCCAGAAGTGCTTGTCTGTCATAACTCCTTAGACACCCGACCCGACGGTGTAGGAAAAAAAGAAAAGGCTTAAAAATACTAAAAAGGAAAAACGCTGCCACGCTGAGGAGTGTGTACGGAAGCAGCCTTCCCCCTCCATTGGCGCTCCCATATAATGATGTCACATGTGTACTTTTTATAGAATGTCATATCAGAAGACAGAGCCTCGCAGCGTAAAGAATAGTTATACCCTTCCAGTCAGAGCTCCTATGTCTTGAAGGGTCCGTGTACGTTCTGGCAGTTGGATTTTCTTTTGAAAACCACAAACAGAAAACCGCCCGTTGCGCTCGTTTTTCATTTTTCATTTAGGGTCATGTCGGTTCTTTGCCAAAAATAGCCGATCTACAAGCCCTCAACGCCTCGCAGCGCGAGGCCTTGAGGGCTTGTAGATCTGCTATTTTTGGCTAAAGTTCTCCTCAGAAAAGGGATGCTAGGTTTCGAGTGGTTATGGTCAAAGGAAAAATCATATCACATAAAGATTTGGCGGACCCCCTGTAGTAACTCTGAGGACCCCCTAGGCCTAGGGGTCCTGGACCCCCTGTTGAAGACCCCTGCTGTAAACTGGGAAAAAAAACACTTTTTCCCCCTTTTTTTCAAAAGGGCACTTCTGGTCAAGAGGGCAAAGGGCAGGTGCTCTAGCACCACCTAGAGTCTATCTGTGCACGTCCCTGGCCACCCACAGAGGAGCAGTTAGGAACTCAGTGCCTATCTCATGGACGCAATCACATTGCCAGGCCCAGGATTTGAACCCAGGGCTTTCTGTTTACAAGACAGGCTCTCTACCCATTCAACTATGGCCACTCCTTTGAACAACACAGTGGTTTTCAAATTCTTCATATCAAGGACCCCCAAATTGTATTTTGCTGCGGACCCTCATCTGAAGAGATTTTATGCCAGGGGGCCCCCAAAGAAAGTACTTTCAAAAGTATTAAAACTTTGTCACAATTATTTCAAGATTGATTGAATACTTTATGAACAGTTTGCAAAAAGCACAGAGGTACAGTTATACAATGAATTAAACATGTAGATCTGCTATTTGTAGGATTTGAACCCAGGACCTTTTGCCATTATGTAGAGAGAATCCGAACTCAATTAACTATTGTACTTGGATGGATTCCTCACAATAAAGCCAGAGGCTTGTTTCCATTGTGCTCCATAAACATTCAAACACCTAGAGATTCTAGACAAGCAACAGCACAAAACAAAAATCTGTATTTTGTTTGTATCGTTGTTAGTAGTCACTTAAAGCAGAACACAAACTGGTCTGGATGAGCAGGCAGCATGGTAGCTCAGCTCACTGTGCTGAACATTGTCTACATGATCCAAAAGTCGTGGGTTCAAATCCTCCTGCTCCTTTACTCTGAAGCATGTTTTGAAGACTTAACATCCAGGAACTACACTTAAAAGTAGTAAAAGAAAGGATGTGTAAATGTGTGGTGGTGCTGTAGGGCAGTGGAGTTGGTGAACACCTCTGTGGTATCTGCAAACAGGGCCACAGGTTCAAGTCCAGCCTAGGCATTGAAGCCAATACTCGTTTCTGGGTGCTGCTGTGTCTGCTGCCCACTGTTCTTCTCAAACTAAGCTGTTTATTCACACTTGTGATTTATTGAATATTATTGCCCACTGTTAAATTATTGGAATGCTGCCAGCCCAGTAGGTAGCGCTCACTAACACAGGGGTCCTTGTGCCTTGAAAAACAAGACCCCAGTTACCTTCCACTAATAACATGAAGAACATAAACACACACACACACACACACACACACACACACACACACACACACACACACACACACACACACACACACATAGTTACCTTCCACTAATCACACGAAGAACACACACACACGCACACACGCGCACACACGCGCACACACACACACACACACACACACACACACACACACACACACACACACACACACACACACACACACACACACACACACACACACACACACACACCATTAGTCAATCATCATTATGTTGATTGACTGGATGTGAGCAGTGCTTATTAGATATAAATAGAAGGCAGGTGAGAGATGCCAGGGTGGATCACTTCAGAATGGAACCTGTCCCCCCCTGCTGCAGGTAAATACAAACTGTTTGAATGATATGAAAATTACATCTTTTTAGCCTGACTATTTAACATTATTGTTTAAGAATTGGGTTTATAGCCTAAACTATAGCCTACAACTAAACTACAACTACTAAAACCAACTCAGTCAGTTGTTTTCAAACCTCTTCCATATCAAGGACTCTCCTATGACAGGGACCCTGTAAGGCTACAAGATGTGTGTTGTATTACAAACAATATTATTAACACAAATCTTGTATGTGGGTCCCTGGCACATGTTTTCAGATGGGATCTGTGGCCAAATACAAATGACTTTGGGGGGGGTCCTTGACATGTAAATGTTTGTGAACTACTACCTGTCTTTAGTAATTTCTGAAACCAGAACTGACTATAGGCACGGTAGTGAAGGCTTCCAAAATGTGACCCTGTAGGCCTACACCTGTGGTTCTCAAACTTTCATGTCAAGGACCCCCAAAATTAAATGTATTTGGCCCCATCTCAAATATTTGGTTCCAGGGACCCCCAGAAGCAAAGATTTGAGTTGTTATGTTTGCTTAAAAAAGAGGGGGAAAAAAGATATATCTTTTTAGCCTGACTATATATATATATATATATATATATATATATATATATATATATATATATATATATATATATATATATATATATATATATATATATATATATATATATATATATATATATATATATATATATATATATATATATATACACATACACATACACATACACACACATATACACACACACACACATATACACACACACACAGATTTTATATATCACACACACACCGATTTTGTTCAAAAATGGCAGCTCTACAAGCTCATAGCGTGGTATTCGGTGCTGGCCTGAGCTTGTATATCTGCTATTTTTGAACAGCCAAAATATAAAGGTTTAAATTATTGTGATGCTATATTAACACCCCGTGGGGGTCCCGGGACCCCCACACTGAGAACCAATGGCCTACACAACTGAACTGTTTTGTCTTCTTTCCAGAATCTGAAGTTGACCAGAAGAAGACATCTTGAGGACATGCAGGTGGCTGGAGTGACGAGGAAGATGCAGATGGAAACGGATAATCCGCTGTGACGATCTAGGTTTCTATATCTATGGCTGTTCCTGCAGCGTGTACAGTGAAGATGGCTGGAAGGTAGGAACTATGACGCTGTTGCTGCAGCGTGTGCAGTGAAGATGGCAGAAAGGTAGGAACTATGATGCTGTTGCTGCAGCGTGTGCAGTGAAGATGGCAGAAAGGTAGGAACTATGATGCTGATGCTGCAGCGTGTGCAGTGAAGATGGCTGGAAGGTAGGAACTTTTTAAAATTCTTTTCTGCTGCTGGTTAGGGTTAGGGAGGTCACTTGTGTTGCGCCATTCGCGTCATAAAATGTGCCATTCGCAAAAGAACAAAAAGAAAACAATGGCCTACACAACTGAACTGTTTTGTCTTTCTTTCCAGAATCGGAAGTTGACCAGAAGAAGACATCTTGAGGACATGCAGGTGGCTGGAGTGACAGAGGAAGACGCAGATGGAAACGGATGATCCGCTGTGACGATCTAGGTTTCTATATCTATGGCTGTTGCTGCAGCGTGTGCAGTGAAGATGGCAGAAAGGTAGGAACGATGATGCTGTTGCTGCAGTGTGTGCAGTGAAGATGGCAGAAAGGTAGGAACTATGATGCTGTTGCTGCAGCGTGTGCAGTGAAGATGGCTGGAAGGTAGGAACGTTTTCAAATTCTTTGCTGCTCCTGGTTAGGGTTAGGGAGGTCACTTGTGTTGCGTCATAAAATGTGCCATTCGCAAAAGAAATCCACCAACGCAAAACAAAAAGAAAACGATGGCCTACACAACTGAACTGTTTTGTCTTCTTTCCAGAATCTGAAGTTGACCAGAAGAAGACATCTTGAGGACATGCAGGTGGCTGGAGTGACGAGGAAGATGCAGATGGAAACGGATAATCCGCTGTGACGATCTAGGTTTCTATATCTATGGCTGTTGCTGCAGCGTGTGCAGTGAAGATGGCTGGAAGGTAGGAACTATGACGCTGTTGCTGCAGCGTGTGCAGTGAAGATGGCAGAAAGGTAGGAACTATGATGCTGTTGCTGCAGCGTGTGCAGTGAAGATGGCAGAAAGGTAGGGACTATGATGCTGATGCTGCAGCGTGTGCAGTGAAGATGGCTGGAAGGTAGGAACTTTTTAAAATTATTTTCTGCTGCTGGTTAGGGTTAGGGAGGTCACTTGTGTTGCGCCATTCGCGTCATAAAATGTGCCATTCGCAAAAGAACAAAAAGAAAACAATGGCCTACACAACTGAACTGTTTTGTCTTTCTTTCCAGAATCGGAAGTTGACCAGAAGAAGACATCTTGAGGACATGCAGGTGGCTGGAGTGACAGAGGAAGACGCAGATGGAAACGGATGATCCGCTGTGACGATCTAGGTTTCTATATCTATGGCTGTTGCTGCAGCGTGTGCAGTGAAGATGGCAGAAAGGTAGGAACGATGATGCTGTTGCTGCAGTGTGTGTGTGTGCAGTGAAGATGGCAGAAAGGTAGGAACTATGATGCTGTTGCTGCAGCGTGTGCAGTGAAGATGGCTGGAAGGTAGGAACTTTTTCAAATTCTTTGCTGCTCTTGGTTAGGGTTAGGGAGGTCACTTGTGTTGCGTCATAAAATGTGCCATTCGCAAAAGAAATCCGCCAACGCAAAACAAAAAGAAAACAATGGCCTACACAACTGAACTGTTTTGTCTTTCTTTCCAGAATCTGAAGTTGACCAGAAGAAGACATCTTGAGGACATGCAGGTGGCTGGAGTGACAGAAGAAGACTCAGATGGAAACGGATGATCCGCTGTGACGATCTAGGTTTCTATATCTATGGCTGTTGCTGCAGCGTGTGCAGTGAAGATGGCAGAAAGGTAGGAACGATGATGCTGTTGCTGCAGTGTGTGCAGTGAAGATGGCAGAAAGGTAGGAACTATGATGCTGTTGCTGCAGCGTGTGCAGTGAAGATGGCTGGAAGGTAGGAACGTTTTCAAATTCTTTGCTGCTCCTGGTTAGGGTTAGGGAGGTCACTTGTGTTGCGTCATAAAATGTGCCATTCGCAAAAGAAATCCACCAACGCAAAACAAAAAGAAAACGATGGCCTACACAACTGAACTGTTTTGTCTTCTTTCCAGAATCTGAAGTTGACCAGAAGAAGACATCTTGAGGACATGCAGGTGGCTGGAGTGACGAGGAAGATGCAGATGGAAACGGATAATCCGCTGTGACGATCTAGGTTTCTATATCTATGGCTGTTGCTGCAGCGTGTGCAGTGAAGATGGCTGGAAGGTAGGAACTATGACGCTGTTGCTGCAGCGTGTGCAGTGAAGATGGCAGAAAGGTAGGAACTATGATGCTGTTGCTGCAGCGTGTGCAGTGAAGATGGCAGAAAGGTAGGGACTATGATGCTGATGCTGCAGCGTGTGCAGTGAAGATGGCTGGAAGGTAGGAACTTTTTAAAATTATTTTCTGCTGCTGGTTAGGGTTAGGGAGGTCACTTGTGTTGCGCCATTCGCGTCATAAAATGTGCCATTCGCAAAAGAACAAAAAGAAAACAATGGCCTACACAACTGAACTGTTTTGTCTTTCTTTCCAGAATCGGAAGTTGACCAGAAGAAGACATCTTGAGGACATGCAGGTGGCTGGAGTGACAGAGGAAGACGCAGATGGAAACGGATGATCCGCTGTGACGATCTAGGTTTCTATATCTATGGCTGTTGCTGCAGCGTGTGCAGTGAAGATGGCAGAAAGGTAGGAACGATGATGCTGTTGCTGCAGTGTGTGTGTGTGTGCAGTGAAGATGGCAGAAAGGTAGGAACTATGATGCTGTTGCTGCAGCGTGTGCAGTGAAGATGGCTGGAAGGTAGGAACTTTTTCAAATTCTTTGCTGCTCTTGGTTAGGGTTAGGGAGGTCACTTGTGTTGCGTCATAAAATGTGCCATTCGCAAAAGAAATCCGCCAACGCAAAACAAAAAGAAAACAATGGCCTACACAACTGAACTGTTTTGTCTTTCTTTCCAGAATCTGAAGTTGACCAGAAGAAGACATCTTGAGGACATGCAGGTGGCTGGAGTGACAGAAGAAGACTCAGATGGAAACGGATGATCCGCTGTGACGATCTAGGTTTCTATATCTATGGCTGTTGCTGCAGCGTGTCCAGTGAAGATGGCAGAAAGGTAGGAACTATGATGCTGTTGCTGCAGCGTGTGCAGTGAAGATGGCTGGAAGGTAGGAACTTTTTTTAATTCTTTACTGCTGCTGGTTAGGGTGCTGCTGGTTAGGGTTAGGGAGGTCACTTGCGTTGCGCCATTCGCGTCATAAAATGCGTCATTCGCGTCATAAAAAAAACAAACGCAAAAAAACCAAAATAAGGCGCTGGTCTGGTTCTCCTGGTTTTACTAGGACAGGGTTCGATTCCCTGTGGCGCCCTGCTCATGGTTTGCGTTGCATTTACATTTCCCTGGTTTATTAGCACTTGATTGGTTACATTGTTATGGGGGGCAGCAGTGTTAAAATGTGTCATAGGAGGGGGGAGGTACAGGTTGAAATGAATATGCATTACTGCATGCATTTTATTTTTTTCTAATCAGTTCACCAATCCTCTCCCATCACCTGCAAGAAATGCACTGCACCTTCCATCACCATGTCCTGAGATACTGTGTTCAGAATGTTTTGTCCCTGTTGGCTTTTGTGACCCAGGACAAATTCATGTTATAAATGATCTGAATTCACCAGTGGTGTAAAATAACTAAGTACATTTTTGAGGTACTTCCAATTGTCTATACTATTACTTGTACTCCAGTACATCTCGGAGGCAAACTACAATTATTTCAAAACTTTAGTTACTTTGCAGGTATAAAGTATTTATTACTTTATAAAACATACATTAACCACTTTAGCCCTTTTTTATACCTAGGCCATTTGAAAATGGCAGATCTACAAGCTCACAGCGCGATGTGTTGTGAGCTTTTAACATTTCAAACATTTTAGTACTTTTACTTTTGGTACATTTTGATACCAAACTTCTACATTGCAGTATCGATACTTTTACTTAAGTAAAACATTTGGGTACTTTTTCCACCACTGGAATTAAAGGTAGGGTAAGTAATTTGCGTTAAAATAATTGTTAAATAGCTCTATATTCTGATAGTACTCATTGCTATAGAGTGTTTGTTCAGTATTAGGAGTCTCCTTGTCTCTCCACCTCTTTATTAAACAGAAAATGCATTTTCGTTTCAGTTTCATTTCCAATTTTATCCAACCAGGACAGAGAACTCAATCAGGATTAAACAAGTGAAATTGGAAGTGATGACACTAAGAAATGAGCAGACAAAATTGGAACTGGAACACTATACAAATTAAGCTTTAAAATGGGTACTTTCTCCTGATTGGTTGAGATTTTGACACGTACCGAAAAATGTATTTTCTGTTTATTAAAGAGCTGGAGAGACAGGGAGACATCTGTTACTGAAAAAACACTCTATAGCAATGATTACCATCAGAATATAGTATTCTAACCTTTTAACAAAATACTTTTTGTTTTAACCAAAAAATATCACTTACCCTACCTTTAACTTTATTTAAATTGATTTATTCAAACTTACTTTATACATAGTAACTAAGGCTACTAGGTGTAAACATTTACTTTCTACAACACCAATATGTTTGTGTTGTAATGTACTGTATAGTTCAAAGCCATCTGCATCTAAAGTCCCTTTCCCCACACCACCTCCACGGAGGAAATGACACTCAAACATACTACTAGAGTGGGACTTGAACCTATGACTTTCTGTTTACCAGGTAGCCACTCTACCCATTCAGCTATGGCTGTCTCTTTAGGCTTAGTGGTTCTCAAAAATAAGAGCGTTCCAAATTTGGCAAGATGTTGGGTACATCTTGATTTATTGTCAGAACCTGTAGTTGAACTTGCATCCTCACACATCATAGGCAGGCGCCATTACTCAGTGAACCACTGAGCTTTTGTTTAATGCTTACGAAAGAAACCTTCACTTTAAATCCATTTCACTGTATTCCATTTGTATATTGTCCCTTACACCAGTAGGTATACTATAATACTAGTCCTGTGTAGTGGAAGAAAGCTGGTGAAAACTATTACTAAAATTGATAAGTATTAGCCGCAGACCTCCTCCGATTCTTCAAAATGTTTAACTGGTATTTGTGGGACTTGAACCCAGGACCTTTTTTGACATGCAGAAAGCATCTTTCACAGTGAGCTATTGTCATGACTGCTAGAACAGCCAAATAGAATAGATTCATCACAAAGATGTTTCATAAACATTGAAACATCTAAGCTAAACTAAATCATTGCAATCAATCAACTGCATATTTTGATATGTATTTTGTTGCAGTAATTAAGGAAGTGAAGGGACAGTGGAAGTTACAGTGGTTCTTCTTTAATCTGAAGCATGTTTTAAACACCACACTTAAAAGCACTAAAGAAACATGTGGCAATGTGTGGAGGTGCCATAGGCAAGCGAGTTCTGACGTGGATACCTAGGCGACCTTATAAAAGGCCAAAGCAGGTTCAAGTCCCGCCTAGGCACTGAAGCACATACTCATCGATGTACTCTGTTACCCCCGGTTTACGGGGATGCAGTACAGTGGGGCCGGGGAGCGGTTTAGCTCCCCGGTGTTTCCACACAGTAAAACTAGGCGGTTATGGCAAAAAAAGTCACACCTACAATGACAATTACTGTAGGTGAGGTCACTTCCTGAACTGCACTCCTCCCACCTCACTGTTCTCCTCCCACCTCACTGTTCTCCTCCCACCTCACTGTTTGATGTGTGTGCTGCTGCCCTGTCTGCTGACTGCTAAGCGCTGACTGCTGAGCGCTGACTGCTGAGCTTTTCTATAACTAAGCTTGTTTATTCACATTCACATTACTAGAGCCTGTTACACGGAGGCCTTGAAGAATGGGTACAGCGGTTTGTTGAAAACTAAAACGGACGGTTATTGTTAAGTCAAGACTCAGAAAGGGAGCCTTGACTTAGTGCTGAGAGCCTAGTGCCAATCCTCTTCCTACTGGCCCATGTATAGTCAAAACTACACCCCTGCTCTACACTACATTTCCCAAAATGCACCAGCAAAATGGCCGCTCATTACCTGATGGGAAGCACCTGAAAAGGAGTGGAGGTGCTCAATCATTATACAAACACACTTCAGAGAGAAGGAACTAAGTTCTACCAAAGAAGTTCAGCCCAAAGACGCCAATGGTTGGTGAACTGGTTTTATTTACTTTGATTTGCAATACTGCTTATGTGTTTGAAAATGTGTCTTATAATGTGTTCATGTCTAACTGGTTAAGTTAAATTAAGGAACACATTGCAGCATTGTTGAAGGAACTCATTGCAGCGTTGTCCTCTTTTTGTGTTTGGAAAGAAAAGTATGAAATACAAAAGGATAATACAAAGTTAAAAGGTTAAAATTCTGTTTATGATTTAAAACTACTAAAATGTAGAAAATTCATGAAATTACCATGTTATGGTTTATTTGAGTTAAGACTACTAAAATGTGGAATTCATGAATTTGCCATGTTTAAGAAATGCTTAAAATGCTAAGTGAAAAATAGCTGATCTACAAGCTTGAGGGTCTACTATTTTTCCTAAAATGTGTCTTTATTCCATTTAAATTACTTAAGATGGTTTATTCATTTTAAATGTTTAATTAATTTAAAATGTTTAATTCAAATGATTTACTTAACTTGTTTAAGACATTGATTGGTTAAAGACACTTTTTGTTTGGTCTAAGGGCTTTAATTGTTTTAAGACATTTAATTGTTTTAAAGCATTTATTGTTTTAAAGCATTTATTGTTTTAAAACATTTATTGTTTTAAAAAATGTATTATTTGAAAACCCTAAGTTGTTTAATAAATACCCTAATTTGTTGTAAAACGCAATGTTGTTAAACCTTGTTTTCTCTCTGTCTTTTAAGGTTTACAACCTGACTATGATTGACCAATCAACGAAAAGAAGCCAACCAAAATGAAATATAAGAGTTGGAAAAAATAAAGGAGTTGATTGAGTTTGAGACTGAGTTGTGTCATTGTCTTGGGTTTGGAGCTGAACTGTGAAAGAACTTGACAGTTATTATTATGCTGCAGTGGTCACGGCACTAGCAGCAGCATTAGCAGCAGCATTAGCTGCAGCAGCAGCATCATTATCATCATCCAGGTAAAGTGCCCTTTATTTTCCACAGAAACGCCACTAAATCATGTAACATTCTTTTTAGATCGACCTGGGATTGTATAATTGTGTACTGGGCTGTCTGTAACCTGCAGCTTGGGCTTAAAGCTAACAACAGTCCATTAGACAATTGTAATGATTCATAAATATAGTTATTCATATCTTTTCATTCATTTTAATGCAAGTATGCAATATGGTGTCAACATGGCAAACAAGCGCTGGTAGTCGGTACGCCTGGTTTCTACTGGGAACAGGGTTCGATTCCCTGCAGCGCTGTGCTTACTGTTTCACCTTTGTCCTGTTGTGTATGTTTACATTACATGTTAGCACTCAATTCATTGATTCATAATACCTGAATGCACTTTTTATGCAAAGCTGTTCATGTGAAAGATGGTTGCATACTGAGCAACACCAGAATATTCACCACATGCTGACTGCATGTTTTAATTTCATTGTGGTTCAAGCATAGGCATAGGATGTTGCTGTGCATTTGATCACTTGGATCTGGGTGTGCATGCTTTCTTTATTGTATATTTTTATTTATTTATCATGTACAATTATTTCATTTAATTTAGACCTATTTGTGTTTGCTTTTAGCCTACATATAGTATGTGTGCAGTGTGCTTTTTGCAAACTGAAAAATGAAATGATGAGAAATGTGCATCAACAGAAAAGCCAAAGGCTTGTTTCAATTGAAGTAGCTATTGCATGCAATACTCCCCCTTCTTAGAAACGCTCTAAACGTTCTAAAACATTTTGTTGTCAAGGACCCCCCGAATTGACTTCTATTTGGCAGTGGACCTCAATGTGAAAAGATGTAGTGTCAGGGCCCCCCATGAAAAAGATGTATATTTAAAACTTAAAAAGAATCTATGTATTTATTCCAAATGTCTTTATTTTCACACAATGTCAGGGTTAAGAATCAAACTCACAACCTTCTGTTTCTCAGGCAGGCTCTTTATCCAGTGGGCCACTGTGCCATGCCTAAATAAAGGCCAAATAAATAATGACAGAAAAGCCAAAGGCTTGTTTCCATTGGGGTTCATTAACATTGAAACATCTAGACAGGTACTGTAACAGCACAGCAAACCATAGACAAAGTAATATGCTGTAAAGTTCTTTTTTCTTTTCTTTTTTAAAAGTACTGTTGTGTGTTGTTCCACAAAGAGGAATGAAGACCTTTCATAGCAAGGGAGCTGGTAGCACAATGGGTAAGTCTAAAGGTTCTCTCAGTACTGAGGTTCCATGTTCAAATCCCAGTCATCACATACATTAGTGTTGTACTTTGAAATTTTCAAGGCCAAAATACAAAAGAGCAAGTCAAAACCACAAAGAGACCTGTTTGGCATGGCGGAGAGATGGAGTAGGGGTCTAAAGGTTGGACTCTCAGCACAGAGGTTCCATGTTCAAATCCCAGTCGTCATATACTTCAGTGTTGTTGTACTTTGAAATTTTCAAGGCCAAAATAGAAAAAAGCAAGTCAAAACCACAAAGAGACCTGTTCGGTATGGCGGAGAGATGGAGTAGTGGTCTAAAGGTTGGACTCTCAGCACAGAGGTTCCATGTTCAAATCCCAGTTGTCACATACTTCAGTGTTGTTGAAATTGAAATTTACCAGGGACACTTGACTCGAGTGGGAATCGAACCCAGTCAAGTCATGTTATTGGACAGACGCTCTACCAGTTGAGCTATGCTGTTGGCTGAGAGTTACAGGTTTCCTGGTGGTTTTAACTTACAGATTTCCTGCAGGTTTTAACTTGTTTTTCTAGAAGTTAGTCTGCAAAGGGAAGCATCACTAAGGATATCAGTCAATTTATCCATTGCCCCAAGTTACCGGGAACACTTGACTCGAGTGGGAATCTAACCCACTCAAGTCAAGTCAAGTCATGTTATTGGACAGACGCTCTACCAGTTGAGCTATGCTGTTGGCTGAGACTTACAGGTTTCCTGGTGGTTTTAACTTACAGATTTCCTGCAGGTTTTAACTTGTTTTTCTAGAAGTTAGTCTGCAAAGGGAAGCATCACTAAGGATATCGGTCAATTTATCCGTTGCCCCAAGTTACCGGGGACACTTGACTCGAGTGGGAATCTAACCCACTCAAGTCAAGTCATGTTATTGGACAGACGCTCTACCAGTTGAGCTATGCTGTTGGCTGAGAGTTACAGGTTTCCTGGTGGTTTTAACTTACAGATTTCCTGCAGGTTTTAACTTGTTTTTCTAGAAGTTAGTCTGCAAAGGGAAGCATCACTAAGGATATCAGTCAATTTATCCGTTGCCCCAAGTTACCGGGGACACTTGACTCGAGTGGGAATCGAACCCACTCAAGTCAAGTCATGTTATTGGACAGACGCTCTACCAGTTGAGCTATGCTGTTGGCTGAGAGTTACAGGTTTCCTGGTGGTTTTAACTTGTTTTTCTAGAAGTTAGTCTGCAAAGGGAAGCATCACTAAGGATATCAGTCAATTTATCCGTTGCCCCAAGTTACCGGGGACACTTGACTCGAGTGGGAATCGAACCCACTCAAGTCAAGTCAAGTCATGTTATTGGACAGACGCTCTACCAGTTGAGCTAAGCTGTTGGCTGAGAGTTACAGGTTTCCTGGTGCTTTTAACTTGTTTTTATAGAAGTTAGTCTGCAAAGGGAAGCATCACAGTAAAGACACCAGTGGGATTTGAACTCATGGCCTCTGGATCATGAATACTGCGTCTCAACCCATTGAGCTAACTGTTGGCAAAGAAATACAGCCTTCCTGGTGCTTTGATTTGAACAACAAATAAGAGAAATACATTTATTTTTTCACCATTGGTTTGTCACTACCGAAACGAAAGTTAAATCGAAAAAAATCAAAAACCTGTTTTGGCCTTGAGTCTTGGGACTCAAGGCCCAAAAGAGAAATTTGATGTCTCCGTGGGAGTAATTGGTTCGACTCAAGACTCTTTTGGGTCTTGAGTCTTGGGGGGGAAAAAAAGTGCACCAGTTAGATTTGAACCGGGAACCTTCTGGTTGCAAGACCACAGCACCACAGAGGTCCTTACCTGTTCTGTTGACTTGCGTGTCATTTTCTGAAAGATTATATAAAGGTAAAAGCCCCAGGTAAAAGTTAGAAAGATGTCCTTGCGGGATTTGAACTCAGGACCTTCAGTATGCAAGGCCTGAATCTTAACCACTGCTCCACCATGGTACATACTTTCTATGGTCTCTTGCACAGTGTTCAGTGAAAGATCAGATAAAGGTGCAAGAGTCAATATTGGTTGGAAACCTGTCCTGGTTGGATTTGAACCGGTAACCTTCTGGTTGCAAGTCCTGTTTCTAAACCACTGCACCACAGAGGTTCTGACTTGTTCTATTAACTTAGCCTGGCAAAGTTTGTACCCTTCTCCCTTTAAATATCCATTGCCATTGACAATGCATTGGGCGCTTAAAGTTAAATATTTCAAAAACTACAAATCATTTCAAAGTAAAAAAACCTCAAGCATGCATGTCCACAGTAAGGTGGAATTTTTGAACTGTGAATGGAGTTTCTAGGTAAAAGTGTTTTTTTGAGGTCCCAAAACCTTCCATCCGCCTCCATTCTAAATCTCTGAACTTTTAAAGGAGTACAATTCTAAAACTATGCAACATTTCAAAGGAATACTGTGCGGAGGCTGCGCCAATTACATTGTCACATAACTCCTGAGATCACTTTTTTGAGAGGACTTTTTTGGAAGCCATTTACGGACGAACGGTATGGACAATCAAAATTCTGTTTCGGTCCAGATTATCGCATGGGTCCAGAGATCATTCGTACCGATTTTTGTGAAATTTGAAGAAAATATGTGGGAGGAGGAGCTAAAAGTGTGTTTTGAAGAAAATTCAAAATGGCGGAAAATCTATCCTGACGCAAATGGGCGTGGCCTATATGGAGAGTTGCGTCATGACCCAAGGAATCTAGGGGGGGAAAAAAATTATTCTACGACCTACGGTTCAAGAGTTATAGGCCAAAACGTAAAGGGGGCTGTTATAGCGCCACCATGCGGCCTACTGGTGTAATTATTTTTTTAAATAATTTTAAAGAATATTATAAAGCTCCCCTTAAAGTCTTGTAACTCTAGCACTTACGGGTTTTTAGAAAAAAATACTTGAATGGGAGTTTTTTCCTTTTTCCATTAAAGTGGATGGGGCAATTTAATGCACTAATAAAGCAATATCAATTAAACTATGTAACCAATCTCTTAGCAAAATACAAGCACACGATTCCCGGTGAGGCCGGTCATTTTGACATATGGCACTAAATTGGGAAAAATAAACTGTGGGAGGAGATGCGGCTCAAAATAAAGTTTATCTAGAATAATAATAAAGTGTGAAGATTACTATAGTCTGGTTGCCCTGTTAGGGCAACCACACTAATAACAATATGGCAGTGGCTCAGGAGGAGGTAGAGCGGCCGTCTTAGAATCCGAAGGTTCCAAGTTCGATCCCCGGCTCTTCTTGGCTAAGCCTATGTGTCGAAGTGTCCTTGAGCAATACACTGAAACCCTAATTGCTCCGAATGAGCAGGTGCCTTGCATGGTTCCTCCGCCGTCGGTGTGTGAAATGGATGTATATGTGAATGGGTGAATGTGAAATACACTGTAAAGCGCTTTGGAGAAAAGCACTATATAAATGCAGTCCATTTACCATTTACCAATACTTGCAAAAACATGTATTTTTTTAACCCATTTTTTCATCCAGTGCCAATTGTCTAAGTAATCCTGGGCGCTACACTCCCTCTGCCAGCCTAGGGAGAGCCTAGAGCCGAGCTCATGCCTCCTTCAATGCATGAGAGCTAGCAAGCCGCTTCTTATCACCTGACAGGGGGAGGTTCCCTGGTAGGACATAGTGCGTGGAAGGAATACGTTATTCCAACCAGTTCCTTTCCCTACATCAGGCGCCCCGGCTGACCAGGGGGAGGCAGTATAGAGACCAGGGTTACTGCATGTTTTTGTGAGGGTAGCAACCCTAGGGGACACGGGGAGAACATGCAAACTACACACAGAGGCCCTTTCGCCAACCCCACCTAGGGTATGGGCACTGATGACGTGGAGGAGAAACACGCTCACAGCCTCCCCGGCGGGAATCGAACCCAGGACCTTCTAGCTATGAGGCGACAGCGATACTGACTGCACGCGTCTGAGTGTCAATTATGAAATATGATACTTGATCTTATATGTAATTATAAAATGCTTTGTATAATGTTGTGATTATTGTTATAAAGCATTATGATTATGAGTTCTTAGAACTATAATTAAACTGTGTGTTATAAGCAGATTGCAATGCCTTATAAGTATGTTTATAATGCGTTGATAAATAGGTTTTTGAGGCCTACCCTTATTTTAAAAATAAGATCTTATTCACATTAAGTCAAATAGTAATTTCACGAAACAATATGACTCAGACAGCCATGGCTTGTATAAAAACGAATCACTATTGAGAGAAATTGTTGAGGTATAGAATGGGAGGCAGTTTTAAAGCATTCTTATCAATAATGGTAACCAGGGCAACGTACCAAGGTTTTACAAATGTGACACAATTTGTTTACATATTAGTGGCTCCAAGTTATCTTCTTCAGCTGATGTCGTCTTCCTTCAGAATTAGGCTTCATCAGGCTGCCATAGCAACCAGAGTTTACCCTGACCCAAACCTGAAAACAATTGCTCCTATCCAACATTGTTATACTGTACAGTACATACCAAATCAGGCAACAGCAAGTTTATCATACACAGAGACCTGTGGGCTGCAGTTTCACCCATAAGTTAGGCTACTTGGGATATTGGACTTGTTTGACGTATTACTAAAACTGTCAACAGAGATATGTGTTTGGTGTCAAGAACTCATATCAAGGTAACATGGATATGACATTTTAATAAGACTCACAGAAAGGAGACATCCTGTACAGGGCTTGGGAAGCAAATTTTACATGATCGAGTTAGGCCAAGATGGCACGCTAAAATAGAAGGGTTATAGGGACCTATCATACGTTATATGTGTTATACAGTAGCTTAAGACAGTAACTCAATTGGATTCATGTTTTAAAAATGTCAGGAACCTACAGACTTAAAGCCATTGTGTTATGTCGTCCTCTTTATTTGCACACCATGAATAAACATTACATTCATTGTTGATGGTTGTAACAAAAACAAAGGACTGCTATCAAAATAAATATTATCTGTATATTATCTCTATTAAACTAAATAATGCACATTTATAGAGGATCCCATTAATCCCCTCTCATTATACAGTTGTATAATTGAACTGTAACCCACCCTGTTTGACTGGCTGGCTTGTCTGCACATTTGCGTATTTCATTTTTTCATTTTTTTTTTTGTATTTTATTTTAGAGACAATACAGTGCATAACAAAAGATACAGAAAAAAACATAACACCACCAAAAAAAAGACAGAACATTACAATAATAATATTTTTTTGAAAGACACCAAAAACAAACACATTGCTAGGTTTTACGGACGCAGCTGCCTTTCTAACACTTTCTAGGGTCTTGTCCTCACATCAGTCCATCTGAGAATATGTAAGGAGTCCATATTTTATCAAAAATGTCCAACTTTCCCTTAATTTTGTAACGTACATTTGCGTATTTCAACTACAGTAGACTCAGTCCACCTCATTTCTCACAGTCCTCATTGAAGTGTGTTCCAGAGTGACATGGTAGAAGTGGGACTGTGCTTAAGGATGGCAGCCACCAGACTTTGACAGGCTTATCAGAGCGGTGTGGACGGTGGCTTCAGCCTCTATAGCAAAAAAACTGACAGATTTTAATGGAAAAGTTTGCCTTTGATGATAAGGGCAAATGGATGAGCTTCTGCAGTCAAAGGGCTTGTATTTGGAGGTTGGATGAATTGCAAATAATCATAGTCGATGTTCAGTGTACTCTTGTAGCACTCATCGGGGCAGTGGTGGCCTCACAGGGGTCATGCCTTCAAACTAAGGCAAACTAAGCACACCAGATTGTTGATGCTATGCAATTTTATTTTATTACTATTTTTTATCATTGATTCATTCACTAGATACTTTATTAGTCAAACAATGTGAACAACGATAGTCTTGATCTAAGGCTGCACGAGGTTGGGGCTTGAACCTGCCATCCTGCCATCCTGTCTCAGTAGAGGCCACAGTTAGCAACCTCACCACTACCCATGCCGTCAGACAGATACAGACATAGGCCTACGCGTTTTTTCAGTGCTCGGAAACCGTTGGTCCGATCAAATTGCCACTCAGCACTGCACACCCCCAGGGTCATATGGGCCAGGTTTGAGGCTGTTGGATCAGATTGCGCCCGAGTTATGTCCAGGACAGACAGACAGACAGACAGACAGACAAGCACATGCAGGTATCGTGAATTATAGATAGATAGATAGATAGATAGTGTGTGTGTGTGTGTGTGTGTGAGTGCGTGCGTGTGGGCAGAGATACCATGTTTCACCTTGCCCACACACTGTCTCTTAAGACACAATCACCATTTGCTTCCCTTGCTGCTTTGACTCGTCATAAAGGTGAATCGATTTTGACTGACTGATCATAATGATCACTTCTAGCCCTGAGCTTTCTTTTCATTCTATACATGATTTTGATGAATCCACCACATCATACTGTTCACTAGTAAGAGACCACACCTTCTGCTCAAGGTAAACATTATTTATTGAACACAATACAATGAAATGAATGTTTGTTGCTGGGGAGCCCAAGGCGGGGCGAGACTCGGGGTGGGGGTATAGTCTCGGGAGCCAGGCGACCGCCGCAGTTGCTCTGCTCAGGAGCGGTCTATCTGCTCAGGAGCGGTCTGTCGCCTTCGCTCCGACACTGCCCCGCCCTGGGGCTCCTGGAGGATGGAGAAAAAACTAAGTTAGATGAGCAAAATTGGTGAGAAAGGAGGTGGTTGGGGAGGAGGAGGGAATTTAGATTTGCGAGCAGCCAAATCAAACAGGTAGGTGATACAATCGCAGGTGTACTTATACTGTGGTGATTGCCGCGTGGATTGGCTGAGAGATAATCAGCGCAGCTGAACTTGGTAAGGTGATTGCCTTACCAAGTTGAGCAGAGGTTGAGCAGAGGGAGGTCTCCACTCCTGAACATGCGTTGAATACAACTACATTTCACTAGTAAGAGACCACACCTTCTGCTCAAGGTAAACATTATTTATTGAACACAATACAATGAAATGAATGTTTGTTGCTGGGGAGCCCAAGGCGGGGCGAGACTCGGGGTGGGGGTATAGTCTCGGGAGCCAGGCGACCGCCGCAGTTGCTCTGCTCAGGAGCGGTCTATCTGCTCAGGAGCGGTCTGTCGCCTTCGCTCCGACACTGCCCCCAAAAGGCTGGCTTGAAGGTGGGAAAGGCCGGGAGGTGGAGACGGTGGTCTCTAGGCGGGCAACTGTTGCGTGATTCCTCCTGGCTTGAAGGTGGGAATGGCCGGGAGGTGGAGACGGCTGGTCTCTTGACGATGGCCGGTAGGTGGAGATGGGTGGCTTCTAGGCGGGCGACTGTCTTGTGATTCCTCCCGTCCTTGGACCCTCGGTCGGGCGAGGAAAAACTCCCTCCGGGGAGGATGGAGGAGGAAGAAACCTCGGGAAGGATCGCGAAGGAGGGGACCCCCTTCCAGGGCGGACAGGCTAGGAAACGACACGCCAGTTACGGTCGCCGCAGGTGGAGATGGTCGTTGCGCAGGTCTTGGACGTTTGTTCTTATGCAGGAGTGGTAAGCTTCCGAGGACCATTGACCAAGGATGCGGACGACGCGGTCTGACGGCCGTGTCTGGACACGGTGGAGGCGGCGCCGATCCGGAAGGAGTGGGCGGAGTAAAGCTGAGGTGGAAGGCCGGAAAGGAGAGGATTTGGCGGAGGTGATGGTCAAACCAGAAGCGGGTGGCGATGGAACCGGGCTCGGTGGGTCCGAGTGGGAGGACGGAGAAATGACGAGATGTCGGGAGAATAGGAACGGCCGATAGTGTCAGCTGGGCTGTGGTACCTTGTGGGTTAGGACGCTTATTGCAACGATCTGTAGGCCCCAAAAGGCGCGGCGGAAGCTATTGGGTGAGCTCACGGAGTGCGGTTGATGGACGGAGGGGCCGAAGGTGTTGGGGCCAGGCGGAGGCGCGCCAGTGGCACTGACGGCAGTAGCCGAGCTGAGTGAATGGAGCTGCGTCGGTGTAGCGCTGGGTGTCGTCAGGGAGAGTATCGAAGCCTTGACGAAGGTGATGCTGTTCCGTTTGTTGGGGAGGTAGTGCCGGAGGGAATCGGAGGTCTGAGAAGACCGACTTGACCGTGGAGAGGCTGCGTGAGCTGCTTGAGAGATGTGCTGGGGCTGGCGGCCCGAACGAGTGCGTGAGCTGCTCGTAGCATGGCTGAGGAGTGGTGCGTCCAGGTGAGCGAGGAACGTGAGCTGCTTGTGAGTCGACCTGGGCTACCTCCCTGATTTTGGGTTGAGGTGATCGTGGAGCGAGAACAGCTTGAAGTCAACCTGTGGGTCAAGGGTGCCTTTCTTTTCTTCTTCTTGGCACACGGCACGGGGAGAGTTGGCGCACGGCGCCGGTCCGAGGGAGGGAATGGACGAGGTGCAGTGGGCACCTGTGGGCGTGCTCATGAGGAGTGTGTGCTGCTTGCGGCGTGGCTTGGGAGTGACAGACCCCGGTGGCCGCGGGACGTGAACTGCTCAGGGGATGACTTGGAGGTGACGGGTCTGGGTGAACGTGCGGTGCGAGGCGAACGTGGGGCGAGAACTGTGGTTCTGTTTACTGAGAAATGGCATGCTAAGTTGTTTGTAGATCCCTTGTGAGTGAGTCTGTACTACTCTGCATTTGTCTTGGCGCCGACGTGAGCAGGTTCAGATGGGCTGACGATGGCTTCTCTCTCCCGCCTGGAGTAGAACGCCACCATGACGGGTCGGCTCCGAAATCTGGTGGAAGCTAGTCATGTGCTGTGGAACCTCCGGGCAAGGGGCCGAGTCCATCCTGGCCCCGGGGCTTCGGCCAGTCCAAGGCAGTGGGGTGTACCTCGGCCGGGACCTGGAGAAAGCAAGCCGCTACCCCCTTGATGTGGATGAGTCCCAGCGTGTTGTCGTTAAGGTGAAGGTCAACGTGGGCGACGTGATCCCCATAGATTGCCAAGCCATCCGCGGCTGCTTGAAGGACAACCTGGACGTGACGGGTCCGGATGAGCATGTGGCATGGCCTGCTTGAAAACCCGATGGTGCTGGGTCCAGGTGATCATGTAACGAAAGCTGCTTGAGGGATGACCTTGAGGTGTTGGGTCTGGGTAGGCATGGGCGTGCGTAGTGGGATGCTGGGGGAAACCTGGAGGTGAGGGTCCGGGCGGGCGAGCATCGTGGGCTGCTTGGGGGGAGCCTGGAGGTGATGGTCCAGGTGGGCGAGCATCGTGGGCCGCTTGGGGGAAACCTGGAAGTCACGGGTCCGGGTGGGCGTGGGTTACTTGGGGGGAACTTGGGGTGGCGGGTCCAGGCGGGGCGAGCGTCGTGGGCTGCTTGAGGGATAACCTGGGGGTGACGGGTCCAGGTGGGCGTGCGGCAAGAGCTGCTGATGGGTCCAGGTAATCCTGGGGCTTCTCTGCTGTGCAGGGGAGGGAGGCGGGGACTGGAGAGTGCCGGGTTGCATCCTGTTGAGGTGGGGCAGCTGGGGTAGCTGTGGCTAGGGTGTGGGATGAGGCTGGTGCGGGGAAGGGGTTGAAGCCGAGGGGCAAGAGAGTTGCTGGAGAACAGCTGAGCTGGGTCGGGTAGTGGCGTGGTCTGGGTGGAAGGCGCCGCAATGCATGAGGCAGGGGAGGTGGGAGGAAGTGAGTGGGCGGCAGAGCGCCCTGAACGGGGGCGGGGCTTGAGGCGGGGAAATGCCGCCTGGGCAAGAGGTGCCACCTGAGCGAGGGGCGGGGCTTGAGGCGGGGGAATGCCGCTGGGCGAGAGGTGCCGCCTGAGCCAAGGGGTCTTAGGGCAGCAGGGGGGCTGGCTGAGCATGGTGGAGTGCTGTCCGGGGCGTCTAGCGGGGGTGGATGGGGTGCGGGACGCCGTGCAGCGCGGGGAGGAGCAGGGGAGGCGGCCGGTGTATGGCTGCGAGCCGGGCGCCGATGAAGCACTGCGGGAAGAGTTGAGACTTGTTGAACGGAGACGTGCCACTGTGCCTGGGAGGGTGGCGGGGTGCGCTGCTGCACCTGCCGGCGTGCTGGTGAGGGGGAAGGGGGAGCGTGGGGGTGCGGCTGCTGCCTTGCGGGGGAGCGGGGGTGGGAGGGAGGGGGGGTTGGAGTTGGGCGGGGAGCGCTGCTGCACTACCCGCCGGCGTGCTGGTGAGGGAGAGGAGTTAGGGAGGTGAGGCGAAGGCATAATGTGCCGCGTTGGCTGCCGTGCGGGGGGGGGGGGGGGGGGTAGAGGTTGCGGGGCACTGGGCACCCGCCGTGCAAAGAGGGTGGGAAGGCGGAGGGGGAATAGAGGTTGCGGGGCACTAGGCACCCGCCGTGCAAAGAGGGTGGGAAGGCGGAGGGGGAATAGAGGTTGCGGGGCACTAGGCACCCGCCGTGCAAAGAGGGTGGGAAGGCGGGGGGGGGAATAGAGGTTGCGGGGCACTAGGCACCCGCGGTGCAAAGAGGGTGGGAAGGCGGGGGGGGAATAGAGGTTGCGGGGCACTAGGCACCCGCCGTGCTTGAGAGGTAGAAGGGAGAGAAGAGAGGGGGGGACGTTGGAGGGAGGCGAGGCGGGGCGAGCCTGCCGGTGGGGGTGGGGGAGGCTGGGAGCGGGGGGGGGGGGAGGCTGGGAGCGGGGGGGAAAGGGAGGGAGGGAGGCAGTTGGAGTTGGGCGGGGAGCGCTGCTGCTCTACCCGCCGGCGTGCTGGTGAGGGATAGGAGGGAGGGAGTTGAGGGCGAAATGCGCCGCAATGGCCGCCGTGCGGGGGAGCGGGGGGAGAATGGCGAGGTGCGGAGAAGCGCCTGCCTGCGAGGCGTGAGCCTTGCGGGGGAGGGAGGCGGGGGAAGGGAGGGGGGAAGGTGGTGGGGAGATGGCGAGGTACTGGCCACGGTGGCCGGTGCCTGCCTGTGAGCTGGGGGAACGTATGAGGCTTGCGTCGGCCGGCGTGAAGGTGAGGGAGGAGGGCCGAGCGCTCACCTGACGTTGGGAGGGAGGGTGGGGAGCAGCAGGAGGCGTGGCTGAGGATGACGGGCGGGCAGCGGAGCTGGAGTGAGAGGCCCGGGTGGGCGGAGCCGATCCTGCTACGGGGGAGGGGGGCACGGTGCACTCCGTGCTGAGGTAGGCCAGGTAGGCTGCGAACGGGTCGGCCTTCCGGCCTGTTTTTGAAAAAAGGACGCCCCTGGCCGTAAGGACGCACTGTGAACCGATGACCGTCTAGTCTGATGTTGCTTGCAGGGGCGGGGCTTGCCCCTGCGGACGGCCGCCGGTTGCCAACGCTCCTTGGCGAGAGGTGGTGGTCCTGTTGTTCTTCTTGGCGCGGCTGGGGAAAGCAAACGTCTCCCTGGGGAGAGCGGGGGGGGGGGGGGAGGGGGAGGTGCGTTGAAGCACCTGCCAGCGTGCTGGTGAGGGAGCGGGGGAAACTGGACGGTGGGCGGAAGGCAAAATGTGCCGCAATGGCTGCCGTGAGGGGGAGGGGGTTGGGGGTTGGAGGTGGGCCGGCGCACGAGGCGTGCGCCGGCCGGCGTGAGGGGAAGGGAAGGGGGGGGGGAGAATGCATGGAACAATTAAATGCATGGAACAATTAAATGCATGTAACAAATTGAATGCATGGAACGCTTAAATGCATGGAACGCTTAGAGAACTACTGAGGTGATAGACAATGGCTAGAAACACTTGAACGCTTAAGTGAAAGATCTTTAGTAATTTAGAGGGCATGTCAAATGAACATGTGTTAATGTAGGACCTATGAGGCCACCATGATACAGAAGTTATGGGCTGGAGCTCAACAGAAGCTACGGCAATTAAAATATAAACAGATTAATCTCATACTTAACTCATATTCACCTATGGGAGAATGCTGTGGTCGGTTTAGATTTGCGAGCAGCCAAATCAAACAGGTAGGTGATACAATCGCAGGTGTACTTATACTGTGGTGATTGCCGCGTGGATTGGCTGAGAGATAATCAGCGCAGCTGAACTTGGTAAGGTGATTGCCTTACCAAGTTGAGCAGAGGTTGAGCAGAGGGAGGTCTCCACTCCTGAACATGCGTTGAATACAACTACATTAAGTACTTGACATGTGCTTCAGGCCAATTAAGGACTAAGATAATGTGTAGTTAATTGCCATCATTCATATACTGTATTCAGATGTCTACTTGCACGAACACTTGGACAGCACAATATTGCTCTGTTCTAGACATAGTGGAAGGTCTGAATTAATACCAGGTTAGTTATTGGTGTTTGTAATAGAGGAAACCTAGATTGTGGATAGGATAATATATGAAAACATTAACCCCCCTTCCCGATTCCAGCCCATATACAGTAGGTGGTTTAGTTAGACCTATAAAGTAACAATCTTCAAGTAACAATAATGTAAAAATTGATACAGGGCAGAAAGTGAAGCCTGACTTAAGCTTAATTCATACGCACATTTTTTGCTTGAAAATCAATTACTTTTGGTGAGTGACGCTATTGTGTGGTGAAACATAGATTAGGTTTGATCACATTAACTCTATACTGGGCATTTTGTTAGGGCGAAATGCCCAGAATGGCGTGTGAGCATGTGGATTGGCTCATTTCACCACACGACAGCGTCGTACAACAAGGTATAAATCAGGCTTATTCCTCCTTAAAAAAAGAAAAAAGTACTATTGGTGTTAGAGCATCCTCTTTTTTCCTCACCGTTATTGATTTTTTAACTTGCTTTAACCACTGTTCGATGAAAATGGAAGAAAGCTGTTTCCCTCCAAACAAGCAATTCATCAGTCATCCATTCATCCTACATCCTAGCATTCATCCTACACCCACGCTCTGCATTGCTGTGCACCTGCTTAGAGGGACAAACTCCAGCCATTGGCATTCACCTCCCTCCCCTCCCTTCAGCCATTATTGCTAGGCAGTGATTAACACAGAGGTGAATCCGTCTTCCATTGTCAACACGCTAGGTTACCTTGGCAACCAGGTCTGTGGCATTCTGAAGTCTGAAAGGAGAAGCGGCTGTGGAGAGGAGAGGCTATGCTGTGAGAGCCACACATTTAGACACACGCACACACACATGCACACGCACATGCTCACACACACACACACACACACACACACACACAGACACGCACGCGCACGCGCACGCACGCACACACACACACACACACACACACACACACACACACACACACACACACACACACACACACACACACACACACACACACACACACACACACACACACACACACACACACACCTCCCACCCTGTTGCTCGTCTGCTGGCAGAGGAGTCGTGACTCGTGACTAACCAAAGCAGTGCATGGAATTGAAGTCTGCTGTAGCACTGACCCCCCCCCCCCCCCCCCCCCCCCCACACACACACACACACACACACACCCACACCCATCCACCCCAACTCCCCCCCACCCCCCCCCCCCTCTGTGTATGTACGTTTCTTCACAGAGCCGCTCTCATGAAAGAAAAAGGGGTGGACAGATGCATGCCATTCAACACGCAACAAACATCTTTTTGCTTTTCTCCATCCAAGATGACCCCTCAACACAAAGCAGGGCTCAGAGGGGCGCCACCTCCTCCGGAGTGGTTTGATGCCACTGTGGCATCTCTGGCTTCTTTCCTTTTGTGTGGCAGAAATGTGTGTTTGTTTGATGTAAGAGGAGTGTTGATCAGAGTGACAGGGAGACCGCACGCTGAGCTGAGCCGCTCTCCCACGCTAACATGTTGCCACAGCAAACACTTACAGAATCTCAGGTTTATTTTACCATTGTCACAGCTGGTGACATGAAGATACCAGTGGGATGAGTAGCTGCCTTATTGAGACAATACACACATACACACACACACGCACACAATCCCTCCTGCTTACCCTTAAAGTTTGATTTATACTTAATGGTATAGGGTCAAGTGTTATGTCATTGCAGTACAGTATAAAGTAGGCTTAAGCCAAGTCCAGCACCTCCAGTACTGACCACAAAACACTTTCAGCTGTCCTTATTTATACGTCCCTGTCAAGTGGTTTGACGCATCAACCCAGCTTAAAATAAATGGCTCGCTCAGTGAAGATCTTTATACAAAAGGAGGAATCAGTTGGGAGATTTACGATGCATCTATAGGCTCAGTGATGGTTCATTTTCACAGGTACAACCATTCATCAACAGGATTAGCAGAAGACATAGTTGCGCTGATAAACTGTTGAAGCTTTGACTGCACGGCTTGATTCAGACCACAATCCAGTCTCATAACTCACCACAGAAACCTCTAACTCCAGGCATGCCTGAGGCTTTGCTCATGGCACTGAGAGGAGAAATGAGGATTCTGTGTGGTCTGTAAGAGGGAGTCAGGATTGTCCAAATTCCTGGAAATGGCCAGGTCTTTCTCAGCCTGTGCCAATGTTTTCTAAATACCATGCGTCTTTTCCTGCTCCAGCTTTCACACCGTGACTGAAATGTGCTAGCTGTCATGCTCATCATTCTCGCCTGAATGGTCATGTTGGATGCAACCTACGGTAGCCTGAATGAAGTGAACGCCTTCTTGATTTAATCGCTTTCAACCTGGCATCCCTGTTTTGGGCATGTCATTATCATATGCAATATTTTTCAAAAATAGAACCCTTCTTCTGGATAGACCAACACTGAATGTGTTTTTTGAAATGGTGAATATGGTTTCTCATTCTGTTGTATCAATGGATTGATTACTATGGTATACTATACCTTGTAAATATATCTAGATGCTTGTATCTGTGATTTGATTTGATTTGGATTTTTATTAAGGATCCCCATTAGCTGGTGCCATAGCAACCATAGTCTTCCTGGGGTCCACACAAAAAACATACAAAAACAATTAGTACAGTTGCAAATACAAAATGATTAAATGTCAGTACACAACACACAATGCTGAAACTAACAAATAAGATGTGAGCAAAGAAATAGGAGAAAAAAAAGAACAAACAAAAATACTTTACAGTGTTAAATACAATGTAACATTCTTTTTTAAAGTAAATGTACTGTAAATGCAGCGGAGGTTTCGAGGAAAGTTATTCCAAAGAGTCAATGACCTGTGGGTGATCTATCCCTCTCTGCGCTATATGGAGTTTTGTGGCACGCTTAATATGGCTGGCTATGTTACACTGAACAAACTACTGATGGTGTTGATGGAATGTGGAATAGGAGGAGTTTTCTTTATTTCTCTTATTTTTATTATTTTTCCACCTTTGTTTGTCGGTGTCTTTGTTTGTCTGTGTCTTGTGTCTCAGAAGTTTTCAAAAATAGCAGAAATAGCAGATCAGAGCTCACAACGTGTCACGTCAATCAGCTATTTTTACTTATTTTGAGGGGCTTAAGTGGATAATAGAATCACTCTAAGGTCACAGAAAGGGAACCAAGTGAAACAAATGGCCATTTGACATAGCCATTGACTGGCCAGTACAGCTTTATTTGGGCCCGCATCCTTCAAGTTTTAGTAGGAAATACATTTAGAGTACTGTGGCCTCTGTATACATTCTCAACCTCATCATCAGGTCCTCTGTGAGAGGCCCGTCAGGATTAATCAGTGTCATTCGCCGCCCATTCAGAGCAAATGGCTATGATGAAATGAGGCTGCAGGTGCTTGTTGTTCGTGATGGTGTCACTATACATTTCCAGCCTCCATGGCAGAGAATGGAACCATATTAAAGTGCAGCATCTTACCAGAATGCTTCTGACTCATCTGACATTTCAGTCTCATTCCTGCCCCCTGCCTCTGCAGCCTCCAGCTCTCTCTCTCTATATATCTCTCTCTCTCTCTTGCCCTCTGTCTTCTGCCCCCCCCCTCTCTCTTTTGCCCTGTCTCTCAGTCCTCCACCCTCTCTCTCTCTCTCTTGTTTTCCCTGTCTGTCTTTCAATATCCCTTTCACACACCCCACTGGCACACTTTATCCCTTTTTAAGTTTTTGCTTTTTTCTATTCACAGGCATATTGGCTATTAACACATGCTGTCACGGTTTCCCTGTTCATTCATCAGGTGATTTCTAATCAACATTGACAGACAGCATGAGCTATTTGTCTCCTGCACCCACCCTGCAAAATTATGTTCAGGATTGCGAGTATGGGGGGAAAAGGTCAGAGTCACTCTGACTGGCTCTCTGGATGTTCCATCCCCACTTTCATTTGCTACCCAGTGAGACAGCAAGCATTGCATCAATGTTGGGCACTATTTGTTTCCAGTTGATTGAGTTTGGACCATAGTTAGAAGTGACTCTGAAGTACCATGGGCTCAATGAGCAATAATACCTCCCTCATGATCTCCATGAAATACGAATGGTTTAAGAATGCTTTTAAAATAAAGCTGTTATATACAGTAAAATCCAGAGAGTGCATTTAACTCTGAGGGTGTAAAATTAGACAGGTCCGTCTTTGCACTCTGTTGAGGATGTGACACTCAGGAATTGGCTGTGTTTTGTATAGGATATACTGTTTATCTTTGTACATACAGCATATCACCATGGCTTTATGGAAGCCCTGCAGGGCTTTGTTGGATGTTTTCACGTTGTGGAACAACAGCATCAGGATCATGCATGACCAGCACATCCTAACTGCTGCCACTTAAGCACAACAAAGCAATCAGACAATTAGGCTATTCACAGCCAGGTTTGGCATAATGAGGTGTGAGTCAATAGAAATAATGTACAGACAATCTACTGTTCAGGTCATTTTAATATATTTGAAATGCATCACTTATTCACTTTGTATGTTTGCTTTTAGTTTAGCTCTCGTCTGACCTGCTGAAGCTATATTGCTTTGTTTGAACTTTTCTGTATGTTTGCTTAGATTTCTGGAGACTATCCCTAACCCTATACTCCAAATGCTTAGTGATCCTACAGAACATTAAGGGACATTATAGTAGCCTAGACAGTAGCCTACCCAGTTTCCTCTTTTGTCAACAAAAATGCCCTCAAGACCCTTTCAGGCGCCCTGATTCAGCCCCTTTTTGACTATGCTTGCACCTCTTGGTACTCCAACATCTCAATGTCACTGAAGAAGACTTCAGTTTAAGCTTCAAAACCTCAAACCTCCCAAAACAAACTGATTCGACTACTTCTCGGACTGGGGCCCATGACCCACCTTTCTCCCACTCATTTTGCCATCCTAGACTGGCTCAGGGTAGAAGACAGGGTTAATCAACAAAAATGAGATTGGTCTTCAAAATTGTACTAAATGCAAATTTGCCCGAAATGCCCCCTACACACCCACAGTCACAAAACTAGAGGGAGCGTTAACAACGATTTGGTACCACCCACCCATAAAACAAACGTGGGCAAATTCTCCTTCTACAGCACTGCCACCCAGGTTTGGAATAGTCTAACCCCATCCCTCCAAAAAAATAGTTCGCTGGGCTCATTTAAAACAGACCTTTCAGGGGGCCAAAAGGAGGTAGTACCTTTTTTCCGTTAGACAGACGACCCCTCCCCCCCATTGTTGTACATATGGCATCATGATTTTTTTCTGTATTTTTTGGTTTTTTTTTTTGTACATGTACTGTTTTTTTCTGTATTTTTGTGTTGATATTTGAACTGTTGGTGCCACTATATATGACTATGAATTGAATACCAAGGACCTCAATGGAAAGGACTTTTTTGAACGGACCTTTTAGATAAAGTATTTTAAATGTAACTGTGCTATTTAAAAAAAAATTGCCTAATAAAATATTCAATCAATCAATTCACATTTTATTTTAGTTATAGGAACTGGTAGGCTAATAAGCAAGGAATTATCAGTAAACTTACAGAAGAACAAGCCCAAAGTCGCTTATAATAAGCGGACATGGCAGTAGCATCTCTAGCTGTTGCGTTGAGCAGTGGGGAGGCGCTTAACACACACACACACATACACACACACACACACGCACGCACGCACGCACGCACTCACGCACGCACACACACACACAGATACGCACGCACGTACACACACACACACACACTCCACCTCCAACTCGGCATCATCGCAAATTGTCCTGCATGCCGTCTCTGCGAGCGTACTCGCCGAATGGACATATCGATCGTGGACATATGGTTATTATATTTGGTTATGTACCACAGTTTATTGTATTTGACTATGTGTGTGACACTTTGTATCAGCCGATAGAGATAGAGAGCCTGTACTAGGCTTTAGAGTGTGAAGCAGCAGCGGATTGGTTCGTGCGTCAAACGCGCTTTGAAAATCCCAACCCTCAGTGAGCGTGGTTTGGTAAGTTGAGTCCTGTCCATGCATTTGATGTATAGGCTAGTTGCTTAACAGCAGCTAATGTAGCTAGAGCTCTATATTAGATCAGGGGTCTTCAACGTTTCAAGGACCCCCTAGCTGAGAGAGAGATGAAGCAGTGTGTATAACATTGTGTTTCAGATTATACTTCTTTTTGTTTACTTGGTCTGCTCTTTTTTCCCCCTCTACACCTACCTCTTTGCCAAAAATAGCCGATCTACAAGCCCACAAGGCCTGCAGGGGGAGGCGTTGTGAGCTTGTAGATCTGCTATTTTTGGCTAAAGTTCTCCTCAGAAAAGGGATGCTAGGGTTCAAGAGGTCAAGGTAAAAAAGAAAAATCATATCACACAATGCTTTGGCGGACTCTCTGTAGTCACTCTGAGGACCCCCTAGGGGTCCCGGACCCCCTGTTGAAGACCCCTGTATTAGATAATAATAATAATAATAATAATAATAATAATAATAATTTAAAAAAAATCTTCTTTCGAATGTGCCTTAATTACATAGCCAGCCTATAGGTTAAAGTCAAATAAATGCTCATTGAAATGGACGGTTGGGCACACCACGCACCTGCCACGCAAATGTGGAAAAGGGAATTCAATCCAAGTCTCATCATCGATGACATTTGATGTAAAGATTAGCTTCTTGAAGACAGTGTTATCGTTTCGTAGACTAGAAGGCTACTTGTACCATCGGCCAATTTGGATCGTGAACTTGGACAGGCGGACACCATCACGCAGTGACACGCACTATGCTGTGACTTGAAGGCTATACAGTTACACGTGCGTAGTTGAAATTAGCTAGGCTATAACCTAAATTATTAAACGTAGGCTATACCAGTGGTTCTCAAACTTTTTCATGTCAAGGACCCCCAAATTGACACTTATTAGCCCGCGGACCCCCATTTCAAAAGATATGCCAGGGACCCCCAAGAGAAGATTTTTTACAGCTCTAGCAGTGATTCTCAACCATTTTAATTTCAAGGATCACCAGTTTGACATGCATTAGGGCTACAGACCCCCATTTAATGGCATTTCTGTCACTTGGACCGCAATTTATATTGTAAAATAAAAGTTAAATTGACATTGTAAAATGTCAATTTAACTCTGAGAGTGTACAAATGGAACCAAATGGACCCGTTAGGGTCCATTTGGTTCCATTTGTACACTTAGAGTTACAGACCCACAAGGGTCCATTTGGTGCCTATAATCTATCATTTAGCTGGGGACCCCTCGGGGTCCCCGGACCCCACTTTGAGAACCAATGGGATATACAGTTTTCACTCCTCAGTTGCTTGTTGTCAACTTGTAGAGCTACAGTTTTCTCTATTTCCATCATGGGAAGCAGGGGCGTAGTACCAAATTCTGGGCCCTGGGGACAAGGATTCACTGTGGGCCCCCCTATGATTTTGTCCCTTTAAAAAATATGTTTAAAAAAAAAATGTAGGCCCCCCTTACCTGGGGCCCTAGTAACTCAGTCCCACTTACACCCCCCCTGTGACGCCCCTGATGGGAAGTCTGTTTTATTCTCTTTGGTTCGTTGGGAAAAAACGTTCCCAACCTCCCTCCCACGTCCCACCCCGTGTCTAGCTACTACACTAAACTATAAATACAATGTTTGTAGGCCTATGAAACAGAAGACATTGGCCTACATCAGTGGTTCTCAACCAGTGGTCTGGGGGTTCCAGGTGGTCCTCAGCTAAATGATGGAGCGTTGGTAACCAAATGGACCCTTATAGATCTTTAACTCTTGAGAGTGTAAAATGAAACCAAATGGACCCTTATGGGTCATTTTACCTCTCAAGAGTTACATTATTGTTAAACATCTGCCTTAGGCTACTTAATTTACAAGAAGTCTATATAATAAGAGAATGTAGAAGAATTGTTATTTTTTAAATCAACGTTTGCCTGTTATCTCTCCTATGGCACCAATATAAATACAGCATGGAATTGTGGACAAAATCGTATCCAACGATAGTTGTTTTGGGGTCTGAGAGTCTAAATCTCATCAAATGGTGGTCCGTGGCTTAAATCCCGAATAAATAATGGACCTTGATATTAAAATGTAAGGGTTAAAAAAAACACTGGCCTACATGATATGGTCAGTTGCGGTGCGTCCGAAAACACTAGACTACACATATTGTCTACTATCGTAGGCATGCAGGCTCTACTACACAGTATGCTATTTTCAGCCTACTATTTACTAGTATCTAGCAGTAGGGTTTCACTTCTGACAGGCTACTGAAAAGTAATTTGGCACAGCCTCCTAAATAGTATGTTAGTAAGTTGAAACATTACTTTTTCAACATAATGCTCTGATAGGCAAATATGCTACATCCCATTAATTTAGACAAATACTGTTATGCACTCTGTACCTGAAATGATTAATAATGACAAGGCTTGTATTTCATTTTAGTAGCAGACTTGCATTATTAACACACATATACATACAGCATTCATTTTACTGTTCAATTTTTCCATATTTTTCATTAATTAATTTAACCTAGGCTATTTGCAAAATATGTTAAATGAAACCTGTATACACTTGTACAGTATGTATCGCTAAATAAATCAAATATGTTTTACACCTCCCTATCCCTCACTGCAAACACACATATTCCATATGCCTTACGTCTTGGCCATGCCTCTGTAGACATGGTTACTGTAGGCCAGTAATGTGATAGCTTCCACACTTAGATGTAACATTGTGAGACCTCCCCCCCCATATATATTATCACTCATAATTGCAAGAAGGTGTCACATGGCTCTGGTTAATGTCAAAACAGCCTGTGTCCTCATGTTGAATTTGGCATCCCCATTGCAAAGGAATTATGAATCCAACTATCCACGAAAGTATGCATGTCATGTAGAGTAAGTCTTTCTTACAGGATACCTGATAGAATAGCCTACAGTAGGCAGTCATTTAAAGAACGCTGCTGTCTTCTGAAAAGAACAGTATTCTCATTGCTCCTTATTTTCTCCTGCTAATGTTTTAGATTATTAGTTAGCACTAAGAGCCACACTCAGCAAACATTTGGAGTGAATGAATGGATTTCATTGCACTGACAGACATTGATGAGAGCAGCATGCCCGCTTTCCCCTTTCTGTATCGGAGTCAGGCAGCCTCTTGCTCATCTGAGTATTTCAATGTTTTCAAACATGCTCTATGGCGTTTCAATAAGGAATGAACTACTAACTACTCAGATCGGCTGTCCAGGTCCCACCTCTGGTGTTGGAAATTGAGGCAGACGTCCGGTCGCTCTAGTTTCTCTGCAGGTGGCTCACGTTTCCAAGTCATGATAGCAGAGATGGAACTGGACTCCTGTGGAATCTCCCCACAGAGCGAGAGGAGCAGACATGACGAGCATTGGGGGAATCTGCGAGGTTGGCTCACCTGTTGACAGTTAGAAATCCACACTGATTAGTTGGTCTGCATTTCTGTAATGCGGAGGGAAATGCAAGAGCATGACTTAAATTTGGCTGCAGCGAGGCTTGGTACAGTACTATGTCTTCTAGGGACAGAACAGCAGATAGTCTATATACAGTAAGCCGTAAGGGGTCACTCGTACCATCCATCTGACCACGAGTGCCATGTTAAGTGGTCAGATGAGTTGGCCACGTGCATTATCAGAGCATTTTTATTTTAATTAATTAACATAGTATACTTTGAGTTCCTATCTATTGGTATCACAATGAAAAAAAATCCATGATTTGTTTCATTAAAATCGTAGTGTTTTGCCAATTCTTTGGGGGGGGGCACCAGTGGTCCCCGGCCCACAGGTTGAGAACGGTTTTGCTCATCTGCAGGGTGTCCCTGCTGAACCCTAATTCACAATGTTTGTTTTATTTAATTAATTTGAGAGTAAATGTGTTTTAAAGTCTCTGCCAGCATACGGTGCAGTAGATGTTTCTGTGTGGTGACAGCCTTGGCACAACTCCTCTTGCTCATCTCTTCCTCTCTCAGCAACCTCAGCCATGCCCAGGGTATAAATAACTATGTGGATGGAGCAAATCTCAGCAAAGCCAGTGCTGTGGCACATCAGCACTTTGGAACGGGCCAGGGATTATTCTGTTCTGTTATCGTCCCCATCTCTCTGATATGGCCAGCATAGTGCTACTGAGGGCAGTCAGTTGTTGCAGAAAGTAAAGAGTTTGCTCATCTTTTGGTGCACTACCATACATGACCGGATGCATTAAAATACGTTTCCAGCATTCACGCTGAAACAGCATTTATTTTCACAAAATGCAAATAAAATGACGTTAGCGTGATAACATTCCCCAGTGGTGAAGAACAGTTATTCTCATGTTATTTTAGCAGATGTGAAAAGTTCCACTGCTATGCATGTTTTTAGTTTTACTTTAAAACTTATTAGTCAATTACCATATTTCAATATATATACATATATATATATATGTATGTATATATATATATATATATGGTGGCGCTATAACAGGCTTCTGTTATAGAGGCCGATTATCTCTATAGTCATGTGATCCAATCTTTGGTATTCCATCCTGATTGGCTAAGATTGGCTTCCAAAGTTTGCAGGAGTGACTCGTTTTGAACAAAATGCCTAAAATCTTGAATGCATCGTCCGATTGCTGTGAAACACGCACATTCCCAAGTAAGAAAGTTTCAAATCGGCCTCTTGGTGGCGCTATAACAGGCAGATTCATGCCCTATAGCTCTTGAACCGTAGGTCATATCATCAAAATTAGTTTTCCTTTGGATTCCTTGGATTATTACACAACTCCCCAAATAAGCCACGCCCATTTCCACCTGACAAGTTTCCACCAAGTTGTGTTTTTTTCAACTTTGCTGGCCCACAATAAGCTACCTGGCCTGGCGGAGACCTGTGCTAATTTTTCGAATTTTGACAACAGTTGACAACAAGTACATACACGGGTGGGGCATGCATTCCCAACTTATATCGTTTCCAACCTGCATCGTTCCCGAGTAGGCCAGTGCCCGTGGGTACCACACTGGGTACTCTTATCAACAGGTATAGTGAGTACCCTGACAACGGGTACAACAGCTACGTAGTAGTAGTAGGCCTTAGTAATAGTAACAATAATAATAACGATAACATTAATAATAGCCACTTAAACCCTAGCACCCCTCCTCCGGGGTATACAACACTTGTGAGCTCGTAGATCTGCTATTTAAGAGATTTGATGTAGAGTGAAGACACCCGTTGAGCTATGGCCTCCCCAAACGGCCAAATTACCTTAATAGCTCAGTTGTACTTGCATATTAGCCTCATCAGTCTTTCTATTATATCTTTAAAATTGTAACTTTTAAATTAAACTAATCACAGTACATGCCCAATCAGAGTGAGTATTCTCTCAGGCCAGGTACAAGTTTAATTTTAAGAACAATTACATTAAATTGGCAGATAGCAAAGCACAATCTCTGCCAGACAAAAGAAAACTGCATTTGTAGGGAATATGCACTCTGTAGGCAATCAGGAGACTTTTCAGACTCTAAAGCTGTAATCTGTAACTTTCATGACCAACCTGGGATTTGAACCGAAACCCCCACAAAATATGGTGTTATCAATTTACTGTTGAACTATAATGGAGAGCACATTTGGAATAGGAAGGCGAGTTATTTCCATTTGAAAATAATAATACCTCATGTAATACCTGTAAAACCACCAGCAGTGGTCTTATCCGACAACAGGATCTAAATGTCTCAATAAAAGCAACCACCGCAATTGTGTTACTTACTGTTGATTTTATGAACATACCCTAACATACAGATTGATTAAATGTTTGGTAAATGTTTTATTCACAAAAAAGTCATGGATTGCAGCTTTAAGATAAGTAAGACCAGATAAGAACAATGAAGCAACATATTATATGTGAATAGGGACACACCACCTAGAAAACACAGTAACACCCCACTGAGTTTTAAAAGCTGTATTATGCTAAAAGCTGGCAGAAATTTGCTTGTTGAGGTCTGGTACATTTGTATTATTGAAATACATTTCATTAGCAGCTTCTTTTGTTATTTATTTTGATAGCTGTTGAAATATATTCTACATTATAGTTTATTTGTGATCACTGACTATGACTCTTTGAGAATAAGGGTGAAACTGGGTGCACAGGTCTTTTCTGTGCAGACATCAGATAATTCATATTTAATGTGTTTGATCTGTGTGGCTTATTAACCAGATGATGGCAGAAAGAGGCACACTGAAGTGGGCCAGCTAAAGGCATGAGGTTTGGATGACGCACGGTTAGTGCCATTGTGTGTGAACAGTGAAGTAGTACCTCGAGCTATGGGTTGTCACCTTGTAACTATGCAGATGTTATATACTGTTTAATTGCAGGTGATGGTGTTTTGTCATAATCTATTCCTGCCACAGTTTGCATATAAAGAAAAAATACCTCTCTCTTAGAAATAGATATGCTGGTGGAGTTAGCTGGTTTTGTCAGAAGCACTTTTTAATACTTTTCATTGGTTCAATATTTTTTTAATCAACACACAGACGTAAAGGGTGTTCATTAGCACTGATTTATGAAAAAAAAATGGCGGACTCGTCCCTTTTGGCCTTCATGAAGATAATATGTTGTGATCATCCTTTTTGACAGCAATTACTCTAATAGGAATTCACCATTAAAGTGTGGCACATGCAATTCCTGCACTTATTAATTAACAGTCATATCTACAATGCAAATTATTAGCATAGAAATGTGACCAAAAAAAATCTCCATGAATTCAAGGCTGCATTGGGTGTGTAATTGATAGAAAATAAGTCATTATTTGGGTGAACTATTCCTTTAATGGCACAGGCTTTCTTGATTTCATTCCCTGTAAGTTACAGTATAAAGAAATACAAAAGTTATTTGAAGGCATTGTAATGTGAATTACACAGTATAGATAGATTCATTATCACTACTAGTGTAACAAGTATTAAATGTTATATCCTGCTGGCTTGATTGGATCTTATGGTGCTTTTCCACCGCATGGTACTGTCTAAACTTGACCCTTGACTCGACTCTACTCTGCTATTTTATCTCCGCCAGGTCGGAAGGAGGAGATTATGTCGGGCCGGTACCATGCAAGAAAGCACCATTAGTCTCTAGCCAGACTGACATACTTCCTGATATATATATATATATATAATGCAGTCTGAAGTGTATCTCCAAATTTGCCCTCTGGAGACAAACAGCATAGCATTTTTCCAGAAACAACTGTCTCAGCACATTGCCATCCAAGCAAATATTGAATGTAACGAGTAATTGCAAATGGCACTGATGGCACTCTCTCCTTGCATGGGTGGCACTGATGGCACTCTCTCCTTGCATGGTTGCCAGTCTAATGCTGCGTTTACACTAGCAGCGACAAAACTACAAACAGCCATGCATGGCCATACCAGTACATTGATGCAGAGTCGCCGTTTTAAAAACCCACCCCACACAGCCACCTGTAACCGCCTGAGGAGCACTCTAGGCGCACTATAAGGTCCTACACCAGTGTTTCTCAACCTTTTTTCATGGTCAGTGTCATGGTCAGTATCATGTCAGTATCATGGTCAGTATCATGGTCAGTATCATGGTCAGTATCATGGTCAGTATCATGTCAGTATCATGTCAGTATCATGGTCAGTATCATGGTCAGTATCAGGTCAGTATCATGGTCAGTATCATGTCAGTATCATGTCAGTATCATGGTCAGTATCATGTCAGTATCATGTCAGTGTCATGGTGAGTATCATGTCAGCATCATGTCAGTATCATGTCAGTATCATGTCAGTATCATGGTAACTTGATAACATGTTACCATGACGGCCCTGTGACAGTCAGACCCTGTCACAGGTCACAGCTACATTAGGGCCCATACCGTTGCTTTCAGCTCCCCCTGAACTTTTCTATAAGCCCCCTGGGGGGCTGTTCCACCCCCACTGAGAAACACTATCCTACACCAACTCCCCACTGACTTCCACACCCTCACTCACCCCTTCAATTCCCCTCTAGAATGAGAATCAGTAAGAATCAGAATCAGTTTTATGTGTCACATCACAGTTGTACAGTTGTAAAGCAGTGGGTGAAATTCTTTTTTTAGTGCACGTTACCCGCTGAGGGGCAGCCTAGGCCCACTAAACTCGAGTAGTCAATTTTGATTTGTGCCGCATCACACCCGCCATTCAGCGACAAGTGCTTGGTGTCACTTTGTAGCTTCATGTCACTGGCTTCCATTGAAAATGTCTTGTAGACTGAAGCTTTGTTTCCGCTAGTGTGAACACAGCATCTCTATACTCTACACTGAGGCAGGGTGTTTATTTAGATCTGTCTGTTTGTGTGTTGCAGGTATATCTGGAGCTGTCTGCTGATATTGCACTACTATGTCCTCAAGCCACTGAGAATCTCCCAGTTTTCTTCTCGTTTCTTATTCTGTAGCATTCCAGCCCAATCAATTCTTCAATGGGTTCCCGCAGCCAGAGCTTTTTCCACCATCACCACCACCATCACCACCGCGGTTCTGTAGTGCCCACGGCTGTTCCCAGGCTTCTGGCGGAGAGTGGCAGCCTGCTGGGGGGCATTGCACAAATCACCCCCAACCTCTTCTTGAGCAGAGGCAATGTAGCATCCAATCGCAGCCTGCTCCTGTCCAAGGGAATCACCTGTGTGGTTAACGCCACCATCGAGCTACCCAACTTCAACTGGCCCCACGTGGAGTATTTCAAGGTCCCACTGGCAGACATGCCCCACTCTCCCCTCTCCTTGTATTTCGACAGCGTGGCTGATAAGATCCACAGCGTGGGCCGTAAGCGGGGGGCTGTGCTGGTGCATTGTGCAGCGGGGGTGAGCCGGTCAGCCTCCCTGTGTCTGGCCTATCTGATGAAGTACCACCGCGTGTCTCTGGTCGAAGCTCATGCCTGGATCAAAGCCCGACGCCCCGTCATCAGGCCTAACGGTGGCTTCTGGCGCCAGCTCATTGAGTATGAGAGAAAGCTGTTTGGCAGAAACTCTGTTAAGATGATTCAGACACCTTATGGGGTCATACCTGATGTCTATGAGAGAGACCGCAGGACCCTCGCTCCCTACTGGGGCCTGTGAGAAAGGCCCTGGGCCCTAGTCAACAGGGAGCAGGATGGAGGAGTAAAGTGAGCGGAGATGATGATCACCTCTGTTGCATTTAAATCCTTTTTCCCTGGGCTGCAGGTTCATGCATGTACTGTACCCACAGCCAGAAAGGCTAAATGAGATGCGTGTGAGTGTCTGTGTATGTGAAGCTTAATTAATTAATCCTGGAGCATTTAGATGGCAGGAGCCTAAGCAATCAAGACACTTTGGTTGTCTATGATGCCAACCCCTGCCAACCAACCCGTTATCTCTGAGCAAGGGAGCAAGGCCTTTCAAGACCAGAATCCTGAGGACCAAAGGAATGACAGGAGCACAAGCGATGCCACATGCTATTAGAGTAGTGAGTGACAGCTGCTGCGCATTTCCTGGCTTGACTTTCCATTGGACTACACAGAGGATACGAGTACTCTGTGAGGGGTGTGACTAAAGTCCTTTTCTTGACGTGATGTCATGTGATGGTATTGTGCCAGTTTTGCGGTTGTCTTTGATGTGAAGGGCAGCAAGTAATGCTCTCAATTCATGGTAGCATTTAAGATACTTATAAGTGTACAGAAAAAAATATATAAAATATATATTAACACAAATGTTTTACTGGACTTGTCAGTATGATAAAGAATAGTAGGTTATGGTGCACTTTAAGTCGTAACTACATCCGCCTTGTTTAACCTAAAAGTGAAATGATGTAAGCTAGCGGTGTGAAGAACGTATGAAGCACAGAGACAACTGTGCAGTCATGTGACGATACTGCACTGTAATGGATTGTGATATGATGTTGCTGTTCAAGAAAATATGTCAACCTCCTCCCGCACATCAACACTATGATACAGTAGATGCTTGATGGAAGAACTAACATAGCTTCTCTATCCCACAGTTTTTTTTGCCTTGTTTCAATAAATGTGAGGTTCTAGAGAGAGAAGTACAGTGAGATACTACATAAAACCCAATAACCGATGTGCTTCTATGGGTAAACCGTTCTCCAGTTCTCCAGGTTTTGAAGAGTTATGCACTTGTTTAATAAATAGCTTTTTTGGGTGGTGGGAGGGGCTTGGCTGTAGCAGGGGAGAATCATGTCTTCGTTCTAGGCATAAACGGCAAGCTTACACTTGATTTCATGCCCTTAGAAAATTATTAATAATGTAAAAAATGAGATCCAGATGCCACTGTTTGTGTTCAAATTTGATTAAAAAAATAAAAATATATGATCAATTTCTAAGTCTTTGTCTAATTTAAAACATGAATGTATCGCCACACAAAGTAACCTAACATTTTTAACCGCACACAGTAAGTGTGGGGGAAAAAAGAAATCTTTTAACACAATGTGCAAACACCAACATTGTTCCAAACATACATTTTCTCTAGAGAGGTCTTCAGATGTCATATCATTCATTTTCATTTAGGGTTGCTACAGAGCAGCAGGGAATGATACAGCAGACATTGATGAGTGCTATTTGTCTTGTGCCCTTAAATCCGAGGGACCTTCTGAATGGTCTCCACAGTAAATACCATTACCCACAGACACAGGCCTGGTCTGATGACAGGCCAAGCATGATAGAGATGTCCCACAATGGGCCAAACATTCCACCATTTGTCTCCAAATAGATGAAATCCCCCTCTCCTTCCTCCTCCTCCTCTCCCTATGTTCCAGTGTGCATTAATGTGAGTATTATGCACTTGATTTTGAGGGCATAGCGGAGCTCTAAAAGTAAACATCCCTTAGTGGCACCACGATTTCATCATTCATCACTGAACCAGTGAGCAGAGCCATTTACATCATCCTCCACATCAGAGGCAGGGTACTCATCGTTGGTGCAGACCATGCAGAACAAAGTGCTCTGATGAACTTGGAGGTGTCATTAAGCAGCATCCTTTCAGCAGGATGGACGTGTAGCATTTCAAAGTTTGTGACGAGTGTGAAGGGGTCAAACTCTCTCTGAGATTCTACTCCCCCGCCCTTAATTTAAGTCACAAAAAAAAGTGCTTTTGTGAACCTATCTTGTCCACAAAAGTATTCTACAGTGCCTTGCAAAACAGTGAAAAAAACAGATCACTCCAATAAGGGCAGAACTCTCTTTCTGTTACAGTATATAGTGTGTGTGTGTGTCTAAACAGTAAATATATATATATATATAAATATATCTCTCAAATTAACAAATTCATCATGCTGGCACAAGAACAGGATGAAGGTGAAGAACCACTTTGTATGGCCGTACATTGACAGCAAATGGAAATATAGTAACCTTGGTAACAGCCACTGAGGGCAGTGCTGCTGTTAACTGACACTGAAACAGCAGCATCACACAATAATCAATAGGTGCTCAAAGACACAAAATGAAGAGCTAAGAAAGAGGAATATACTGTATATGTGTGAAGTGCTACAATATAGACAACAAACCTGCCTTTGGGCCAATACAAAACAGCTTGTCTCACATAGCTAACAGAGAAAACAAACATCCCCTCAACTCTATCTATTCTATTTTCACAGTAAAATATTGAGTCATTGGAGTTCGACCATGGGGGAATATGAGACCTATGGCAATACCATTTATTTCAGCCGGGTGAAATGTGTCCATCTTTCCCAGTGAGCAGTTGAATGACTCTGATTGAACATTTTCTCTGGTGTAATGGTGCCTCATCTATCCACGTCCAGGTGTCAGAATTGATTGATAGAATGGACACTGAAGCAGAATAGCTGTATGGTATTTGTCTTCCATTTGTAATGAATATTTCAACAGAAGGAATTTCTAACATCTGGTTGATTAATGTTCAAAGTGAGAAGTAGATGTTGTACGGTATGTCTTGTCAGAACAGTACCCTCTTGATAATAGCAGATCAGATACCAAAGTCAAGTGTCTACTGTATATTTGATTGCTTCTTTGAAATTCAGAAAATATTGTAAGGCGGCATGAATTCCTGTCCATAAAATCTCTGCTTCAAGAAACCTTTTGTGAGAGAAGCTGATTTAATGATCTAATGAGCCTGGTTATTTACACACAGTATTCGGGCCAAAGGTAAGTGGGAAAAAGTGTCTCAATCCATCCATGGTGTGATGACAGTGAGATACCTCAGGGCCTGGGGACTGAAGAGTGGTCAATACAGCACACTAGTACTTCAATCTGGCTTCTCACCCAGGATGATCAATAGTCACACAGCGTTGCAGACAATAAGCATGAAGATGACAGGGAAGGGAGGATGAAGGGAAGAAAGACTGTCTGCCTGTCAAATTGCACAGTCTTACACAGTAATTGATTTCAGTGTTTGTAATTTTCTGTAATCCTGACATTCACGGCGAGCGAGGAGAGCAACACATTCTCTGCAGGATGTTAAATTGAATTAAGTGGTAACAGATAAAAATGGCTGTCTGAGGACAAACCTTAACACGAGCGAGAATAATCACCAGACTGCTTCCATGGATCCATGAAATGTCTCTCACGGCCCAGCAGGCTTGTCAAATGAAAATGTATTCCATTTTGTCACAAAATAGAGAAGATAGGAGAAATCACTTGACAGAGGGACAATGTTCAACAATCTACAGTACCTCCATTTAGACCAAGGAGTCCTGCTTTACATTAGGACATGCATCGGTCCAGTGTTTGTCTTGACAACCACATGAATTATGGCTGCTTATTTCAGTTCTACGATATTGATACATTTACATCCACAATAACTCATACTGAAATCTCATCACCTTTATGTTATTACATAAACTACTGTTAATAATACAATACTCTATCATGAAATGAACATGCAGACAATATATTTTTTTTTTTACATAATTTATTTACATTTCAGTTCACATTTCCTGTTCGCCTTTATAGATAAATTATTACAGTTATTCACACAAAGTGCTGCTGCAACCGATTTAGAATCACAGGTGGAGACTTCATTCCAGATTTGGATCTACAAAAACATCAGGATCAGTGCTAGTATACACATCAGCATAGCAAGAACACAAACAAAACTAGAAAAAAAACACAACAGCATTTTTTTATTCCCTTAAATTCCCAATATCACTTATTTTTCAAAATTTCCCCCCAAATAATTTATTTTAAATTCAAATTTTGCATTAGTTTCAAAACATTCAAGAAACTCATCAAACAGTGCAAACAATCTTCAATGCAGAGGGTGCCACTTCATACATAAAATAGTAGATATACAGTATCTGCATCATTTCCGCACAGCAACAAGGGACTGAATATTTCAGTTTTTATAATGGTAACAATGATGGACAATCTACAGTATTACTCAACCAGACCAACCATGAAAAGGAAATCAGTTTTAGCATTATGTATATAATTCATATAATTCAAACAGCTTTGTTTGAATAAGACTAGAAAGAGTTGAGAACATTTGAGAATAAAAACATCAAGTCTTAAATAAGAGTAAAACAGCAACAAGTGACAATAGAAAGCTGAAGAGGACTTTGCTTTTCATTCAACTCATGGTTCCTTCATCGGTCATTGTTTACAAACAGTAATATTGCACAGCTCAAATAGTTTGACTTGCTGTCCAACATGTGCAAATCCAGAGACACAAGACCCATTTAATGATATTAATATCCAGAATGGCTCAATGGACAATTGATTCTCTAAAAGAATCATTAGTTTAATATTTCAACATTAAAAGTTTAACCAAACCAATGGGTTTTATTGTTGTAAAAAAAAATACATGACTAAAGGGGTACAAATGCCACCATAAACAGTGTATTGTAATACCTGCCTTGTAATATTTACAAGGCAGGCTCATGTAAATAGATTAAATAGATTAAATGGATTTAAATTGATTTTGAACAAACTACCAGATCTGTTGAATGCAGCCTTGAATCCAACACTCGGATACAGTTCCGAGAATAAAAGAAATAAATAAGGAGGGATCCTGTGACTTTTAACCCATTCAATCCGGGAACACATATCTTGTCATTTTAGATTTCTTTGGGCTATTCAAAAAATAGCAGATATACAAGCTCATAGCTGCTATTTTTGAAAAATCGTGAAAAGTTGGTGCAAATCTTTAAATATATATATTTTTTAAAGCGAACATTTGTAAAATATTTTGTTCCAGGGACCCCAGAAGGAAAGATTTGAGATATATAGTCAAATATTTTCAAAAATGTTCACGATTTGTAAAAAATAGATCTACAAGCTCATAGCGCTGCACTCGGTGCCGCGCTATGAGCTTGTATATCTGCTATTTTTGAATAGCCAAAGTCATCTAAAATGACGGAGATGCGTCCCCGGATTGAATGGGTTAAGGACCTTCAGTGTGCTGCCTCTCAACCCAAGGTGAGAGCCCATGCGGGGTGTGGCGGCGGGCACTGGCCGCTCCACCTCTCCAGTGTTGATTACCCTGTGCTTGTTGCCATGGCAGCTGCAGCCAAAGCTCAGAGCAGGTCAGGCAGTATGAGGCCGGGGGGTTTGGGCTCCACGCAGTTAATCCAGAAATTGGCACAGCTTGCATGGTACTGGTGGCCCCCGTATAGCAGCTTAAAGTTGTCTGTCTCCGAGTTGAAAGCCTGTCAGAGTGGCCACAGAAGGGTGAAATATTAGAGGGACCTTTTATTTTATACAGCCCACAAAATCCCTTTATGCACACAAAAGGAACAGATATGCGCTGTATGCACAACAAATGGGATCTTATCCTTCAACCCACAGGGTTCTGGTGGTACTGTAATGGTAAGAGGTATAGTTCTTGGTTATTGTAAGGCAGTGAAAAGCGCTCCTAATATAATTCTACATCATAACCCTCTGTTGCTTCTCTTTACAGCATCCTGCAATGATTCAGACCAATCTGGCTCTTCAATTAATAGAGCACAAATTCTTAATCCCGCTTACTTGGTGTGATAAAGGAAAAAGGGGGAAAAAAGGATGTCTGACTCATGAGCCCATCCAGCCAGTTTGAGCAGTCAAGGCCGACAGTTAGCTCTGATATCTTCTCTACTAAAATTGAATGTATGTATGCGGACTACAAACTCATAGAACAGCAGTTGTCCAATTCTCTTCAAACTTGACACAAAAATCGCTCATGGCTCTGGCATGACAACCATTTACTTTCCTACCTTTACATGTTTCTCCACTTCTAATAATCAATAAATGTTTGCCATTTTCTCTCACATTTTGCCCTGTAGGCGGCCGAAGTGCACTGACGCGATATGCGTCACGTTTTGAGTTGTACATTATGATTGTTATAAAGATTTGTGAAAACCCCAATAAACAGCCCATGCGTGGACACAGACGCTGTTCCAACTCAAGTAAAAATAAACACAACACCTGCTGCTTATTTGATTACTTTGCATCTCTCTCTCTGTGTGTGTGTGTGTGTGTGTGTGTGTGGGGGGGGGGGGGGGGGGGGCAGCCGTGGGACATAAAACATGAGGAATTTGTTAAAGACGTATTGGTTCACGCCACATGCGTTTCTATTAGTAAAGCGGATTTGGGGAGAGCCCATTCACTTCACCCACGTATATTCAGGGTTCCAATATGTGCAGCCCTGCTGAACTTGATTTGATAGGCAATGTCAGTGTCAAATCTTTTGTCCCAGTCCAGCCTTTCTGAAAGACAGTCAGCCGATGACAAGACTGGTCACCTTACAAATTGCTACAAAACCTCTATATCCACACATTTTGGGGGTAAACAACAACTTGAAGGATAAATATAGGCGTGATAATGATGTACCATACATATTAAAATCATGGATACATTATTCCCCACCATTACTTATTGTACTTTGTTTTTTCACTTTGGAAACAAATGCTCATTTAACATTGAGCTGGCCACAATGTTTCGCTGCCCACTGGACCTGTATCCGTCTGGGGCTACAGGGGCCTTTCACACAAAAAGTGGCCAAACCCCTGAAGGGGGCTTTATTTCTAGTTTATTTAATGTAAAGGGGACCCAAGACGTTAAGGCCACCCATGGGGTACTGAAAGGGCATTTAAATCATATTTAAGTTGGTCTGACCTAGTCTGGTCAGGATTGAGAAGTGTCAAATAGCATGATGGCTGCAATCTGTGAGTAAGAAGCAACTAATGACATGCAAACTCCAACTACTCTAACTGTCACTCATTTGATAACTATAGATGATAGCTGATGGAAAACACACTGACAGAATGACACATATACTGCATATGTGTGAGAATGACACATATATCGTATATGTGAGAGAATGACAACACCACTACTGTATGTTAAGCAGGAGTCAAAGCTGCTCTTTTGAAAATAGTTTGGAACCATGTTCAGCATAAATCAATACTGTCAACTGTACTTGTAATGCGACACATTTTGCTGAGTCCATTGTGACATCTTGATTGGCTCTCACCCACAGACCATCTGAATATGCATATATGGCTGCTGCGATGAACTCGGGTGATCTGATCCCGGAGGAGCGCAGCGAGTCTGCATTTGCAATGGCCAAAGCTGTAGCCCTGCATTCGTGATAAGGAGATGCTAATGTGTGTGTTATGCGGTTTCTAAGAGTTTGCATCCTTGGTGAAATACTGGAGATGAAGCTGAGGGGGAAATGAGTCATGAGTGGTGAATCACAGCCTCCCACCCACACCGAAGGGAGAGGGACGTACATGCGTGAAGCACAACTGCATACAGAAAGCCAGAACAAACCATTATAGGGCTGAATATAATCGCCGTCGGGTGGAAACCTTTTTTATGTCCAAAACGGTTACTTTTCAGGAAATGGAAAAAATAACCTGTGTTCTAATGGATCCATTGTATTTATCTATAATCAATAACTTAATAATTTTCATTGGTTGAATATTTATAAAACCCACAGACAGACTTAACCCCTTTCAAACTGGTGTTGACATGCCGAAACGTACTGTATTTTGGGCATGTGATTATAGGCAAAAAACTAAAAACAAAATGTAAAAAAAATAAAAAAAAATAACCGATCTACAAGCTCAGTCAAAATGCCTCTCATTGTGACGCGTAGTGAGCGTGTTGATCTTTGCTACTTTTGTGCAATACTGTCATGCGACATATGTCCTCTTTGTATAAAAAAACATACAAAGGACATTATGGAGATACAAGGTTTCTGCCCGACAGCAACGATATGCATCTCCACCTGTCCAAGACGCGCAGATATTAAACGCTTGAGGGCTTTCAGTCCTCTTCTCACTCTAAGTGAAAGGTGGATTTTCTCACACTCAGATTTCACAGGAAGAATGATTTTCTTTCTTAACTCTTTTGTGTTTCATCCTCCTCCTTTCTTTAAACTTGCACTTACAAATGCCAAGTACAACGATGTAGGACAGAGAGTACAGACTGAAAGGGCAGTACACAAAGACACACTGTGATTCTTCCCCCTCGTCCCTCTTTCCATCTCACTCTTCGCCCTATTCGCTCCTTCATTTCAGTCCTGCATAACAGTGTAGGACAATTTAGGCCGTTTCATCTGACAGTATGGCTGCGGTCTTCTTTACCGTGCTAACTCAATACACATAATTATTATTAATTATGAATATTGTCAGATGACTGACTCAGTTCTTCCACTTGCTGGTGTATTAAGGTACGGTTTATTCCAAGGTTGATGAAGCTAGTGCCAACACATCGTTTCTGGTCAAAAAGTATGTTGCCCCAAAATATGATTAAATACTAGAGTACTTATATCTAGAGCCATATGAAATCCGTTTTATTTTTTTCCCAATTCTGTTTTTTCCATTTTAATATTTCTGAATTCTGTATTTTGCTTTTTATGCTAATTTTTACCATAAAAAAAAGTGTCTGGTAAGTGGAAATGAATAAATGTTCAAGATATAACAGTCCATACATGGCCCTTGTTGTGTTATACGCAAAAATGTTCCCAAAATAATTCGGTGACTTCGGTCTGAGCATGCGCAAAATGGCGTCGCGCATGTATTATTGTTTCTATCGTCTTTCTAAGACTATTTCTACGTGGATTTTACTGTTTATAAAGTAGGATGTGGCCATGCAAAATGGTGGTGTCCCGTGGATTTGTAAAAATTCGCGGTAAAAAAAAATATTTTACCGCGATTTTTTTTTTTTTTCCAATTTCTGCAATATTCCGTGTTTTATTCCAATTCCATTTTTATTGGTCATTTCCGCGATTCCGTCCGCGATTCCGTTAACACGGATTTCATATGGCTCTACTTATATCATCCTATAATTCTACAAAGCTCTGTGGCTTTGTGTGTCCCCAAAATCTCTTCTGCCTGGTTCTCCTCAGTGGCTGGAGTAATTGATCTGCATTTGCACACAGCCATTGACCATCAGCATGTGCACGGAACACCGACGCCCGTTTTTCAATTTACCCAAATTCAAGCAGTTTTTTAGGCTTTTTCCGAACCTCTGTTTAACTCTACATCCGGAGTTTGACGTTACTGCGCATGCGTGGCCAAGTGCGCATGTATGTGCAGCCACGTACGTGCGCATGCACGCGCAGCCACGTATGTGCGCATGCAGGTTTGTGGTCGCTGGCGACCGGGTTGCCAAATCATGTGCGTGAAACAAGCGCGTGCGTCCCCCAAATCATACTTTGGGTGCTCATATCCCCCGACGGGTATGGTCTAGTTATATTTTAATTGTTGGTAAGTCATGGTACAGTACTACAGTATAAGATGTGCACCCCCCCACCCTCCAAAAAGCAACATGTATTATTTTTCTATAACTGCACAACAGATTGTTGATTATCCCTTACTTATCTACCTACTGTACCAGTTCAAGTTTGGCCTTTACAAATCTTTTAGACAGGTTGCTACCAGAACCTGCAGTGGAATGTGAATTTGGAATATTCATTCTGCCCAGATAGAACAAAGGCTTGAGTTACTAATTCACAATAACCTTTGCATCTGTCTACTCTACACTAAAGGTTGGGTTACAAAATAAAATTACAAAATATTTCTACCAGGACACTAGAAGACTGAAGAAGATTCATGTCTAATTAATGGAACAACTATAGTCTACTATAGTTCTCATTTTAAACTGCTTCAAAGGCGTTAAAAAGAAATAATGCATAATTACCCTTACCCTCCTGTCATTGTCTTTAGCCAGTGCCTGAAAGTAGCACAAGAGGTATCAGCATATTATGCATATTCCTGCACAAAGCCAACTGAATAGACTCAACTCAGTTGGCTTTATTCAATAGAGGATGAGGAGCAAGCTAAGAAACAGTTTGATAGTTGAGAAAGTTCATCCTTTTTCACAAAGTCCATGGGCAAGAGCGTGAAGGAAACCATTATGAGACTTCCTTTAAAATGTGAGAGCATGCTGTTAATAGAGATGGGCAACTTCACAGTAGATCTTCGGAATAAAACAGGTGGTGTATTAATGATCTAACATGTTTGTCTGCCAAGTTAAATATATTACTGTTAACACTGCTGGGATAGTTAAGAGAAAAGTCATTTAAAACTGAAAAAAACAATCTAACCCAGACTTTGGCATTAATATAAATAGCTACAACTGCTAAAATATTCTGTTGAAAAACCTTTCCGGTGCTCTTACTGTAATTACTCACCTTAGCATTTATCATTTAGCGCAGAGCCTCATTAGCCTAAAAGTACTTATTGGAACTGAATTGGAATGGGTTTTATCTTCAAGTAACAAACTGTGGGAAGATCTGCCTGCTGCCTGTTGCCCATCCCTGCCTCAAGATGCAAGAGCAGAACCACAGCCAGTCAGAATGGTACGTATGCCACCAACAACCACACCCAGACAACAGACTATGCGCTGATATCACAAACTTGTACCGTGCAACGTGGTGTACTGCCAATTCTTTCTGGACACAATCAAATCCGGAGTGTCAAACTCATAGTTAAACAAATTGACCCATAAGGGTACATTTTGCTGCGTGCGCTTCCTAAATACTTCCTACATCTTCCTAAACACAACTATATATTCATGAGCGTCTTTTGTACTTGAGAATACTGGCAAACCTCCATTGACCTTCTCTGCTGTATGGTTGGCTGCAAAACAAGACGCCATCCACTTTGCTGAAGGACAAGAGCATTATGAGTGCCGTCTGTGGGGAGTAAAGGCTGCCTTTTATTTCATTATTCTCAAAGGGAGTATGCCATTCTCCAAGGCATTTATGCTTTCCAGAGGCCTATGCCTCTGCCAAATTTGTAATTAAAAGGGGGCTTATTATGATGCCACAGGCACATAGGATGGAAAGATGACAGGAGAGAGAGAGAGAGAGAGAGATCTATTATCACCTGTTCTCCCAGCCTCTGACTAATGTGTAAGGCACATCTGCTGTAAGGCTCGTCTCGTCTGTCTCTCATTCAGGCATATCTTGCCTGGCTCATCCATCTGTCTGTCTACGGCTTGAACAGCAGAGTGAATGTTAAGACGCAATCAAAGCAACGGTATTGGCCTTTAAACCGCAGGGCCCAGGAACATGGTTTATTGTCCGCTCCAATAACACCGAGCTGCTATTAGCAGGGGGGGTTGACACATAGCAATTTTCCCGATATTATGCCCCAGTCACAGTTAATGATGAGGTGGAGGGCGATGAGAACAGAAACAGAAGTGAAATGTGAAGACAGGGATTGCTGTTAGCAAGACGTGGTGAGGTGAGTGGTTCCCAACAGACGGAGGCAACGGAAAGAGAAAGAAAGAGAGATGACGCTTTTTAACGACAGAAGACGTGGACCTCTCGGACCCTGAAGTGCCCTTCCCACAATGCAACAGCCCAGTGTGAGGGGCCAAAGTGACAGCTCCTCTCATCTTGCTCCCATCTGACAGTTAGATTTTTGGTCTCCCACTTCTTTGCTGTAATCTATCAGAACCATAGGAACTGTACCATTACAGTAGGAACTGTAACATTATAGGAGCTATACTGTTAAACAGTAGCAACTGTACTGTTACAAATACTGTAACATTATAGAGTAGGAACTGTAATGTTACAGGAACTGTACCATTATACAATAGGAACTGTGCAGTTACAGATACTGTACCATTATACAGTAGAAACTGTATTGTCACTAATGTAACAAAAAATATTTGGTGGACTGGCATGAGATTATGTTTGCCATCTCCCTCTCTGTCAAGACACAGTATTCTTCTTATTCTTCTTCTGAGTGGTGGAAGAGGAGCACTTGAAAGAAGTGAATCCTGTCACTTTGGCCCCCTGCCGTGACCATCTATAAGTGGAGAAATCCCCTCCCCCTCCCCCCAAGGCCCCCAGTGGGAAAGAGTAAAATGAGATTCAGTTGACAGGTCACTGTCTCCTACTCGTTTAAACAGACGTCCGATAGCGCTTTCTTCTTTGTTCTGCAAAATGTTTCAAAGCCAGAGAAAGGGTTACTTCTTATACACTGTGGCTGAAAAACAAAAACAACCCTCAATGGGCTGTTTTGTCTGTGTGTGTGTGTGTGTGTGTGTGTGTGTGTGTGTGTGTGTGTGTGTGTGTGTGTGTGTGTGTGTGTGGGGTCGTGCACAAGCATGTGTTTACAAACCTTGCTGCGAGAGTCGACATTGAGCAGGCACACCCCGCAAGCCAATTCCTTGGCATTCTTGATGCCAGGCCTCAGGATACAAGACGAGAAGTCTAGAGAGCTGTCCTCAGGCTAAACACACACACACACACACACACACACACACACGTCACGTTTTGCTGTAGGCAAATTGTAGTTATTACTATTCTTACAGTGGGAGAGGTGAGAACATGTTTCTTATAATAAACCTCTCTGAATATGTTCACCATTTCCAAGCATTACTGCTTTAACTTCAACTGTAATCTTAACTTCAACTGTAATCTACTTAAGATTCTACTTATATTGCTATATCATATACATATATATACACACACTAGGGGTGGGACGATATATCGATATATCTCGATACTTTCTCCCGCGATAAATAATCGATATTAATTTTTTTTAAATCGATATTTAAAAAAAAATATATATATACGTTTTTTTTTCTTTTTTTTTTTCTTTGTTTGTGATACGTTGTTTTTCCAACTCTGTATTTGTGTAATGATGATTTTTAACTGTTTGGTGCTATTTTATGTGTTTATGAATTGAATACAAGGACTATCGTGATATATCGTTGGTGAAATTTCTTGCAATATATAACGAATATCGTGATATCGCAATATATTGAATATCGTGATATATAATGTTATAGTGGGCCTAATATCGTGATATATATCGTATCGTGTAGGGATGGAGCTCGAAAACCGGGTCCATTATATACCCGGGCATGAATTTATCGAGACCCGGTTTTCGATAAGCTTTAGGCTTGTCGAGCCTGTTATCGAGTGTAGCGGCCCATGACGTCATGTCTAAACTTTCAAAACAAGAGGCGATCAAGAAATAAATCTAATCACCCACGCTGGCACAAACATGTTGGTCTAAAAGTGTATTGATAGCTGCAAGTTGTGCCAAACAGCGCTGTCCGTCCCTCAGTCTATCGTTGCCGAAAATGGCAGATCTACAAGCTCACAACGTGGTGCGAACAGACGCAGTGTGAGCTTGGAGATCGGCCATGTTTGGTGCATGACACCGTCGTACGATGAAGTATACGTTGCGCTTTTAAAGTGACAGTACACACATTAACCGTTTCTTCAATATTATTTTCCAAAAGTAAAAAGGTCACTTGCCTTCTGTCTGTTAGAAAAGTACTGTATTTGAATGCCCTAGTAAAATGTAGTGCACGTGATATATTTTGGTTAAAACAAAGAAAAAAGAATAGAAAAAATAACTATGCATTTTTTGTTTATAAAAAGTTGAAGAGACATGGAGATTTTATAGTAATTATTACAGTACTATTCATAATATAAAGCCATTTAACACTTATTGCACATTATATGAATGGTTGTTTTAATGATAGGCAAAAATATTTTTTACTTTTGTCATCTTCATTTAATTTTAGATAGTGGTCAGCCACAAACTCACTGTCACAACTGGCCAATAAAAAAAGATACCGGTTCTGTTCAGAATTTTTCGCCTCACGTCTTTTTTCTTAATAATAGAAAAAGATCGATAGTGGGCTCGATAAAAGCTCGGTTCGATAAGCAGGTTCGATAAGGTGCTCATTATCAATAAAAATTAACGAGCTCCATCCCTAGTATCGTGAGGTACCCATATCGTCCCACCCCTAATACACACACACACACATATATATCACATATATATATACAGTATAATTAAGGATTAAGTCAGTCACACTACTGTGTATATTGTCATGCCCTTTCTGTGCCCCTTTATACAGTGTCAGTATTATCTACAGGCATTTCAGAAGCAATAATCTTCTCACTGCCTGGCTATGGAGATCAACACAGTGCATCTACTCTCAGTTTGTGTTTGCACTGGGTGATAGATGTACACATCTATACAGCATCTGGTAACCCTGCTTTTGCAAATACTATCATACGGAAAGGCTGAAAGCTATTTAACGTTAACATTTTACAGTGTAATGTGCAACTTACTGATTGCGTACTTAATTATGAGCCCACATTGTCATGTATTCTGCATGCCGTGCATTTGTATTCTGTATTTCTACAACTAGTACATTGGGGGATGTAACCACATTTCATGGATGACTGAAAGGACAGCTGCATGTGTTCAATTCTGCATGGCCGTGTGGGCAGGTGGCTGCGTTACAATGAGAGATGTTTATAGCTCTGTGGATGGGCCTGTTTACGTGTGAGAGCAATGTCATTTTTACCGCCAGGTTGGACAGGGACATGAAGCCCATGAGGTTGTTCCACACGCGACTTATGTCTTTCAACAGCTGCTGGAGTTTCTCGGAGCATACAGCCGTGGCTTTGATGCCCAGCTCTACCCGCCTGGTTACACGATACACTTCCACCACACCTGCCCAGGGGGAAAAAACAAACAAGAAAGAAAGCATGCACCAAAATACATCCGTTAACAATTTGATCACTTTTTGGAGAGGGCACAGCAGGGAAAAGTAGGATTTATTTCTATAGAAAAATCCTAGCTTAAGCTTGAGTTTCTTTACCAGGTTTTCAATATGACATTCAAATGTTAAGTTGTCATCAATTACTGTGAGACTACTTCAAACTGATTTCCCTGTAAGGTTACAATCTCAGAAGGGGAAGCCGCTGCCTTCTTAGAATTGGAGAACAACATCCAATTTGCCAGTCTTTGTGGCATTGAGGAGAAGTTTCAAGCTAAGCAACTGTGATGGCAAGTGTGAGTTTTCTCTTGTTCCTAGCATCCTACAGATGGTATATAAGGCTGTGTTGTCTGCGGAGCTGTGCGTGTGGAGTGTGTGTCTCTCACCTAGCAGGTACTCCATGCCCTGAGCAGATTGGATGACCTCTGTGCAAACAGAGGAGCTGCTGATACCATTCAGGGTGTTGTTGGCTTTGGTGATGACCTTAACATCAATAGACAGATGGACACAGACACTGTCATGAGTAACGGATGATGATAATAATAATGATGGTACTACTACTAACAACAACAACAATAATCTTTAGAGCAATGAGTGGGACTGTTTTTTCAATCCTGAACTCACCCATTACCACACAATGTCTTACCACTCCCGCTCGTGACACTGGTATGTGGTATCTACTGAAATCTATCTGCTCCCATCCCACAAAACATTAACTGGTAATCTTAGCCTGCTTGCCATTAAGAGTGACGCAACTCTGTTGCAGTTCTCTAGCACGTCACTGAAATGAAGACCTGAACTGAACCCTCAACACGGGTAGAAAGAAACACCGGTAGCAAACAGAAACACACCTCGAGAGCACTCTCCAGACACCTCTGCCACTCGTATGCATAGCGTTCACTCTCCTGAAACAACAGCAGGTCAGACAAGTCATTCAAGTGAACACAAAATCTGAAGTTAACTCGTTCAACGTGTGAGCGGAATTATGAATCTTCTGTCATCTACAGCCATTGGAGCACACCGACATCATTGTCACCGGTGCCCATGTGCAGAACATCTGGTGGCTAATGGCAATTACAGTAATAACAGGTGGTGCAGTTAAGCATGGCTGTGATGGAGCCCGCCTCACCTCCACCTCTCCGGTCAGATCCTTGTACTTGTCTCTGATTACGGGCAAGGCAGGCTTCTCGCTCAGGGTGTTGGAGCGGTCTCTAAACGGCTGCTCTGGGGCCGGAGATGGGGGCGAGCGTCCAATCTCCTTCTCCCCCAGACTGTGGCTGCGCTTGTGGGAGCCTGAGACCAGGACAAAGGGGTGGGGGGTTAGCGGGGTAACAAGAATCACACACACACACATTAATGGCCATTTCTATGAGCCTATAATGGCAACTCATTTCAGATATGCACCTGTTGGCTTCCCATCATGTAGCTGCTGCCCTCCCCCCAACCACACCAACCATTCTGTGGTGACTAATTCCTCACAGACAAGGACAGTGGAGTGCTTAATTTACAACAAACAATAATTATGTAAAAATAAAATGCCACAGCATCGCTGGTATGAATAATTCATGAGAGGAATTGTACACACAGGTAAACAGCGGTTGTGGCTCCATAGTAACGCACACACACACACACACAAGATAATTCTGGTGGGGCTAGCAGTGTGTGTGTCTGTGTGCTGTACAGAGTCGGGTAATATTCCCCATATGACACATGCACAGTGGTGTTTTGGTCGCTGCACGGAACACCACAACGTTTGGCCAGTATTTTTTCACACGCGTGCACTGGGGGGGGGGGGAATCACCATTACACCACCGGACATGCATCATCAACCCCACACAGCATGACAGCCCTAATTGGTTGTGTGTGGGGGGGCACAACCCCAGTCTGATCAGATTACAAACCCAATGGGAAGAGAGGGAACACAGAACAGCCCTGGCTCTCATGCTCACAAATTATACCCAGTGCAAAATTAGCTTTTATCACATTGGAGGAAATGCTAATAAATTATGCGAAACATAATGCCAGCGAATGTCAGCTAAAGAAATTCCATCCTTTAAGTGGATGCAGTTAATTTGGGCTCATGTACTGGTTGGCCTGTGCTAATCCATCTCAGCAGTCTGCCCTGCGGAGTGCGGAGCATGACTGTAACCACAACACTGCCATCTACTGTCGGACAGTCTAACTGCAAATCTCACAGAAGACTGAATACCCCATCTGAACCCCATCTGAATACCCCATCTGAACCCCATCTGAATACCCCATCTGACTCTGTAATTGAAGAAAAGAAAAAGCATGTTACCTGACATTTTGACTGACTCACCCTGAACAGACAAGTCAAATGTTGCCATTTCACTCTTTATCATTTCCTCGCTAGACTTGACCTTGGCCTGACAGCTGGCCTTGAGGAAGTCGGATTTGCCAAACTTTGCCTTATCCCCATGGAAGGCCCCAAACTCATCATCGCCCTGATTGCCCTCGGAGCCGGCATCCAGGGCAGCAGCTGGCGAGTCCGACTTCTCAGAGACCGTGCTCGCAAAGTCTCCAAAGTCATCGTTGTTGTCATCAGCCATGCCTGGCTCGCCGGAGCCAAAGTCAGCAAAGGCTTCAAACTTGTCATCTGTCGACAAACTGTCCTCTGTGGGGAAGGCCGCAGTTTGGGTGCTGGTGATATTCTCTGTGCTGCCAAAAGATGGTTCCTTCCCGTGACCGGGGACTAAAGACGAGAGACTGGCCCCTTCTAGGCCCTGTGGCTTCCTGGCTTCATAAGGCAGACATTCCTCTCTGTCTCGCCAGTCATAACTGGCCAGGTTGCTGATGGCTGATGTTCCAAAGGGGTCAAATTTCATGTCGTCTCCTTCTGCAATGACAACACAAACATAGCAGTGGCTCCCAGGTATAGCAGAAGTTCTGAAATGATGGGTGCTGTAAAAGTATGTTGTTTTACGTAAAATGTCTACAGCGCATGATCAGGCCTGTATGTCAAAGGAGGATAACGTCTAAAATAGTAGAAAGAAAGTTCACGTTAAGCCTGGCTGATATGACTTAAAGGACGACTTCACCCATTGGTCCTCACTAATGCTCATGATAAAATGGTACAAAAACAATTCTACTGGGTCTGTGTCTCAGAGGAGGGCTGTGGACAGTTCAGTAACCTGCCTACCAATGACATCATCGTTGGGCAGTTTTTTTTCCAAACAAGATTTCAACATTTTTATTTTTATCAACGCGGGACCAATTACTTCCATTATAGCACACTAACTTTCCAGAAATAGAAAGCCTGCAGTTCTATTAGCTTGGATTCCCCATCGATGATGTCACTGGTAGGCAGGTTTCTGAACTTTCCACAGCCCTCCTCTGAGACACAGACCCAGTAGACAAAAATGGTACCATATTATCATGAGCATTTGTGAGGAACAGTAATATGAAGATAGGTTGAAAATGGGTGAAGTCGTCCTTTAAAATCAACATCACTATTATTTCAAACTTTTGCCTCACTTACGATTAATGAAGGATTATTTCTTTATAAAAAGTGAAAATAGCGGATCTACAATCTGACAACTTGTTGCGATGTGACACGTTGTCAGCTTAATACAGTACTGTGGTTAATCAGACAGAAAATCTGATTCTGAATCTATTTAGCGGTGCCAACCGCTCTACGTTTGACTCTGTCTGCGCGTCCGTTTGTTTGAGCACGGGCCGTTTGTTTGAGCACGGGATGAGCACGGCAAAGAAGCAAACAGCTATAACTTCAGTTTGCAGCATGCCACCAAGTCCAAATTTGGTATGTGTACTTAGACCACCAATAGGGACGAGCATGAATTGATGACGTTATCAAAGAGGGGTCCAGGGACCCCCAGCGCCCGTATGAGCACGGGATTTTAAACAGCTATAACTCCAGTTTGCAGCATGCCACCAAGTCCACATTTGGTATGTGGACTTAGACCACCAATAGGGACCAGCATGAATTGCTGAAGGCCCGCCCCCTCTGTCTTCCCATTGGCTGGCCTTCAAACAGCCATAACTCAAGTTCGCAGCATGCTATGGAGTACAAATTTTGTACATGGACTAAAGCCAGCAATAGGGACTAACTGTCATTACTTAAGCCCCGCCCCCTCTGTCTGCCCATTGGCTGGGCTTTAAACAGCCATCATTCCAGTTTGCAGCATGCTACCAAGTACAAATTTGGTAAGTGGACTCAGACCACCAATAGGGACGAACTGAAATGAGTTAAGGCCCGCCCCGAAGGCACCGCTTCCTTCACACAGGGTGTGATTTTTTTGTATTGATTCGTTGATATAAGAAATAAAAACTAAATACTACAAGAAAAAACCCTGCTTCTCGATTAATCGAATGCCGGTTAATTGCTCTAAATAACTAATTAATTGCCCAGCCATAGTTCACGGTCAAACAGCTAAATGTTGTAAACCTACAATACATTGTACTGTGTGTTCCATGCCTCCAAGTCTCAAAACACAGTCAGGTCAGGTAAACTGTATTTAACCTAATTTATACATCGTACGACCGTGTTGTTTACAGCAAGGGTTCCCAAACTTTTCAGGCCAGGACCCCGGTTCAAGTTATCATACTTGAACCTGTTTAAGTAATCATACATGATCTGGGGACCCCCCCACCCTGACAAGCACTTGGAATTGTAGGCATTACATTTAGTTTGACTCGGTTCCACAGATAAATATTGTGAAAATAGCCGAAGTACAAGCTCATGTGAGCTTGTAGATCGGCTATTTTCACAACGTTTACTTTAGAAATGTGCAGATACCCTGTATACACTTATAGTGTATGTTGGTTTGTTTACTGTTGAGTGAGAAAACGATGTTGCACATTAAGCTAATCATCTGGGGGACCCCCCAAAATAATTTGGGGACCCCCCTGAGGGTCCCGACTCCCAGTTTGGAAACCACTGGTTTACAGAACAATTTGTCCAGTGTCACAGTCAATTAACAGAACAACTCCCGCACACACAAACACACCCACATCCCACACACTTTGAGCTACAAGGCCTGACTGGTGGTCACAACAAATCCCCCCTCCAAACTATCGATAACACTGGCTATCTCCATTCTGAAAGCCTTTAGCTATTTGTAACTGGTAATGTTGCATACTCTCTTACAGGCATAAAAAGTCATTCCTGACTCTTTTCAGTTCGTTATCCAATGACAGAGAAAAGCGTTCTCATGAGCCCTGCTCTCTCTGTGGGGTGTGATGAAGGATGTTCCTGCCAAGTGTGCCACTGAGCTGCATCAGGCACCGGCACCAAAACACTGTAGCACATCTTTCCACTAATGTGGAAAGACAGGTTTGCTAATACAGATGAGAGCAGAATCAAATCGAATGCAACTTAAGGGGGTTTTAATGGCATGTTGCCATGGCAACGACGGTACAAGGAGCTGTTTTGCTGCCAGATCTGTGTTTCCTGAACTGTGCCATGCACAAGCAACACAGTTTGGGATGGATTTATGGCATTATTTTATAACTAATGGTAACTCACAAACGTGCAAATCTGGTATGTGTTTTGTCTGTGTTCACACTCAAATCTCCTCAACTCTTCCCTTTTTGATGTGCACACACACACACACACACACACACGCCTTGTTGAACCCTACTTAGATTGCTTGACTTGCTTGGATATAAAAAGCAATTTGTGAAATTGACAAGGATCCAGTGCTATGAGCCGTGTGTAACTACATTATTATTATTTCACCTCTCAAGAGTTAGGAAAGGAAAAATAAGACGGTACGCATTTCAGCAATACCAATAGTAATATTTATTACGACAACAGGAGTAAAGAGAGAAAGAGAGATAGATCACAAAATACTGGGAAAGAGGTCTATCATTACAAGAGGTTTGTCAAACTAACTAACACTTGTAAAATTAGATTTCAATCATTTGGAGTACAAGGGCATGCAGTCAGAAAAAAAGGAAGAAAACAAACAGCAAGAAGGTAAAAGAAAGATAATCCCAGAATATAGAAGCAGAAACCAATTTGAGAAGGCACATTCACAGACTAAAATCAGTTACTTCTGGGGAGATGACACACTGTTTTACTACTAAAGCAACAGGTTATCGGGAAGAGAACTGAGTACAGAACACTTGAAAAGCAATGTGGGAAAGGAGAATTTAAAGATTTCAAGGCAGGATGCATTAACCCTTTGAGGACCTGAAAGCTTCCCGGCAACATTTTCTGACCAGGAGCATAAAGATGGCCCAGTGTAGAGTGTTATAATACTATAGTATACGACTACACCATGGATAGGACCTCTTTGTTGGGCCCACAGCCATTAGTGTACATTCTGTTTACAATGTTTGTTTTTGAGAAGCGATTACAAGAAGCCAGAAATATTCATGTAAACATATTGAATCAAGTGAACTTGCTCAAGCACTCAAAGGGTTACAGGAAACAAAGAATAACTATCCTTACACCTGACAACTTGAAGAGGGCTTTGAATGGATCCAATCACAGATGCTAAAATACCTTTAAAGAGACAGTATCCTTTTTTCTCTTGCTACAGTGATTGTTTGTCATAGCAGGCTAATGTGCACAAACTCGTATGAACCCCCAAAGAAAAGCACATTAGTATTACTCAAGACAACATGTTGTAATCCTAAATCTTAACCTAAAATACTTTATTGAATATCTTAATAAATAGGCTACATTTAATTTACACAGCTGACACATCAAAACAAGATATGGGAATCTATCTAGTTTCAAAATAAGACTTCATATTCCTGTAATAAAAATACACTATTAAATCTGTATGTATACATTTTTTTCTTAGATAAAAACAACTTGCAAGACTTATGCATAAAATGTCATCCTATAATATGTTCTTGTCAATTTCACAAATTGAAAAGGCAGGCACACTGCAGCAAAACGCAAGGCAGGAAGGGTAATAGTAGATTCATTGTGTTCTCAGAGAGCCTGGTCTTGGACCCACACACATGATTAACTCATGCTGGGATACCACAGATAAATAAGACGTCTTCCTTTTGTGCTCCTGGCCCAAAGGGAATCTCTGAAATGAGATACTGTCTCTTTAAGATTAGCCTACATGACCTGGAACATGACCAGGTGCTCAGATTGCTCGTCCTGTTCCAGCATTTTGAAAAGGTGAGTCCTGGAGCTCTCCGAGACCAACAATACTGGATGGGTTGGAGGACAATGAAGGAGCAGTGTTTAACTGGAGCCAAGAGGCTTCCTTGGAATGTCCTGATGCTAAAGTCTGATTCATACTTCATCACATGACGCTCAGTGAAAGATTTAGAGATTTCCAACTAAAAACCTTTAAGAAAAATATGTTTTTTTATTGAGCTACACAGTCGTGGGACGAAGTATAAATTAACGTGGCTCTGTCTTTGTCAAGCGGTCTGTTTTGCTGCAGCTTCAAGGGGCTTTTCAAACTCAGACTCACTACAGAGAAGCCCATTTCAGTTAAACAAAACCCATTTTCCATTGGATAGAAACGGAATGAAACAAGTTATTGGGGTGTTTACATTTAGAATTTCTTTGATACAAGAAAAGCAATGATCAATGCCTAGAGATGCCATGAGTTAATCAATGATGCATTCCTAGAGATGAGTCATGACATGAGATTTTGGTTTGACTTGTGTTTTGATATGTTGAAATGCTTTAGAAATAGCTGCTCCGTGCAGACAGACAATCAAGTGCACAAGTCTTGACAGAAAAAGAACATGTGCGCTGTGCTCTCACATTTAACCACATTCTTCCTGCCGTTCCTATTTTGGGCATGTTATTATAAGAGACATTTTTCTAAAACTTTCAGAAATGGCCAATCTACAAGCTTACAACATGTCGCATCTGGGCAGATTGTGAACTTGTAGATCAGGTATTTTTTAAAGTTTTTGAAAAGAGCTGAAGTGGTTAAGGAGTAAGGAATGGCCTTGGACATTATGGAACATGAGAAATTATATAGAGGGTAAAATACTTGGTGAATAAATTATGAAGACTGGAGTGGAGATGAAGGAGTGACGATATGGAAAATGCCTCGATATATGAAGGCATATTTTGAAGTTTCCCAGCAGCATTGTCCACATTTTGTGGTTGAGTTTGGGTAAAAGGAAAAAGAAGCTATTAACTAAAAGCTATTAACTACTAAACCCCTAACCATCTCATTATTCGTGGACCATTATGTGCTTGAATCAATAATACTGTAACTGTATAGTTAGTTACTCTGAAAAAAATGCATTAGGGAAATTAAAGGAGTAGCACGTTATTTTCAGTTGTTAAAAATAGGTTTAAATGGCTCTATATTTTAATAGTAATCATTGCCATAGTGTTTGTTCAGTAACAGGGCTCTCCCTCTCCCTGCAGCTCTTTAGTAAATAGAAAATGCATGTAAACTGGAACAGTATAAAATTGTAGCTGATAAATGGGTTCTCTCTCCAGTTTGGATGAAACTGGCAACCCACCTGGAAATGTATTTTCTGTTTACTAAAGAGCTGGAGAGACAGGGCGACCCCTGTTCCTGAGCAAACACACTATAACTTACTATCAGAATATAGAGCTATTTTTAATAGGGGTGTGCCGATACACTAATTTCACCAAACGATACGATACGATATTTGGCTCACAACTTCGATACGATACGCACTTTTTTTTATTATGAAAATATATGGGGGAGAAAAAAATGAAATGCAAACAAATTTTCAGCTACAATAGCCGTTTTGAATCCAAATAGGGCAATAGTGTGACACCTGACCCGAAAAAAAAAACAACATGTTGTCACCCTTTTCACCTCGGGGCTGTTTGCATGCCTGATTATAATGATTGTAAAAAATCAAAACGATATTTTTTTCCCCCAAAACGATACATATCGTCACGAAAACGTATCGCGATATATCGTGGGACGATATATCGGCATACCCCTAATTTTTAACCAAAAAAATATCACTTACTCTACCTTTAAGCATGTCATTGTTTTATCTTGCAAAAACCTACTGTATACTACACTGGTCCATTTTAAAGAGCTTGTTTCCCGTCTCCCACTAATAACATCCTGTTTTCACTGCTCATCTTCTCTGAAAGCCAAGTGGCAAAATGTTTGTTCAATTTAGTCACTACAACTACTACTTGTTTTTGTACTAAGAATAGGACAATTATAAGCAAAAGCCATGCCAGCGTAATACCTTCCCCTCATGTCCCAATCCCTTCACATTTTAATCATTCCAAAGAAGAATTTCAAAATAAATTATAGTGTCACCAAGTTCGTTCAAACGTTCTCAAGTAGCCATTAGCCAACATTTTAAGATAAAATGTTATAATAGTATCATTTTATAAATGAATGAGGTTGAATGTCTGAGCATGTTTCTCCCCACGTATTCAGTAGTTATTTCGCTTTTTGGCCTCATATTCTACCATTTAATCCCTTTATCCATCTTTGAACATTTTATAAATGGCTTGTTACCAACATGTAGGCCTAACTAGATTCACCAGTAAGTGGTGGTCAGTAATTACAAGGGTGTTCAGGTGGTAAAAGTCAACAAAACTGGTACTCGTCTTTACCGATGAGTGCTGGCCCAATTCAAGCATATCTGTAAAAAGTTATTCATGAATAGACGCATTTGACATAGTTGAAAAAACAAACAAACAAAAAACACAACCCCCCGCTCAACCAGCGGACTTCAGTGTGGCAGCCAGTTGACTAGAGGCCGTGCAAAATAGTTTTTTTGGACAAAAAAGTGTCAAATAATATCTTCATTCATGTCTAATAATATATGTCTCACCTGAAAGGAGAATTAGTGCCTCTTACTGCTTATGTCCATGAATCAACTCCTAACATTTGTAGAAAAGTAGTGGATGAAAACGCGCCTGATTCTTATAAACTGTATACATATATTTTTTTCTTATTTGTGTGAAATTTCAGAGTTTACATAAAATTTGGTTGGCAATTTATGGAAACACGGCTGCTGTTAGTGTAGTCTTGCCAAGCCAGACTGTTGCCTCCCACAATTTTCAAATGCTTCCGTGATGGAGTCTGGAGAACGGAAGCTCTGAAAATGATAAAGCGATAAAGCTGATGTGAATCCTCCTCCCCACTTCCATTTTGTTTTTACAGCCGCACAAATGCATCCTAATATAAATCAAAATCATCTAAGCATATATAGCTTGCTGCTTAACAGAAATGGAAATGAAAAAATAAGATGTAAAGATTGTAAAGATGTTAAAATATATTTTCGTGAACGGAAATGACAGCTTTCTGCCTCGGATTTCGGGAAGTGTATTTCCAGACTCTATATAGCATTCGGAGATTGTGGAATAGTTGTCTGGCTACGCGAGACTACCGTTAGTGTGACTCCAGAGATCATCGCCACAAAAAACTACTGCATTCACTCTGGTACTCAGACGTTCCGTATCACACAACAGAACACACATTGACACCACAAGGCAGCACAATCAGAACAAAAGATTCACAGTAAAATCCACAGTGTTCATTTATCCATTTAAATGAACACTGAGGATTGTACCGTGTACAACGAGGGGAGGAGCCATACCTGCTAGCACAGCACAGACAGGAGGACAACAGGGGTCTTGCTGTCAGAGCCAACCACACAGCATGCAGGACCACGCAAATGAGCTACGACCACCCTAATGAATAAAGTGTTATCTACCAGTATTCTACCTCATCACATCCACACCCATCCACTCATCAACTTTGAATACACCGAGGTATAGGGGCCAGGACCTGTCCTTTCTGTGTGCGATGACATCCTGAGTGTTCATTTAACTCTGGGAGTGTACAAATGGATAAATTCACACTGAGGATTTTACTGTGCGCAAGCTGGTATTCCACTTTCTCGCATCAATTATGTGGAAGGAAGGATGGAAGTGAAGGGAAGAAGGCTGGAAGAAAGCGGGAGGGGAAGATGGAAGAAAGGAAGGTAGAGAAGAGTGGTAAACAGCCAGATAAACAAATATGTTGAGATGAATGCTGATGAAATGTAGAATGAGAGATATGAAGGTTCTAATGAAATGTGCTATTTAGTGCTATGGTGTTTTGGGTGTTTGAGCAGGACTCAGTTGTGATCTGGACCTCACTACTTGCCCTTTGACCCCTGGATTAGTGGGCACAACAGGGCTGGGGGGTGACTGAGTAGACCACTGACGGGCCCTGGGACTGGTTGGGTGTGTGACTGCATGGGGGCCTCACCAGAGCAAACGCACTAGTTCCTCACCTGCAGCAGGGGGCTGGTGGGCCGAGAGGCCCGGCAGGTCCAGAGAGCTGTCTGACATCACGTGCTTCAGGTCTCCGCCCATGTCTGACAGCTTCATGTCCAGCTGCACTGACAGAGCGTCCTCAGAGTCCTCTTTCCCTACGCTGCTGCCCCCGATGGATGGGAGGTCTAAGGACTTGACGGAGGCAGAGTCCTCCTTGGCCTGTTTGAACGCGGCCACCTTGTCCACTAGGCTCTTTTCTGAGGCTCCCAGCGCCGTGCAAAACTTCGAGGACTGAAAGTCGGCAAAGTCATCCGTGTCACTCTTGAGGGAGGAGAAGGAGCCACCGCCGCTCTCCTTGGTGTCGTCGTAGGCCAAGCCGCCTTCCAGGGACAGCTGTTTAAACACATCATACTTGTCCGCACCCTGCGGTGGACGCTGCAGAGAAGGGGGCTCCCCTCGGCTCCCCGCACTCCCCTCGCCTTTGGGTTCTCCGCCAGAGCTGCCAAACGCCATGAAGTCTGCGAAGTCGTCCTGAGGCACCGCTACAACCCCTCCCACCGAGGAGCCTGCCGCCGCCGCCGCCTCGGAGGAGGAGCCGAACAGAGCAAAGTCACCGAAATCATCTGCCCCTCCCCCGGGGGGCTTGGCTCCCCCTGGTAGGAGCACTAAAGAGGGGGGCACAGGTACAGATGGGAGGGTGCTGGGTTTGGCCTCGTTGGGGGCAGGGGTGGAGGGAGCCAGGGAGGAGAAAAGATCCATGTCTGCCATGTTAAGAGGGTTTTTAGGATGAGATAGAGAGGCTGCTGGCTGTTGCTCTGGTAGTTGCTGTAGAGACTGAGAGTTAGGGAAAGCAGAAGGGAAGGCAGGCTGGAAGATCTTGGTCGGGTCTGGATGGTCTAGTGGAGAGATGCTGTCGGCCGTTTTAAAGTCTGTGAAGCCATCATCAACACTGACAGACTTGAAATCGGCGAATCCTTCCCCTGCAAGTGAAATAGAACAATTGAAGAGTGTTGGAAAAATAAATAATCCTACATAGCAATTAGATAGAAAGGACCTCAACAAGAAATGGCTTCTGCCATCCCCATCTCCCAGGTTTTTCTAATTTCACAGTCCTACAATATTGGAGAGGGAGATGAATTAGTTGTGCCTCTGTCACAGTCAGAATGCATGTGTTGAATTTCTCATCATCGGGTGAACTGTGCTGCTGCTGGGAGCCCGAGAGTCCAGTGAACAGCACACATCACTGCACAAACAAAGCTATGTCGTCGAAAGAGAGCACACATCCTCACCACCATGCACTGAGCTATCAGTTTCAAACCAACACAGAAAAGGATTAAGCCATACTTAATCACTTGAGAGAACACCTTACTTTTTACACAACCTTCCAGCAAAAAGCAGTGCAATCATTTCTATTAACAGATTCTTTTTTCCTTTGTTTTCTTTCACATCAAACAACGCTATTTCTGAAACACAAAAGAGACTAAATCAAACAGAGGGAAATTTTCAATTTGTCTTGCAGTACAGCGACTATTAAGAGGCTGACATAGAATATAGACATGAGCTAAAATAGGGAATCTGTTCGCACTGCTCCTGTCGGGGTAGGAAAAGAGGAAACAAATGGCCCCATTATGGAGATGGAGCCTGATAACATAAAGGAGAGGTCACTGCAAGCAGGACTTACTGGTGTGGTGAGGGTTGTCCCCATCGGAAACTGTTCTAGTGAAACAGTGCAGGAAACATACCTACATCAATACTGTGTGTGCATGGAAACCAAAGAACACTTTTTCCTACATAAATACAGAAAAAGTGACATTATTGCACAGTGTTGCATTTACCTTCACTCAAAAACCACACCCTACTATAACTGCCTGATTCTGAGCTTCCATGCTGTAGAGTATGGGTTTTAATTCAGGCAACATTGCGTTAATTTCACTCCGCTCTCCGTCCTTTATCACTGGTTTATCTCTAAGGCAACTGTGACTTTGTTCTTGAAGGACTTTTCCCTCCTCTCGCCATCTGTTGCTTACAGGGACCATTTCAGAGCCCACCACGGCCTTTGTAATTTCGCCAAGAGGCTGATGGGATTTGCAAAGGAACTGAGATGTAGGAAAATGTATTTTATGTGTGTGTGTGTGTGTGTGTGTGTGTGTGTGTGTGTGTGTGTGTGTGTGTGTGTGTGTGTGTGTGTGTGTGTGTGTGTGTGTGTGTGTGTGTGTGTGTGTCAGTCAGTGTGACAGACGGATCATATTCAGTATCAGGAAGGAACGAGGAGTATTTCTTACCAACTGGTTTCCTGTCAGCAGGTTGTTCAAGCTGTCTGAAGACACTATACTTGTCTCCCGAATCTACAACAAAGCAAGGAAACCTAATGGGTTAGGATTGAGCAACACAAAATGATCGACATACTGTATGACAGACAAGAAAACATTTACCCAATTTATTATTGGGTAGAAAGAGTGAATATGTCTGTATCTTAATATTGAGGAGGCACACTCATTTGCTCACACTACAGTATGTTGGTAAACAATTGGTAAACTAGTAGTAATAGCAGCAACAGTAGTAGTAATAGTAATAATACCTGAGGCGGTGGGCACTGGCTCTGCAGGTTGCTCTACAGACAGCTGCTTGAAGACGGCGTACTTATCAGAGGACGAAGTGGACCCAGATACAGGCGTCAGCATGGCCGGAGCACTGCACACACATAATGTCAATGGTCAGTCAGCAGCAGGGAGGACAGGGGAGGTCAATACTTGTTCTCTGTTTAATCCCTTATAAGCTCCCTGAGCAGACACAATGAGCTACAAAAGTGTTTTGGTAGCAACAGCTTTTTGTTAAGGCCTTTATTCTCAATGCTTTACCTCCCTTTCTATCTGGCCCAACCAGTGCAATATCCATAAAGCCAAAGCCCTGAAATGTGTTTGTTGCCTAAAAATATGCTATACGTTTACACAAATACCTAGTTACCCAGGTTACTGTATAGTGTGTATACTATCATACGTCTCTTACTCTGTATCTGTACTTTAATTGCTGTACTGCCTCTGGTGACTGAATTCCCCCCACGGGATCAATAAAGGTCTGTCTACATGCGCCAAGTTGGAAGTTGATCGGTCGGACGGTTCTCAAGACACAGACAGATGCGCTCACACAAACCTCAGTACTTTGCCAGTGTCAACTTTCTCTTTCATCTAAGACAGATTAACCTATTGCCACCCTGTCTTGTATGTTTTGGAGATCCAAAACTGTAGAACATTAATGGGAAAATAACTGATGGATTGTTAAGGATCTATGATAACACAAAGTCAAAATCAAAAGCCAAGAGGGAGTCAGGGAGTTCAACTTCTAGCAGACATCTTCAAAGCCTTTTCTTTGCCAGACAAGTCTATTGCTGCCAATTGTGTCCAAAAGAAAGAAGAAAAAAATAATACAGCATAGGCTTTTCATTCTTATTTCTTAATTAGATTGTGATCTTAGACTTTGAGGGAACTGCAATAAATTGCTCTAACATTGGAACTATAAAACATCATGCCATTCAGATGTTATATACTGTAGCAGCCTTATTCTCTTTGTCTTCCCAAAAGATAATTGCCTTCCCACACCATCTCACTGAGAAACGACAGGCTCTCCACATTAGCATGAAATGTAATATAAAGAAATGATCTCATCCACTTTCCACTGAAATGAATGCATTAGGAGATGATGATGATGTCATTGTTATGCAGAAGACACCATTATAAGCTATTAAGAGACCAAGTGGAATTCTTACGCCTGATTTACACTTGGTACACTGTGTCACACACTGAAAATAGCCAATCCACAGGCTCACCACACGTCGCGATGCTACAAGTCGTGAGCTTGTAGATCTGCTATTTTCAGTATGTGACACTAAGTGCAACTAAGGCTTTATAGCTCCAAAGTCAGACGACAAGGGAAATTTATTTCCCGTCTATTTCTATCGTTTACTCACCCGGTGGTGTCTTTGACTCACAGAAAATGTTCGTTTGTAAACTTAACTCATGCACACGCCTGGGCGCTCGCATGCATGTGAATGAGCTCTAGTTGACCCCTATGGGCACGCCCATGCACGTTCTTTGGTTGTGCATGTCACTCACGGTTAGAACCCGGAAGCATTTTAAAAGTTTATTTTCTTCTTCGGTGATATTTCGGTAACCTTTTTCAGCGGATATCGGTAGAAGATAAATTAAATCATTATACAAGCTGTGTTTTGGACTTTATGCACGCATTCTTTATATAGTTCTGCGGTTGTTCATTTGGGTCTTGGATTAATTCCATTCATCAACTTTTTCCTTCATTTTTGGATTCTTCATACACTGTTAAGGAATGTAATACGAACAAAAATGATCTGTGAGTCAAAGACACCACCGGGTAGGTAAACGATAGAAATAAAGTCATTTATTGGGCGAAGTACTCCTTTCACGTACACAAATGGATAAAGTCATTTTTATATTATATAAGGAGATATAGGGACCTATTGATGCAGGTTGGTCACGGGGGCAACAGTTTCAGCAGAGAGCTTTAGACTTCCCTTCCCGAACAACATTAGCCACTTCCTGCTTAAAACTAAACATTCCCTTTAACACATTCACTGCCAGGGGTTTTCACTGCCGGAGGGCCTCTGCCAGCATTTTTAACGATTTTCTTACCTTTTCAAGTACTCACAGAATATTTATCTCCAGTATGATCGATCCTCTGATGCTTGCTAATCATGGAGGGTTTCACTGTGCTTCCCCAAAAAAAGAAGGAAAAAAAACGCGACCTCTTGTTCGCTTGTTATACGCTGTTGAAAACAGCATGTCTCGCCAAAGTTACATCACCGCAACACAGGAGCCGAGATACAGAATATTTCCCAAATACTTTAACCAAGAAGTGAATGGAGCAGTAAATCTTTGGATCACGTTATCTCCTGGTTCTGATGTAAAAAAAAAGACGTTTTAAAACGTCATTGGCAGGCAAGTGTTGTATTTGAAAAGATGTTTTAAAACGTCTTTGGCAGGCAAAAGTCAGTCCATCTCATCATCACAATACCTGTTCTGCTGCTGAGGTGCTGTGTTGGCAGGGAAACTACCCGCCGATTCTCCCTGGAAGTCGGCGAAAGCTTGGTCTCCTGCTCCTGCCTTGGGTGCCTCCTGAAAATCCTGGAAGTCGTCATCGTCTCCTTTGTTTCCCTAAAATACCCACAATGCATTAGTGACCAGAAAAAAATGTTTAATTAAAAAAGGCACAATCAATGGCATAGCTCTGTTACCTGCACAGGAGGGAAATTAGTGATGAAACTGGTGTTGGGGAGCGGCTGGGCTGTGAGAGGGGCAGGCGTCATGCTCATGACTGGAGGGGGTGCTGATGTAGGCATAGCCATTGAAACCGGAGGCTGGGTCATCATGGCCTGCTGGTGCTGGGGCATGACTGGAGCCATGGCTATGGTATGGGTAGGCAGATTGGGCACTGGCGGAGATGGGAACTGACTCAGGATTTCCACGTTCATTGCCGGGAGGCCACTCTGAAATGGAGTGAATAGTTTCAATATGTCATCACTGACCACACAATGATGCTGATGTATATATGTCTATGATTGGTGCAATAATATGTGCCGTCACATATGGAAATCAGCGTTCATTTTGGCATTACTTCCATCATAATTCATCACTATCTAGTCAGTATTTCAGCCCCATCTATTTTTCACATAAGGAAAAAGTCTGACATACAGTATTTGCCTAAAACATTCAGTGAAGTCAAGTTCCAATCTAACAGATGTTGCTGGCAGCTTCAGAATTTTCTATTTACACTACAAAAAGGGAAACAGCTTGTGCTGGTCTCCTGTGACTATCCCAATATACCAGCAGCAAAAGATGGCTTATTATTCTCTGCATGGAAGCTTTGCCATCATTTTTTCATGAGCAGCCCCTTGATTTGCATTCTCCTAGGGGGTGCTGGTGACAGGCCCACGCTGACGGAGATAAGAGTCGTGCCGTCAAACAGGGCTGAGGGCGACTTGTATTCATATTCATGCGGGCTTGCGCCAACCCATAAGCCCTAGGCCGCGGCTCAGAGCTGTCGCTTTCTCCCACTCTCCAACCATCTGAGCTCATTTAATTTTCCTGTGGAGCTGATGGCAAGGTTTCTTGAAAAACACGTGGATACAAAAATAATGAGAGTACTTCTCAATACAATTGATGCTTTGACACCATTGTCTACCTGTGCCACACCAATGAGAGCAAGTACAGTGTACAGCTCCTCCTTCGTCAGCATGCCGGGCGTTGTGCGGTTGGCTGTGGCCCAGATCTGGCCCAACGCCTCCCTGGGAAGGCCTGAGGACATGAGGATGGGATAGAGCTTGGCTGTGTCGATCCCCGCTGGCGTCATGGTGAACTCGTGGATCTTTTTGAACATCTCTGAGGATGCAGAAAAGTAAACATGTGTGTGTAAGGGGGGAAAATATGTATACGCTTCATATTCATTGACATGGTAATTACATCAGGTTTTTTAACAGTTTTTACTCCCAAGTCATTTTCTCTAGACACATCACAGTGCATTTTACGAACACAGATGTTCCCCAGTGCAGGTGTTTACCTGGAATGAGGCTGTCATTGTAAAGCCAGCCAGGCAGCATGGGCTGGATGTGCTCTTGCTGTGGGTACACACCAATACCTGCTGTCAAACACAGTGACAAACACGTAGTTAGTCGACACGGCACAAGCTTCTGTCCAAGCATACTATTTGCCAAGGCTCCTGGCAGCCGAACCTTATTGTATTGAACATAACCTGGACCGGCTGCATTTGTATTGGTTCTCTGTGCCGATTCACTAAACATCCTGCTTTGTGAGACATATATTAATCAGTCTTTTTCTCGCAGGCCCTCAGGGAGAAGGGTGCCGAGGGTTTTGGCTGGTTGAATGAATAAACAGGACTCTTTTTTTTAATAAATACTAATGCTACTATAAATCGTCTTAAGAAATATGTTTCATTTTTTAGATTAGAGATTCTTATTCAGCTAATTTAACACCAGCTCTTGAAATCTTTTTATATATTATTATATATTATATAGTGTATATCGCTGCTTTCAGGCAGAAACCTTATATCTCCATATTTGTTTGATCTTTTTCCATAAATAAATGCCCTACTTTGTCGTACAACAGTGTTACGCAAAAGTAGCAAGAGTTGCTAGTTGTTGGCTATTTTTTGCCATTTTCAAAAGATGATTGTAAGTGAATGTGAAAGAGGCCACGTGTGTCTGTGGGTTTTATAATATTGAACCAATGAAAAGTATTAACAAGAACTTATGACTAAATAATAACTACATTGGATCATTCTTTTCCATTTCCTGAAAAGTAACAGTTTGGGACATACAAGGTTTCCACCAGAAGGCGAGAGAGAAATGTTACAATTTGACATATAGAAAAATCCACTATGCACACAGTTGTCCAACCATGCAAGCGCCAATTCATGGAACGCTTACATTATTATTTGCAACTTAGAGGTCTCAGAGATAAACTGCAAAATTTCCCAGATGACCCAGAGGATACAGGTGAAGAAAACAAATGAGAGCATTGAGAAGTGTGGCATGCAGAATCAGACATTACGTTTGGGGCCCCAGGGGAACGGTCCAATCCGTGCCCATCCCTGTTAAACCCAAGCAGTCGGCATGCGCCAGAGGTCAATTTCTGAAAGAGTGTTACACAGCCAGGGAACAGACGGCAGCTTATTGAGTCAGCAGGTATTACCCCAGGATCTCCAGGGGCACAGTCAATTTCCACAATGTGTTGGACACGGCCAACACGAGAAAGCGGTCTAATGAGATTTGGCCTGCGGTGACAGGGTTATAAAGCTGGCACAGACGACAGACAAAGCTTTGGAAAAGATGTGAAGAGACCAGGCAGAGCACCTCACAATTACCACCAATCCGTTCAAATCTGTGCAGTGAAGAAAAACGTCATCCAGATTTCTTACAACATCGCATTGCCTATGAGAAGTTTGATGCACAAGTAGCAAATCAAATCCAGTTCTTAATATGGTAGGACTCAACAAAGAAACAAAGAAATCAGTAAGTTAAGTGGTGTGAAGGACGGTCATCAACGTTATTTGACCAGGTTGACAGAGAGTAGTGAAACAAAATTTCCCAAGAATTAGAAGGAAACTGCAACTACATGCCCTACCTTGGAGGTTTATTAATAACAGCGGCAAAGCAAAAGATGGCGAGGCTGGTAAAGACTAGTAAACAGGTTCTTCTCTCACCACTTTCACTACAGGCTTGAGGAGATGCACCGCCAGCTGATGAGGGGGCAGCGGGCACCAGCACTGGTGCCTCAGGTGGCGCTGCGATGGTGAAGGCAGAACTCAAGTCCTCAGGAGCCTCTGCCCAGTTCCGTGATTTGGTGCTGGGATGAAACTGGGCCGAAACTTTAGCCCTAAAGCCCATTTCCGGCGAGGGCTGCTGGGACCTAAAGTTAACCTGGGCCTTCTTATCAGTCGTAAAATCACATGAGGAGAATAGTTTCTCTTGCAGGGACGGCCCTAGAGGGTTGGATGAGTGATATCATCACTAGTTTTGTCTTTCCTCTTTTGAACGTTAACAGAAAATTGCTTGTGGTGCTACAAACTAAAACGTATAACAGTCTTCACAAATCACTTTTTGATTAGTGATGAACACCTCCAAAAGAACCCTCTTGCGGCCAGCTAATAGATTTACTCCAGATGGTAAACAAACAGATCATAAACTTTCTTAAAGAATTGGGAATGACCACCAAAGTTTGACAGATGGCGCTAAAACTGTCATGAATGTGAATGGTCGCCTCTATGCCAGGTCTCTGTTACAGAGATGGGAAAATAGCTGCATTTGCAGGAGAGGACTACTCCTTGTGCGATCACAAACCTGTCCTAAAAAAAAGAACTGGCTACCTAGAACAAATGTACTGTGGGTCACAGCTACCGCAGTTTTAAGATTCTGTACTACAAATTTTACCATCCTCCATTTCTAATGAAGCTCGTTCCATTCTTCCTGGATCATGCGCCTTTGTTGCTTACATGGATCGTAATGTGCATTCGTTTAAAAGGCTTGCCCTCATGCTTTTGCACACAAATAACATGGTTGATTTTCAATCCTAAGGTACCTGTAGAAATACTGTACTCTGCATCCACAGCAGATGCAGCACTAACAAACAAGACCTCCAAAACCGACTGAGGAATGTTAATGATTTCACTACCAGTTAGTGAGGAAACCTGTTGCGCAAAATAATCGTTACCTTGAATTGCAGGTTGGGAGCTGGAGTTGGCAGCAGAGTGCTGGATGGCAGTAGGAATGGACACAGAGGTAGGCATGGTCTGAGAGGACAGACCTGCCTTGAGGGAAGGGGATGAAGGCTGGTTTTGGGCCTGAGAGGAAAGGTGGAGGGTGGAAGAGGAAGAAGAGGAGCAGGACGAGGGGAAAGACACAGAGGCATCTACAGGCCCCTGAATAAAGTCACTAAATTCATCGTCATCCTCTGAGAAAGTGGGGGGGAGGGAGTGAGGAGTGACAGAGCAGTGTGATGGTGATGAGTCTGCAAAAATTGAGAAATAATGATAGTGACACAAAACACAACAGGCCACAATGGACGATGAATTCAGATCTCAATATTACGACAGTGAAATGTTAAGATTACTTCTGTGCAAGGCCAGAAAATGGGTTCTGTAGAAGTTTACTGGATTCAATTTCAGTTCATGACAATGTGAAGTAAACTAAATAATATATAGCCTATGGGTAGAAAATTCCAATTACCATTTATTTTTACATGTATCTGAAACCTCAGGGCCAGAGAAATTACACGAACTAACCAATATTACATAGACAATTTTCTGTCATGCACAGCGAGGGGGTTAAGGTCTCACAAACAGATGACAACATTTAACAGATGATAATGTAAAAAACAGAGACACAGCAAAATAGTGAGCGCAATAATGGCAGATGTTACAGATGAGGAGAAAAACTGAAAAACAACAAAGTGGTGAAGCACGAAATTGGGGAATCTGTGTGTTGCACTATGCCCAGAGGCAGTGTTGCCCCAATCGTAGCCCTACTGACTGGCTGCCGGCCAACCTGCCTCTAGTCACGTTACTATTCTCAGCGGGATGCCCTTCAGTCAGCCTATGGGGAACAGGGCTGGATGTGGGCTGCTGAAGGACAGGCAATTATAGGGAACCCTAGGGGCAAACACTGAAAGGTTTAGGTTGTTATACCTGTTTTTTGGGCCTGTGAGCATGGAGTGGGGTGCAACTTGGCATCTCTGCTGAAGCCGTCCAGGTTGCCTTTGATGGCCTCCAGGGCGTCGTCACGGCTCTTCTCCCCCAACTGTGGGTTGATTGATTCACTGATTGATTTATTTGATATTTTTTTAAATACACAGCCAGACACCATTGCAATGGCAGTACACACATGGATATATATATATATATATATATATATATATATATATATATATATATATGTGTCAACATCATGCATACATTCAATATTACATGACAGAACATGCATTCAGACGGTAAACTACAGCAGGATATTTAGATAAGGCTCGCGTCTCAACGTTAGGTGAAGCGCTCTAAAAACAGCAGCGTAGGAGAAATGGCGAGCACCGGGAGCCGAGGTCCAATGCAAGCCCACTGTGCGATGCCAAGCTCACCTTGGGTTTGACGCTGCTGAGCAGCCTCAGTTTCTGTTTCTGCTCCTCAAACTGCCTCCTTTTTCTGTCCTCCTCCAGCATCTTCTGTTGATGCTCCAGTCGTTTCCTACAGGGCACCGCCATAGAGCATATAGAGCACCATGAGTGAGCCAAAGAGTGACATACATCAATGGTTTTCAAACTTTTTGTCTCAAGGCACACCTGTATTCATAGCTCATAACACGTCACACCACAACGTGTTGTGAGCTTATAGGTCCGCTATTCTTGCTATTTTGAATCCTTTTAAAAATAATTACCTAGAATGACATTCTAGGTTGAAGGTGACAAACATCTTTATTGGGAAATGTGTGCATACAAAGTATGCACACAGTAGTAAAAAATAATTAATAACTTTTTGTACAGTTGTATATTGCAATAATAACGTATGGTTGTCACAATATCCCATGGCACACCTGGACTTGTCTCTCAGCACACCAGTATGCCTCAGCACAGCGTTTGGGAACCCAATGACAAAGAATAACATTTCTTAACTAGAGCCTTTACACAATAATTGTTTGTTTAAAAAAAGTTTTGTTTTATGTAAAAATGTAATAGTTTTTCTTCAAGCTTGGGTATCTATGCATTCAAACAAATATGGACATACAGTACATAATATTATGATAAAAAGCTGATATTAATTAAAATGGTGGCTTACTGGTGTTCCTCTGCCATCTGTTTCTGAATGTCAGCAGTATACTGTGGCCCAGGAGTCCTCATGCCCATGAATGGAGGCTGGCCCATGAACTGCATCCCTGGTGTCTGCATCCCCATTGCTATGCCACCCTGGTTAGCCAAACAATTACAAGCAGAAGCTCAAAAACACATTAGTATTCTGACATTGGCATTCATTTCCCACATTTATTTAAGTTAATATTGAGATCTCAAGGCAGCAGGAAAGCTACCCATTTCAAAACATTGTTCATGGACAATTAAACGATCCACAGGAAACACAGGAGTGCTGGGTAAGAACTGTCTTTTTAAGCTTCTTTTGCATTCATTTATGAAAAAACATAAAAAAGATAAAATATGGAGATCCGAGGTTACTGCCGGACAGCGACGATAGTATTAAGCTGGATGTTTAAAAATCTTAAATGATTTGGAAATCTGGTAGCAGCATCACATCACACACTACAGGACAGTCTTAGCCTCGCGTGGCCAGACAATATCACACGACACACTGCGTGGATATTAGTCTGGTCCCTATCACGATTTTTTTCCAAGGGGCGGCCGCGGTTACAAAAAGATCCAAAACGGACTCTATTGGTTAGAGTCTAACCAATAGAGTCCGTTTTGGATCTTTTTGTAAAGATCCTGCTTCCTGCTACGTCACACACAAGCGCCGGTGCTGAAATAGTAAACAACGAAAGCTAGCTCCACTTGTATTTAGTCTGGTAACCAGATGAAACTATTCTTAACACATCTTTCTTTCCAACAAAAGCTTTAAGGGCAATTGTTTGTTCGTCTTTTCTAACGCATTTACTACCGATGCTATGGCGGCGTCCATCTTTGTTGTGAAAGACTGAAAATGAGTCTCCTGCATTGTACGTCATTGCTCCAAATAAGGTGATAAGCCCGCCCACATTTGGATACTGGGCCCTGATTAGTCCCTCACGACTTCGGAGGGAGAGAAATGAAATCTCTATTGAGGGGGGCCAGACCTAATCTGCCGAGGGCTAAAGTGCGATGCAATTTTGCAAAGGCAGATTCGTCTGGAACCCGGCTAGGACAGTCTTATATGATTATCTTCACACTACAAATATTAAAACAATGAGGCATCACACACACTACATGATTCTATTAAGATTATCCAGCCAGATATCCTATGTTGTTTATGTGACTTGGAGTAACATTGCATATTCATTTATTTATGTTTATTTCACCTTTGATAACAATGGTAGGGGAGGATTTATTGATAGGGGGAAAAGTATTTGACTTTGACTTCATATAATTACAAATAATGAAAAAGTGTCATACTGAATAAAGATATAAACAAATAGATTACAAGGCAGAATTTCACATCTTCATTAGCTCACTTAACAGATGGTTTAGTGAATCCTATTTGCAACTTGTCCAACATGAACCTTCCCAAAATTGATGGAGCAGGCATGACACATTTCCATTGCTGTCTATATGCATGGTATTAGATTAAACTTTATGACAACAATGACAAATGCTCTCACCTGCATTGGCATGGCAGCAGGGGGCATCTGTCCCCCAAAGTTCATTCCCATCATCCCTTGCATGTTGGGCTGCATACACTGGACCATAGGATATCCCTGTTGTTGCTGTTGTTGTTGTTGGTGCTGCTGCTGCTGCTGCTGTTGCTGCATGGGCACCATGCCTGAGGGAACAATAAACAAATGCACACATTTGCACTGAACTTCAGACATACATTTGTTCATATTGAATACCTCATAAGATCTCATTGGGAAGCGTATAACTGTGCAATGCAAACACAGACAAAAAGTAAACACAACACAGTCACTTTGGACTTGGGATGGAATTGCTCGGTTTCAGGGGTCCGCAGTGAAATGTTATACATGGAGGTTCCCTGGACAGCTGGGAATTGACAGGGGCTCAGATGATCAATTTTTATGGCGACTATTGTCCCAGCTCTGAGCAAAAGAAGAGGAGTGAAGGGGAAAGGGGGAAAGTTTGTTTGTTTTCACAGATGCTCTAGCTGACAATCAGAGCTGAGCAGCTCTCTCCTATGGGAGCCTCCGGATGATTCACCAGATTAGGTCTCAACCAGGCTGAATTAATGGCTTGTCTAGGAGGCTGCATGCATTCTAAATAATGTGTCTCATGACATCGCCAAAGGGAGCACGTAATGACCCCTGAAAGACACTTGTCACAATAGTTGTTGTTTGTTTGTGGTCTGTGAGGGGTGTCATTATAAACCAAACAAGCAGTCCAGATATGACGAGCATTGATGGCCAAGTGATGCCAAAGAGCCTCACAGCAAAGCAATGCACAAATCTGGGCAGAGGCTCAAATGTGTTGCATTTATTGTTAATGAGTACTTATGCCTAATGGCATAATTTATAACCAATGCAACAGGCAAGGAAACGTTTTGTGTATTATATTCCATACACAAAGGCAATTCAAAGTGCTTTACATAAGGCATAAAACACATTTCAAAACATAAAAGGAATGAAATAGAGAAATATAAAGAGAATAAGATGGCATAAAAAAAAAAGAAAGATCAAAGAGTAATCATGGTTATTCCTCAGGGGCATTGTATTTGGTAACTAAGGGCATTTTATACTCAGACAACATGTGGGATTTTAACCCACACACAAAAATGGCTGCTCTTCCAAACACCCTGGGTAAGCGATAATCAATTATTCATAGAAATAGCCAATTTGACACAAAACATAACTACATTATCAGTGGGCTATTCACTTTTAGAGGCCATTTTACAGTTACTAAAGTGTAGTTCTTCCCTTCAGATAGAAGACCTTATGAGGAAAATGGACTATATTTGTAAAGGAGCGCTAGGGGAAAGCCTTGGGGAGTTTAGTTAAGTCATGTTGACAGACGAATGACTCACCTTGTGGCGGTCCCATGCCCCCTCCGACAGGAAACATGAAACTAAAAGGAGAAAGAAGAATACGGGTTATTAGTACTGTATGACTTACCTTCAAAACTAAGACTCCAGTATATGACCTACAAGCTGGTGGGGCGCTAAAGATCACAGATTTGTTTTAATAGCTAAATAGCTGATGTATAAGCTCACAGTCACAACACGTTGTGATGCAACGCATTATGAGTGTGTCGTACAAGTAGTAGGGTTAGGGTTGGGGCCTGGGGGTCTCTCAGCTTGTGTCTGATGCTACGAGAAAAAAAAAGTTGGGAACTACTGGGTCCCCTCCCCCCAACCCCCCCCACACACACACACACACACACACACACACACACTATTAAAGTTTCTTATCTTGCTACCTAATTATGATGTCCAGTCAGCCTGTATTTCTTCTGAGCACTACCAACTCTCCTAACTTGATACAAAAAAAATCTACTTTTCCACCTTCAAATGTGTCTCCACTTATAATCAATAATAAACAATAATCACAAAATGTTTGACAATTTTCCCCATATTGTACCCTGTAGGATGAGTGCATGCACAAACAGGTTGACAGGCAGTCATTTTCCACTGAGGGGATTATACCGCCGTCCCACGTGACCAAAAGAAAACAGCCGAGATATATATATATATTTTTTTTAAGCGTGCGTCGGTACGGGTGGAAACACCAAAACGTACTTCCGCTCAAATGTATCAGCAGCTGGGTAGGAACCCAAAAACTTTTCTTAAAGGTTCTATGACATTCATTTTCACTTTTTTTATTTCTATGTTTTTTGGGGGGTTTTATGGCCTCAATTAGACCCCAAAAACCCTAACTTTGAACATTCAGTGGATTTTCTGTGGTCTGGGGTTTTTTGAATAATTAGGCTGAAAAGTAATCTGTGATTGGCCCCCGACTTTGATGTCACAGTTGATTAATCCCGCCCCCTCGCCTCTCTGCCCCTCCCCTCCCCTATGCATTCCTGGAGTAGAGGCGATGATTGACAGTCAAAATCCCTCAACAGCGACACCCGCAGGCCAAAGAAGGACCATGATAGGACCATGATAAATACTTTTAATGTGTTGTAAAACTGAATGTATGTCATGAAACCTTTAAGCGTGTGTCACTAATAAACATCCGGGCACAGCTGCATAAAAACACGACGACACTTCAGCTATGACAACAAAAAGGACTTTAATTGGTGCACGACGCAAGCGTCCACGCTCGCCACACACATCAGGAATGTCATCCCGACATTTCTTGGGCATATACGTACTGATGAGATCAGGGATCTCCATGTATGAGAATAAAAGGGACAAGGACTGACAAATACAGAGATCTCCATATATGGCCATAAAAGGGACAAGGACTGACAGACACACAGATCTCCATTTATGGGCATATCAGTCACATGGGCGGTGGCACGTATGTGTCGCATGCTAGATGCGACACCTACGTTCGGCACGCTAGATGCGGCACGGCAAGGAACAGAGCATTGTTGTGTTCACTCCTCATTACTATTGTGCTGTTCTATTAAAGTGACTAGAATAACAAACACACACTTTTAGGTGTGACTTTAACTGTTCAGTTTCTTTTCAGTCATCCATCCTACTTCTCTGGAATGCAAGGCAGATCTTATCTTCCTAGCTTGCTGCTTTCCAGGGACTGCATCAATGAATACTGCATTGACCACAAGCGGTAAATCTGACAGGTAAAAGATAAATTGATGCAATATAATGTTGCTGTAGCCTGTAGGTCAGGACAGCCTTTATTGATCAGCATACAAGCGCTACAGCATGCGTCTCTCTAGTGTAACCTTCCTCTGTGAGGGGAAAATCTGAGACTTTGTCTCTGTAACTCAGACATGACTGTCTTTGTCCTCACCACAGGGTCCCCACACATTTTTAGCAATGAATTTCCAAAACTTTTCCAAAACTTTTCCAGAATATTTAGCCCAATTTCCAGGCCTATATAGCAATCATTCGGCGCAATAATGTGTCTCTTACTCCTATGTAGAATGCCCAAAGATAGGCAGTGTAGCAAAAATAAAGTTTGAGACATACATTAGGCTGCCGTCACACAGCCCGTTCGGCGAAAAACTACTTATGTTACATATTTCGTGTAATATTATTCATGTTTATGAAAATGTTTTGTTTTAACAAAATCAATAGCTAAAAACAATGCATAGCCAAATATTTTTCCAGGACCCTTGATAAATTCCAGGACCTTTGATGATGTTTGATCAATTTCAAACCTTTTCCAGTACTGGATTTTTTTTTTTTTAATTTCAAAATATTTCCAGGAATTTCATGACCGTGGGGACCCTGTCACCAGAGCTAGGCTGCAAAGCCTTTAGCTAAAGGCTAATCATAACACACAATAGTTTAGTTCCACAATGGTGGCTAGACTTAAAACCCCAATAGCAGCAATCACAGAATGGTGGCTTTGATGCAAGGGACCCTGAAGCACCAGAATAATACCAGAAAGTGTGCCCATTTTCTCTTTGTTCTCCCCTGTAATGACAGTTGTTCCAATAATAAGTTTAAAATCTTCAGGAAAAATATCTCAGTATAAAGCACAAGTTATTCAAGTAAACAGAATCATCTTTTCAATGTGAAGCTCAACACACAGCAGCACAGCTATTACAGCATTTGAGTGAAGAGTAAAGACTGAACACACAACATCAATCTGGGCCAATGGCTTTATCTTCAGTGATGGGGCTCCACTTGATTCTGCCTCACATCTGCTCACGCTAAGATTTGCAGCTTAAAATGCTTTTCATAGGACAACCGTGCTACCCGTTCTGCATTGAATAACAGGTCAAGGATTAGCAGGCATACGCAGAAAGTGATCAGCAGTGATAACAGGCACTCGGGCAGCTGTGGAAAGTGGAAACCAGGCAGGGCATTGCGTTATAAAAGTCCCATGCTCATGATCTGGACTAATAAACAACACCGTCAGGCAGGAGAGGGCAGGTGCAGCAGATCATAAATATGACGGAGCTAAAGTAACAAAACGGCCACAAAAACATGTGATAATGAAGGAATTTTGTTATTTCTCTGCCTGTTTAGATAGAGTTCAGATACTGAAGCAACAAGACCTGTAGTGGCCTGCAGGTCTTTGTGACCCTTTGTGTGATTCTTACATTAATAACCACTTATTTACAATTTACACTTATAACAACCATTAAACATTTTACATTAATAACCACTTGAACCTTAGCGTCCCTATTCCTATTCTGAAGGGGAACATTAGCTGAAAATAGGCGATCTACAGGCTTACAACGTCTCGTGTATATCTGCTATTTTCGGTAGTAGTTTGGTGTAGTGAGAAAAGAAGCAAACCAAGTACAGAGCCAAAGTACTGAGGGTACAAAGTGGTTAAGTGTCTGAAATAAACAAAAAACATTAATTTGACTGATCTATGAAATCTAAGAAAAAGTGTAATCTCCAACACAATTTTATACAATATGTAGTGGGTGGTCCCCGTTTCATCTCTATCTCAGCTGAGGGGTCCTTGGCCTGAAAAGCGTTTGAAGACGCCTGGTCTAGGGGGTCAAATCCACCGTGGTGCATCCAGCTTCAGAATCTATCATTACGAACAGAAATTGTCTGTGTTCAGGGGAAGGAAGCAGGGCAGGGAGGTTTGATCTTTGTTGCTGCGCTAGCGCCTTCTGTGGACTGGGGCAGTGCCTGTCGACGACTCAGTGGGGGCTGTTGGACGGGAGGAGTAGGAGGGAGACACTACTCCGTTCTCCCGGTGGGGGCTCCTCACTGTCAAGTGAGCCAGTAGTAGGGTATAATGGCAGTGGCAACACAGAAATGTGTGGGGAGGGTTAATTGGCATGACTAAATTGAGAGGGAAAATGGGGGGGAAATAGCTACTCCTAATTTTAAGGTTATTTAACCTGGAACATACAATGCTGATTTAACCAGGTGTGAAAATAAGTGGATAGCTGGCAAAAGCTGTTGAGTAATCAGTAAAATCCCCAGTGTTCATTTGACTCAGAGAATGTACATGGAACCAAATGGACCTGTAACCTTGAGGACGGTCCCTTTGGTTCCATTTGTACACTCTTGAGTTAAATTAACAGAATTTTACAGTGTATAGCTCTCCAGAGTCCAGACAGGCTTCAGATAGTGTTATGTCAGATTTTCATGTCCTCCTCACAATAGCACAACACATTTGCGGAGTTGCACTTTAACCACATTAACCCTGCCCAATCTGAGTGGGAACACATCTGCAAAAATTAAATTTATTAGCCTATATATGGTTTTGGTTTAAGTGTATAAGCAATTTTAAGATGTCTCAGGTTTCAAATAACTTCTTGTCAAGGTTGTGATGAGCATGTGATGATCATTTTGCACTTCAATACCTTCCTTTATCATCATTTTGGGGTCTAAAATTAATACTATTCAACTATTCAACAGATTCAGCTATAATAACTACTGCAGCCCTAATTCAGACAGCAAGGAGCCACATTATTAAATGTGTTTATCAGGTGAACAATTCAACAGATTAACGCTAGCCTACAGGTTGTTGTTTTGATGGAAGGGGAGAGGAAAATATACAAAGCTTGGCAAAAGCTAAATATCTATTACAGATCACAAAGAAATTACATTATTACATTTTCCCAGACAATTTCGGCATATAAGACATAGACAACAAACCTGACTGGAAGCAGACACAACAGTATTCACAATCAGACATCAACAGGAGGACTAGCACGAAAGGTTCACAAGTGAAGTGCATATGAGAAAATGGTTCACCTACTCCACTGCCAGTCTCTCCACCCTTATCTACAGTCTCTGGGTTCTTTAGTTTCAACTAACTGTAGTATCAGTATCACCTGGTAGGTGCAGAGACTCACATAATTCATTATTCAACCTACTCAGCCTATGTTAAAGCTCGGCTTATTAAAGAATCATGAGGCTGGCATTTTCAATCTTCTCTGTACACCGGGCTGCATTCACACACAACACCAGGCTTATGGGATATTATCAGGATAATATCAGAGACAAAGCCTCCTAACCCTTCACCACTGACTGCTCTCTGCAGACAGGCTTGATAGGTAGAAACTGACCACGGTGTTTCATGTCTTGTACTGAACGGGATAATGTGACTGAACCAGTTCACTAAAGAATCAATAATTGCCGAACTGGTCAGACTGAGATCAGAACAGGCCTTGAGAATTCTTCATGCTTTAAGGCAGGGCCAGTGGAAGTTAAAGTATGATAACTACCTGCACACTAAACAATTACAATTTAGGTATTTAGCAGACGCTCTTAATCCAGAGCGATTTACAGTAAGCAAGGACAACACAGGTAATACATCAAATGCATAAAAATAGTCATCTAGGATCATAGGTAAACCAAGAATCATCAGTCTAACACTAGAATATTCAAAACCTCAATAATCTATACGTAGGAGACTGGAATATTTTAACCTATATTTACACTATTTATTTTATAATATTAGGGGGGAGGTTCCGATTGGAGCTGGCCTCCATAGTCCAGACCTGTATTTATTGCTTGCTGTTATGGCTGAACACTGACTACAAACTGCACTCCTCTGCACATACAGCGCAGCCACTAGTTGTCAGTCTAATAATGGGGTTTGTAAAACAACCAGGTTAGCTGTACCGTGGATAGGAGAGTCCAGTATGACTGGCCCTGTTAATAACTAGTAGTTGAATCAGCTAGCCTAACTACAGCTAGCCCAAATAGCATTGACACCTGACATCCAGCGTTGCCAGATTCTGCGAGAGAAACAAGCAACCATGTCTATGAGAACAAGCCCAAAAGAAGCGACGGCCATTTGAGAAAGAAAAAAAAAAAAGAGTCATTTTAAAACATTTAAAAAAAAACTCCCCCACCTCCACTCCCTGTGTACAAAATATTTTCGGGAGAGGGGGGGGGGGGCAGTGGACAAATAGGTCCTTGACTCCTTGCCATGAAAATGTTTTAGAACCACTGATTTAAAAACATTAAGAAACAAGCCAAAACAGGCAACTACACTTTAGAAACAAGACCAAAAACCGCAACCACCAATATTTAGAAGCAACTTCACAGAAAAAGAAGCCAAAAGTGGCTTATAATAAGCGGACATGGCAACACTGCTGACATCCACAGATCCAGCCATCTCATCACTCTGTCTACGATAACAAAGCAGCCCTCATTTATTAATGTATCTTTAGTTTGTTCAGGCCACACACCGTGTGTGTTTTTGTCGCAGAATCCTATTTCACACGAACACAAATGTAGTCTCTGGCACATTTCATTTTGGTAAAGGGTTTAAAATAGTACCTGCTGCCTCCCCCAGATCCTGGCCGTAGCGCCATCTTGATGCAGTCACTGCTAGAGAGATGACGTCAGCAGTGACGACTGACGACCAGTGTTGCCAGATTGTGTGAGAGAAATAATCAACCAGGTCTATGAAAACAAGCCCAAAAGAAGCAACTTAGGCCACATGAGCACTTAAACCTATTATGCGTCTACAGGCTCACAATGCGTCGCGTTGTGAGCTTGTAGATTGTCTATTTTCAAAAACTCTTGAAATAAAATGTGGAAAATTTGGAATATTTTTTAAAACATTCAACACAAAAATGCTTCCTGAGTGACCCTGGTACAAAACATTTTAATGACTTGGCCCGTCATATTCCAGATAGATCACTGCCCTTTCGTACCTCAGAATCTGGCTTTAAATACCTGGGGGTACACATCCGTAGGATACATCCGTATGAGCTGTTTAAAGATAATTTTTTACCTCTTGTTGATAAACTTAAATTGAACCTACATAGATGGGGAATTATCAATATATCTCTGGCAGGGAGAGTAAATTGTATTAAGATGAATGTTCTGCCCCGTTTTCTGTACTTATTTCAAGCTCTGGGGTTTTATCCCCAGATCCATTTTTTTGTAAACTTGATACATTACTCTCATCTTTTATATGGGGAGGTAAAACTCCAAGAATAAAGAAGGAATACCTACAGAGAAATAGAGATGACGGTGGTCTTGCCATTCCTAATTTACTAAGTATTATTATTGGGCTGCCAATATCTCTAAAATTACTTGTTGGGCCCACAACCCTGATCTGGACCGGTGTAAAATTGAAGCAAATTCTTGTCCCAATACATCTCTATTGGCCTTAATCACCACTAAATTACCCATTTCTCCTAATCAGCAATCTTCCAATCTCATTTTTTTTAGCACTCTGCAGATATGGTCCCAATTCAGAACCTTCTTTGGCCTTCGTGAACTAGATGGTGAGAGAGACATACTGGAAAACTTGGAAAAATCTTTTGAAGGGGAAATTAGAGAGAAAACAATCATTCTCTTTACTCGAGGGGAAGACCTAAGATGTTCAAACATGACCCTTGAAGCATTTGTGAATTGCTCCGACCATCTGAAGAAGATAGTAGGGCAGTGTGGTAATAGGGTCCATGTGTTTCAGAACAAAAGCTCAGATAGACAGCAGGTGCAAAACCTGATGCGCAAAGTGCAAACTCTAATCAATGGAGGACAGGTTTGCCCGTGGCAAGGCCGTAGCCATCTGGGTTTGGAAGTTTGTGAGGTCAAGGAGGGGTGGAAGTTGAGGTTGAAGAAATTCTTCTACAATTGAAGTTTATTTGTTGCATTTCTGGAATAATGATTCAAATTCAATTCACCTACAAACACAACCCAATATCTATACTCTAGACTAGTACTACACATGCAACCATTATCTAGTTAAATAGGTCCATTTTTATTTTTGAACATGAAATAATTACTGAGTTTTGGACTTTGGTGGTGGCCTTTTAACTGGCTACAGCCATGCCAGTTGGTATGCTAGACAAAGCTGGTAAGGATATTTACCTTATATACTATGTTGTCTACAAATGTACTCTACAATGATGATGTTTTGTTTTATTTTATTAATCAGAGTGACATTTCTTCGGTTTCTGATATTAGTTGGCTCAGAATTTATGGAAAACATTTGATGTTTTGTAAAGTGAGATAATCATCAGGACTTTATCACACAATTTGCAGTAATATTGCTTCTATTAAATGAATTGATTTAGTTTAATTCAATTGATTGCTGTTTACTCCTTGTTGTAATTGTTTTTTGTTCTACAATGAAAAATAAAGTGAATTCAGTAAAAGAAACTTGGTATTGTGTTTGTAGACATCACCAAACTTTCAGATGAAGTAGATGAAGTATGGTATACATCTGACTTAACACATTTACATAGCACAGACTAATTGTGATGTATAATAACAATAATAATAATAATAATAATAATAATAATAATAATAATAATAATAATAATAATAATAATAATGATAATAATATTGAAAATATTTGAGAACCACTGGTTTTAATTGAATAATATATTTTTTGGAAGCAAGCCTAAATAAAACCGCAAAAAAGAAAAACGCAACCCGCAAATACACATTTTTACCAGCAACTTTACAGAAAGAGAAGCCCAAAGTCGCTTATAATAAGCCGACATGGCAACGGTGGTGACGACGAATGGAATGGACTCTCTTCCGGATAGCTGCTGCAATGTGCTTTCTCTGCCACTAGATGTCAATGTTGTTCAAGGAAAGGTCCAAGCCAAGGCAGGCATGCATATAGCCCTGGTCCAGAGCGTTAGTGAGTTCTCTCTAACGCCCTGCCAGGCGCTGGGCTCTGCGCTTGTACAAGGAATTCCACTACCCTGCGAGGGCTCCAACAGTAGTGAAAATAAACAAAACCATTTCGCTACACACCTAAACAAAGGCTGTTTTGTGTTGTTGAAAGTCTGTTCTCGGAGGTGGGAAGCCTCTCAGCACCCCACCTTCTCTGTAAAATACACTTTTTTGCCAGAAAAGAAAATATTTCACCGGAAGGAAAAAATATTTTCGGTTGCTCCACAGTGCCCTCTACAGATCTGGTCAATGGAATATTTCTATTGACCAGATTTTTCCTTCCTGTGAAATATTTTCTTTTCTGGACAAAAAGTGTATTATACAGAGAAGGTGGGTGTGCTGAGAGGCTTCCCACCTCTGAGAACAGACTTTCAACAACACAAAACAGCCTTTGCATGCATAGAGCTGAAGAAGGCATGGGTTCAAAGCAGATACATCTAAAGATACTAGGTCTAGGTCAGGGCCTCACATCTAGTTTGTTTAATTCAATTTCCTCCTCGTCCTTTAGTGGTGTTCTTACAATATTGACATCATCATCCTCTTTATCCTTGCCCACATTGTATAAGAACTGAAACTCCCTTCTAAATAGTCAATGTCCTCATCGTCCTTTAGTGGTGTTCTTACAATACTGACATCATCGGTTTTTCCCGTGCCCACCTTATTGTTCCACTTCTCTATCTACATCATTGGCTTTTTCGTGGCTCAAATTTAACACATCATTACCACCACTCGTCATCGTCCCAAAACATTTCGGCTGTCATCCCTTTGCCCTTTGTCAGGACCTTCAGGTTTCAGCTTCTTTGAGTGTGTCCTCGAATAGTGTTCTATCTCTGTGGGCTGTCTGTGGGCTGTCATCCCTTCTAAATAGTCAATTCTAAATAGTCCTCCTCATCCTTCAACGGTGTGGTGTGGCTAACAGTCTGACACCATCATCATCCACCTTTAGCTCTTTTTTAGGAGTCACCTCTCTTCCAAGTCCTTGTGATTGTGAAGTGGTGCACTTCTTTGAGTGTGTTCTGGACTGATGTTCTCTCTCTGGATCATAATTTTGGGCACTGGTGCCTTCTGGACTTATCCTCAAACTGCCATAATCCTCTGCATTCTTGGCTTTTTGTTTAATGGTACTTTCTATCCTTACTTCCCCTGCTTTGAGCAGTTGACCAAATATTTAAAATGATAAGGTCATAACCGGTCTAGTTATAGCTCTGCATACATGTCATGTGATGTCCGACATAAACGTTAAGCAAAGGCCTGCCAATCAATCAGTCAAGCTGAGAGTTTGATTGGCAACAGTCTGAGGCAGGTTTCGGGGCAAACAGTCTGCTTGCAGGTTTCTAAGCAGCATGACTGGGGCTCCTAGTTTCAGTTTCAAAATATGGTCAGGGAGTCCAGAGGGTGTCAGTGAATTTAGGAATTCCACAGGCATAGAGTTCTTGTGGTTCTCCTCCTTAATTGAGTCAGCTGAGTAGTAGGCCTACACTCTGTCTTCTCCAGGGAACTCAACCATGCACCTGTTGTGATCTCCAGGATATCGTTGTTTAGCGGAGTGTATACAGTGCCTTTGAGAAGATTGTGTCTGTCAATACATTCATTCTGCAGGTCAGGGAAGGTGTATGAAATTAATGTATTCAAGTCTTTAACCAAGTGGTGTGGCGGAATGTGGATTTGAACTTCAGTGTGTCCATGTGCGAGTCTGTCTTCCCCCAATTCAAGGAGATAATTAGAGAAGTCCTTCTCAGCTGTATCTATCCTCATGTTGATTTTAAATGTATGCTTCTCTGCATGGCAGGATATAGTGGTGACATCTGGATGCAAGCTCTAACTATTTGGGCCCTACCTCCTCTCTTGATAACAGGGAGAGTCTGCCTTGGGTCTCCACCCAGTAGAATAGTTTTGCCACCCCAAGGCTCTTTTGACTGCATCAGATCTCTGAGTGTTCTTTCCACACACTCAATATTAAATCGGTTAACGTTGAAGATTTCGTCCCAGATGATTAAGTTGCTCTCTTTGATTAGTTTAGCCAGAGAGGACTCGGCTTTGATATCACAGAGTCTTCAAAGATGGGGATTGGGATCTTAAATCTTGAATGTGCTGTCCTACCACCCTCAAGGTTTTGAGCAGCCAAGCCTGTGCTGCCAACACATAGCACAATGCCATTCTTTGCTCTAATCGTAGCTGCAATTACCTTAAAAGTAAAGGTTTTTCCATATCCTGCAGGTGAATTCAGAATGAACTGTCTCTTAATGGGGTTCTCCTTTGGTGCATGGATTGCCCGATAGACAGCTTCACAGAGTTCAATCTGTTCCACATTTAGCTGAGGACTAAGCAACTGTTGAGAATGGTTGAGTCATAGCTCTGCATACACGTCATCCCAAGTCCGACATAAACGTCATGCGTCAAGGGTCTGATAGGCAAATCGGAAAATCAATCAAACCGAGAGTCTGATTGGCCTATCAGGGAAGCCTTCTCTGCACACACGTCATGCGAGGTCCGGCATAAACGTCATGCGTCAAGGGTCTGTAGGCAAATCGGAAAACCAATCAAACCGAGAGTCTGATCAGGGACTCACGTGACATGAGTATGGAAACACTCCCGCTAAACGCTCCCCTAAATCCACTCCAGGGTTTTAAAATACCCACTTCACAAAGGGGTGACGTGCATCACCGTTCCAATGACCAAGACTCCACTTCGGGATTTTGCAAAGACATGTGTGTGTGTGTGTGTGTGTGTGTGTGTGTGTGTGTGTGTGTGTGTGTGTGTGTGTGTGTGTGTGTGTGTGTGTGTGTGTGTGTGTGTGTGTGTGTGTGTGTGTGTGTGTGTGTGTCTCGCACGGTGAAAGATGATCCCAAACAAATTACGTCCACGCATGAGCAGATCTGCGGATTGTATTATAGGATGTAAGTACGTTGAAGGCGAGGAAAGAAGCCAAGGAAAGTCTGTGGCAAAATTTGAGGCAAATCGAGGGATCCTGTGCCGAGCAACCCCGGACGAACTTTTGGAGGTCATTTCATCAATTATAATAGTAGGCTAAGATAAGATAAGATTTCTTTTTTTCTTTTTTGGGCGGTGCAACCACCCCTATATGTGAGTTTTGGACATCGGTCCAAATTGCACCCCCCAACCCTGCGCTGTGATTGGCCACCAGTGTACCCCCCTAACCCTGCACCGTGATTGGCCACCATGACTCTATTCAGGACTGTGATTGGCTAGAAACACATGACACATGTGCATAGCCCTATATATAGGACTATGCACTTAAAAAAAACACTTTTTTTTTTAAAGTGAATCACTTCCATCACTGTGATGACCACTGTGACCACACCGCCCACTTCACACTGGGTGTGATTTTTTCTTTATAGTTGGCGACTGCTTAGGATTGAGAGCACAGAGAACATTGTCAGCAGTACAAATGAACTGACACAAAGTTGTGATGTTGATAAATAGCCTACACCTTAAACATGTCTAAATGTGATAAAAGCTTAGTGTACTCTGTGGACAGCAACTACAATGGCAAAGGAAACAAACATGTTTGTTCAGTGATTATACTTTCTACTGAGTGAAAAGGCGACCTATCTACATTAAAGCTATTCTGTAACTTTTCTATATAGTGAATAAAATGATATTTTGACCAATCTGTATGGTATAGTAGCCTATGCTAATACAATAACTAACACAAATGTGGTGGTTGTATTGTATTTGACTTTTCTCTTCTGTTGAGAAATGTAGATCCTGTGGTAGGGTATGACCACTACTGCCTCACTGTGAAAGTCTAAAAGCAATATCTCCCCTGAGCAAGCAGGCATGCTCTTTTTGCCAAAAAGTTTAATGAAAGAGTTAGATGTAATAACTAGTTGTTAAAACTCAGCTGTGTGTGTGTGTGTGTGTGTGTGTGTGTGTGTGTGTGTGTGTGTGTGTGTGTGTGTGTGTGTGTGTGTGTGTGTGTGTGTGTGTGTGTGTGTGTGTGTGAGAGAGTGTGTGTGCCTGTGCCTGTGCCTGTGCGTGTGCGTGCGTGTGCGTGTGCGTGTGCGTGTGCGTGTGCGTGTGCGTGTGTGTGTGTGTGTGTGTGTGTGCGCGCGCGTGTGTGTGTGTGTGTGTGTGTGTGTGTGTGTGTGTGTGTGTGTGTGTGTGTGCGCGCGTGTGTCAGTGCTGCCATGACCTCTGGTGGGACTAAATGAGCATGCACTATACAGTATATGGCTTTATTAGATGATAATATTTGTGGAAACCTGGGTGAATATCAAAGGAGCACTCCTCCCATTTTCAACATCATCTTATTATTATCAGAGGTGGGCTGTGGAAAGTTCAGAAACCTGCCTACCATTACCAATGATATCATCATTGGGGATTCCCAAGCTAAAGCAAACTACAGCCTCTTGTTGGAAATGTAGCACATTTAAATAGAAACCATTGTTGTTGTATCATTAAAAAATCTAATAAAAAAGTCATTTGTTGGCAGGTTTCTGAACTGTCCTGAGATGCAGAGCAGGGCAAGACAGAAATGGTGCCATCTTTTAAAGAGCATTAGTGAGGACCAGTTATGAAGATAAAGTGGGAAATGGGTAAAGTGCTCCTTTAAGGTTAAACACAAATGTTAACCTAAGTGTTTAAAAACAGTATAGACTAGTTCTTAGGTGACTGAATTTGCATAATGATTCATTGTAGTGATGTTTATTTTGTTCACCAAAGATACAGGATTATGTGTGGTGTGTCCTAGTGTTCTATTTGTTGCTTATATTGCTTTTGGTGCTTTATCTTGTTCAATCAATTTGTCTGAGCTTCGGTTGACAATGAGCTTCCTGTTAAATGAAGTGATATCCTTATTACTTGCTGTAATTAATGGCACTTACACTTATCCTTGATGATTTGTCCAACATTTTTACTGGCTGCTTTAGGGATTATGTCTATTGTACAACCTGACAGAAAGTGCATAGTGATTGAGCTTCCCATTGTTACACCAATGACAAGGTGGACTTACAAGAATGCGGCCTTCTGCTATTGTTTTACTGGGTGTTCTTGTGAAAGATTTACAGCTTAATGAGGGTAGCGTAAGACACCAGAAGACAGAGCACTTTGCCATCCGTCACCTAGTTTGTCCTCAACCCTTTCTATATATTCTGTCTATTCAACAGAAAAAAAATCTGGGTTCATATCCATGACACAGAAGGCAATGCAACTAGAAAGGCTAAGACTTTAGAGTGACACACAACCACAATCTTTCCCCCTTTGTTTCAAATCGTAATGCGTGCTTCTGCCACTTCATGTAGGCTACAACGTAGCTATTCCTCAGGTACTTTAATTGCTTTATATAGTGACAATCAGTAACAGAGTGGCATGGTGTGAGTAACAACTTTTACACTCTCAGCTATGAAGAATGGTGTATGTACCTTCAAGGCATTATCTGCAATTACATCTGTTGTCCATGCAGTCTTGCTAGTGAGAGTGCATGAAGACTGAATTTACTGTATTTTTGGTAGTGTTGATTGGTTCTATTGATAATCATGAAAGATGATTAGACCCATCAGTCTCCTTGTCCCTCCTGTACTCCACAGTTCTTTGAAACCATTCAGGGGCCTTTAAAGAGCAGAGCGTGGGTTACCACCCTGCTGGGCACACAGGGTTTAGCTGGAGGCCAGCCGAGTCAGTCACGTCCCCCGATGTTTGGATCAGGGCTAGCTATGGGTGGACCTCAGAGGAGGGCCAGTGAGAAAGGTGAACATTAACTCGGGTCCCATTCTGGACATCCCTCTATTCTTCATAAATCATTAAGCCCTCCAGCACCAAGTCTGTGACGGCATCAGAATGACAACATCAATCTGTCAGGATTCCTCTATGTGCTAGAGGGTGCGTGAACATTTTCAGGCTGGGATACAAATCTTGCCTCATTCCAACCCAGGCCAGTAAAAATAGAATAATAACTACATGGAGATTCACATGGGGCGGGACGAGAACACTGTTTTGGATCTTAAAATGTAGTTTACTATAATGGTCAGTGAGTTATTCCTGCTTTATGCTGTATGATTCCTCTCCAGAATAAAACACCAAGAAAACTCTCTAAATGGGAAAAAGGTAGTATTATACTACTCAATTAAGCTTTGCTATTGTCTCAGACCATAACATTTTGAGTGTGAGAACCATGGTTCAAATCTGACCCCCATTTTGTATCACATGTGTCTCTGTCCATGGTTGCCTGTCTCTCTACATTGACCTATATCTGAAATAAAGCGTAAAAAATGGCAAAACCAAATGAATTACCAGATATGTTGACATGAGAAAAACAGCCACTTTCTAATAATTGTAAATAGCAGGACAGATTGACCCAAATGTTTAATGCCAATTTCTTCAATAGAACGAACATATCAACCTACCATAAAAGGCCACCTATCTTTTAACCATGCAACCTAGCTGTCACTGGTGGCGATGTACGGTGATGGAGAGTGATTATTACAGCTGTGGCCTGACTGATCTCATGACTGTACAGGGACAGCACAGAGAAGCCCTAGAATCTAGATCAAGGGGCTTGATTGAAGACTCCTCTATCAAAGCTGCTCCATACATGTGTATGTATTTCTCTGTGTAAGGTTGACATAAAGTCTGTTTGCAGTGACCAATTAGCCCTGGCCGAGAGTGGCCTCCTGACCCTTGATCCCTGCTGGGAAGTCTTATCCATTAACCCCTTAGGCCCCAGCTGGAGTTGATGTAGTATCCATTCTTCTGAGACTGCTAAACACACGGCGGTATTCACCCTGTATTATCCACTTTCTGTGCCTTCTCTCCAATCCCTGTGTGCCACCTCGATCCTCATGTCGACCTCTGAGTCCCCAAAGGCATTGAATCTAATTGGTATAATCCATTCATCCATCCAAAGTTGTTTCTTCTTTTTTTCAGTACTAGTACATCACTTTCTTCCTTAATAACCATGCATACAACGAATTCACACACCTGTATGACCAATGTCAGTGGTCTAACTGTATTCTTTTCATCTCTATAATCATGTTGTATTCACTTAGAAATGAAGATAATAGGACTGAGGCACAGCTCATCAGGATATTTACCTTTCAGAATCAGAATCAATGACAAATGCATTGTCACATCACAGGTTTACAGGTGTTAAAGAAGTTGATGAAATGATTTTATTTATTTATTTCAATCATTTTGTAGCTTTCAGAAAAGGGAAGAGGGATAGAGATAGAGGAAAGAGCAAGGGCACAAGCACACAAAAAAAGACAAAACATGTACATAATTTGTATAAATAGTAGCAGGCATGTACATGAGGAGACATGAGGTGCAGCAATAAGGTGAGGTTAAAAATAACAGCAGGTGTGGAGAACATAAGGTGCAGCGCTAGAACAGTGACAGATGTGGCACACAGGCCTTTGTGCAAAAGAAACAAAAGTCTCACGTGCAACAAGTGACATAATGCACATGGGATAAATCCACATATAGTCCACGTGGGAAAGCAGTCTGCATAAGGAAAGAAACATTCACATAGGTAAGTCCACAAAGGAAAGTATAGTCTGCAAAAAAAGGAACATAATTCACACAAAGGAAGGTCATCCGACATACGGAAAAGCAGTCTCATTTAAAGGAAAGTGGCCGTATAGTAGTGGCGTGAACAGATTGTGGCAGGGGTGGTGACCTTGGTGTTCTTGATGATACGATGAGCTTTGACCATGCACTGCTTAGTTTTCGTACAATTCCTGGAGGGAGGGAAGTTCACCTTAACGATGCACAGGGCCGTCCGTCCAACAAAACAAGAATACAGCAAAAACAAGTATTTCACTGGAAAGTCAATGTACTGTTGTGACTTCATGGTATTAAGGTGTTATTAGGTGAAGTCTGGCATAAAGCAAACTCTGTATAAGTAAATAGGCTGGAGTCGAGTGGCTTATTGTTGGTATCAGCCGAGAACGACCCCTGGGAGATGTATTGCTGAGGTGGAGCAATCCGTGCTATGTGAGTTGGCGGGCCCAGGGATCAAACCCAGGACCGTTATATATATTGATGTGCTATGTTACATAGATTCATATGTATTTTCACAGTAAGTTCTATTTGTTTAATGGCAACGCAAGCACTGGACATAGTGGTGCACAGTCACACCTCAATGACACCTCAATCTGTGATTGGTGCATACTGGTGTGTACTGAATGGTAAATCTTGAAATACTGTTGTGCTGCATTTATGTTTAATGTCAGAACTATTGGTGCATATTTTGCAGTATTAAGGTTTATTTACAAGATTGAAAACACTACAGCAACTTGGTGAACGTTCAGAAACTTAGTTTGAATCAGTACCGTAACTCAACCATGAACAAGAACAAAAGTGAAGGTACCCAAAATTAATTCAATGTCAAATAATTTGTACCTTTAACTATATCAGCTGGTAAGATCTGGTAATCGGTATAGCAAATAATACCAGAATTGTGGCACACTGCAAAATCCTGTGCGTAAATGTAGCTCTGAAAGTGTAAATAACACTGACATAGCGTCAGAATAGGGGAGAACAACAAGAACACCAAACTTTGGTCTTCAACCGACAAGTTGTGGGATTTCCTCACGGGAGGTGGTTCATCTGTCAAAAACGTGAAAGTGCAAGCCTCATAACAATACACATCAAGATAGAGATAAAGCACAACCAATTTAAAATGTCCACATAATTTTGTAATGAGCAAGAGGTGTAACCAAATAATTAGTTACTACATATTTAAAAGCCATGCAAAGGATGCCTACAGAACTGACTGTGACACTATTTCACACTTCACTTTAATTTATTGTTTAGAGAATGTAGTATTGTATTGTAAACTCCGTGTCCCAAAACAAATGCAAATGATTCTTTCAGCCATTCTGTTCTTTGTAGAGAAACGTAGTAAAAGAGAACTGTTCAGATCTTTAGTGGCTTCCTGGGTCTAAAATCAAAGGCCTCATTCATAACCAAATAGAGCAACATCATTGGATTACAAGGGTTTCCACAGCATGGCTCCCCTGCTGGAAGCAGCCAAACTCTGGGATAGATGAGCTTTGTTAGGCCACTACAGTAACACAAATCAAAACCAGCAAGATTTCAACAATTAATATTTATTTATTTCAACCCAGCAGGCCATGCAACGAAATGTTGTTTTTATTACTTTATTGTCATTACATTAATTAACAATGTATTGTTTCAGTTGTCATTTGTGCCTGTATGCAGAATGTGTATAATGTTATGAGCTGTACAGAAAATAGAATTAGATATGGAACTAATAGAAACACAAATTAAACCAAAGAATGCTGTGGAGTGGGGGGTGTAGTCGTACAAACTGACAAAGGTAAGGTTTTTTTTGTGTGTGTTTTGTTAAAAATTAAAGCTCTATATTCTGATAGTAATCATATATATTTTTAAAATAGCAGATCCACAACATCTCAACGTGACGCATCATAACGCGCTGTGAGCTTGTAGATCGGCTATTTTCAAATAGTCGATTTATATAGATAAAGGGTTAAAGTGGTTAAACTGATTTTGATGCTATTAACACATTTACATGGGAACCCCCTGGAACCTCCTCAAGGAACCCCATTTTGAGGACCAATACTATAGAGTGTTTGTTCAACAACAGGGGTCTCTCCATCTCTCCAGTTATTTAGTAAACAGAAAGACCATTTTCAGGTCAGGATACCAATTTCAGCCAATCAGGAGAGAGAACCCATTTATCAGCTTCAATTTATATTGTTCCATTTAAAATGTTGTAAACTAATTTTTATGTTTCATCACTTCTGATTTCACTTGGGAAAAGCTTACAACCGTGTCCCCCGGGGAATACTGTGTGTGTGTTGAGGGGGAGGGTAGTGCAGGAGTATGGTGGTACTGTGGCCTTTAGAAAGTTACAGCCAAGGGGAGGAGAGGTTTGGTGATGTCAGAATTGTGTCTCTGCTCTTTGCTGATTCTGTGGCTTCAATGATCATGATCTCCAGCGTGCACTGGGGCAGTTTGCAACGAGTGGTCAGGACGAGAGTCAGCACCTCCAAGTCGAACATGGATCTCTGACAGAAAATGGTGGACTGCTCCCTCCAGTTTGGGAGTGAGTTGCCTCCTCAAACAATGTAATTCAAGTACCTATGGACCTTGTTCTCGAGTGAGGGTAAAATTGAGCGTGAAATCCACAGGTGAACTGGTGTGGTGTCCACAGGCAATGCAGGCATTGTACCGGACCGTTGTGGTGAGGGAGGGAGCTGAGTCGGAAAGCACAGCTTTTGATTTACCTGTTGATCTACATTCCAACTCTCACCTATGGGCTGTGGGTAGAGAGCGAGAGGCAATCTAGAAGACTTTAAAGAATTCAACTCTTCATGCCACTTGCATTCTCTCTGGAATTGTCTGTGGCGCAGTGGCGCTGAATGTGGACTGTCACATAACAGCCAACTGTTTAGCCACTGAACACCTGCTGTGCCAACAACATCTGCATCACTACTGTATATTTTATTTAAATGACCCTCAGTGTCCCTATACACTCTATTAGTGCCCCTAAATAATCCATAGTGTTACTTCTTTTTTTTTAACCAAAACTAGATATATTACTAGAAAAAGTGCTCAGGTAGGTTATTGTGGGCCAGCAATGTTTGGAATTCCCCAATCAGGATGGAATATGCAAACTTACATGCAATATGCAAACTTTAGATCTTAGCAGATGGAATGGAATGGAATATGAAAAATTCACATGACTATAGAGACCATGTGTACCGATTTGCGTGAAATTTGAATAAAATATGAAGGGATAATATCAAAAACATGTTTTACATAAGTGGGCCTCCTAGTGGCGCAATAACAGCCATGTGAAAGAATTGGGGCAGAGGAGTGTCTGGCATCCAGGGAGTGTGTGTGCACAGTTTCACTCCGCTCAAGGCAACGGTGCCGGAGATTAGCTGATCATAGATAGACCATCCGACTGTCCATCATGGACACAGACACGCACATGCACACACGCACGCACGTGTTACATGGTAGTGTGAACAATAAAATAGCCAAAGGCTTTGGTTCTAAACAGTGACCAGAAATGGGGAAATACCACACAAAACCACACAGTAGGCAGGAGTACAAAAAGTCAATGTTCGTTTATTCAACCTAAAATCTAATAAAAAGACAGGGCAGTGACTTTTGAGGGGAATGCAAATAGTTCAATGGCCAACTTTTCAAAAGGGGGGGAGTGTCTTCAGAGTCGTCCACTTAGTTCCAAAAAGCACTGTAAGATACAGAGTCAATTAGTGCCACAGGTTCCAGGATAACATCCCATTCAAGCATTCAAATGTCCGTTGCCAGTAACATCCAATGGTAGCAGTAAAGTGTATTGTGCCAGGAATATCCAACTACAGTAGTGCAAGTGGCAATACATGGGTTTGTACTTCCCTTTCCATTGGGGTTCAGTTGGTTCCTGCCTGAGGCCCGTCGTCCCTCCTCTGTCCTTGCTGGGGGTCTGTGCACGTCCGTGGTCTCAACACAATCTCACTTCCTCTGCAGCAGTGGCCTTTTTATAGTAGAGCCTACCAGCCTGGCACCAATTGCAGCCTGCAACAGTGATTAGCTCCTGCCCTGCACCTTTCCAATTGGGGAGGAGTCCTGCATGCTGAGCTATTACAGCATTAGACTGGCTTTCAAATCACTGCAACGCAAAATAACATATTAAAGTCAAGAAAACATGCACACAACGTCAAAAATAATACAAGCCAGCTAAATAAATAGTCTGTCAGCATGACACTCTCTCCCACTTTTCAGTGCCCGTTCCGGGCACTTTACCTGTCGGCATGACACACGCACGCACGCACGCACGCACGCACGCACGCACGCACGCACGCGGACGGACGGACAAAACAAAGATCTTGATAACAAGGTTAAAGCGTTTTTTTCAAGACTATAGAATCTCGCTACCATTTATTCTGGTAACATCATGCAGAATATTTATGGCTTGAATTTCTGCATTTGTGGCTTTTAAAAAATATAAGAGATTGTGATTAAATACGTTCTTCACAGAAATATTAGCTTCAATAATATTCACACTTTTGGACCATTGAATATTATATTTGTATTGGTTTGGAAGCAAATAATAGAATAATATATTTTGAAGGTTTTTGTAATACATTTTGACGAAGTGTATGACTGTACTCGTGCTGTTTGCATTTCTGTCTAATAAAGTATCAAAAGAGCAATAAAATGCTCTGAGAGAGGCAGGACATCCTCTTTCCAAAGTTCCCTATTGACTTTTTTAACGGCCTAATACTATATCCCCTTGTTAAAACACACTGAGAAGTATTTGGATGATCTGTAGTAGTGTGCCTCCCCTCCCAACAACAACAACATCACCACACACACACACACACACACACACACACACACACACACACACACACACACACACACACACACACACACACACACACACACACACGCACGCGCGCACACGCACGCACACGCACGCACACGCACGCACACGCACGCACACACACGCACACACACGCACACACACAAACACTCGTACGCACGTACGCACGTACGCACGTACGCACGTAACCACGTGTGTCTACCTAAGTAGAGGTGGAATGGGGTGGGGGGTATTGGCAGGCAAACACACACACACACACGCACGCACGCACGCACGCACGCACGCACACACACACACACACACACACACACACACACACACACACACTCACACACACACACACACACACACACATTATTCATAGAATGTTAATTAGACTCAAAACATCCTATACCTTGAACTTTGCAGCTAGTTGTTGTGTAAAACAGTCAAATGAGAGTGTATATTTTATTTGCAGTGCTTGAATCCCAAATGATCTTTTGTAGATTCAGTTAACCTGATTACAGATCTGTAGTAGCCTACTTGCAACAAAGCAAGAGTGATTGTTTAGTGTAGGCACTATGACCATGTACTTTAGATCTTTAAACTTCAAAGAAGCTGCCCTGTTATCACTAAGCAATACCACAAATCTTTGTAGAGGGCCATAAACAGAGATTTACTAACACAGCTCTCTGACTGCTTCAAGGGTTATGTGCATTGCGTTGCACATTGTTACTACTGTGTGTGTGTGTGTGTGTGTGTGTGTGTGTGTGTGTGTGTGTGCGTGCGTGCGTGCGTGCGTGCGTGCGTGCGTGCGTGCGTGCGTGCGTGCGTGCGTGCGTGCGTGCGTGCGTGCGTGCGTGCGTGCGTGCGTGCGTGCGTGCGTGTGTGCGTGCGTGCGTGCGTCCGTGCGTGCGTATGAGAGAGAGAGACTCACACAAAACTGCTAATTAGAATTTAGTATGTCCAATATGTTCTGAGTTCAGAATTCCTACATAAAAAAAAGAGTGAATAAATGATATTCAGTAAAATATGTATTATTATGGACCTGTATTCCTATGACACTTGATGTGGGGAGTTGTACTGATGGAGAGAGATCTCAAGTTGTCCATCTTTACTGTCAAAAAAAGAAAAATGTGTTCATCACCAAAAGAAAAAGAAGCTAAAGATATTCTTGAACTTCTGAAATGAAATGAATAATTAATACTGACAAAAGCACGTCATTTTGGAAAAGAAAACTTTACTTGAATATCAACATTTTGTCAGAAAGTATAAATAATGATTTAGCACTGATTTAAATTTTATACAAAAATAATACATTATCAGAAAAAAAAATCATGTCTTCCGTTGTGAGTGCCTTCTGATTAGATGGCAGTAGGTGTGTCTATAACAGTCGCAAAGCAAACCACATACAAATAACAATGTAATGACCTAATATTGAACAGGAGACTGGATCTGCCGTGACATATTATAGGGATTTTGGCTTTCATTTGTGTAAAGTATGACAATTAAGCTTGACTATTTAGTCTTATCAAAAATAGTAATTTCAAAAGGTATCCTTTATGGCAAGGTTGGTGCCAATCTCACACCTTTCCACCTACACTGGGATTGCAAGTGTCTAATACTGTTTGCGTGGGTTTCTGACCCACATCCACTGCTTGCCCCCCCAACATTTCTCAACCTCCATGGAATCCAGTCTGATTATGTGTGGCTGCTATCACAACACTCGCTCCTTCACAAATTCCTTGGGTAAAATCACTGTTTTGTTTGTGAATACTTGTCAATATTTTCATTCTCGGCCGGGGGTCCTGCTGCAATGATTTATGTTGAGGAGTATTACAATATTTGTCCTATTTGGTATGTCTTCACATTGTGTCAGAAAGTGGGAGCGCAAGAGGAGGGTGAGTCCCATTCCTGAAATTCACCTTAACCCATGTGCAAACAACAGTCAGAGGTTTCTATGGAAGGGATGGGCCAATCCAACCCGAGAAATGGGATTGTGTGACTGGATTTGAAGGCACACACATTAACAATATGAGTAAGTCCTCCCATAACGCAGGCTTGTTTTGTAGATATGGCAGGCACACTTTTTACAAGTGAAACCTTGGACAGACTGTACCTGGGTTTTACTACACTTGACTACAATCATCCTTTGGCATATTTCTGAGTCACTCATGCAGCTTTTGTGTTATTTTACAGGCAGATTTATCAATAGCAACTATATAATCGTAACTTCACTGAGAGTGCATAATAATCTCCATTCTCATGTGTGTGGAGTACTGTACAAGATCCATTTCTACAATGTATTATATAGTCTATACACACATTGCATAGTCCTTCAAAGTTACAAGATTGTCAAAACCTTTCGATCACAGTATACACATTGAACAATAACTCACAATGTTGAAATCCTTCACAATATAAAATGGCTATCATTATCTGCACTGATGCCAGCACAGTAAAATGAATGTGGAAAAAAATAACATGGAAGACTCTTTTAAACAGAATAAGAAGGTGAAGTAGCTACATGTCTATAAAATCAATACAGGTTCCTCAGGACAAGGTAATTATGATTGTCATACAGTTCCACTTACGTGCATGGCTATTGAAAATACATACTAGCCTGGTGGTGATGGGGTTCATACTTATTTATGGCCTCTGAAAAGCAAAGATTTATCTGCTAATTCATCCAGGCACTTTGATGTTCAGTAAAAGTCCTTCACAGAGTCTTCACAGAGACTGATCATTGCACTGGTTTCAGTGTACCTTCATGTGTCCACATCAAATCACAGTATGCCTCCCAGAGGACCTTTGCTCCGGTTCCATACCACAGAGTTCAAGGACCATATTTGCGGCTCCATTTGTTTTTTTTTGTTCTTCAGCAATGTCACAAATGACCGCCACAAACAAGATGACCGTCTGCTAATGTACTGTATGCGTGGACATTTTGAAAGAGCTAGATAAGGAATACTGTTTGCAACGATTGTGTTCTTGTTTAAAATCATACATCCTTGTTGATCTTTTGTGACAGAGGAAATCCAGCCTCATTTCCAGGTGCCTTGTCATGAAAATCTGCAGGTGAATTAGTGTCTTTTCCCTTTCTCGTTGCACCGCTCTCCACCGCCACTCTTTGTTTATTGACTGACTCATCGTCCAGTGTGCAGTTGCCAGTTACTAAGAGTTGCCACGGTTACCACAGCGAAAGGGTGGAAAAATGTGCTCCGGTTGCTGGGCACCAAGGAAGTCAGGTGTACACTCTCACCAAGCTTGAAGAGGACACTGTATGAGGGAGAGAGAGAGGGAGAGAGAGAGAGAGAGAGAGAGAGAGAGAGAGAGAGAGAGAGAGAGAGAGAGAGAGAGAACCAAATGTCAGACAAAGGAGGTCTATGTCACACAAAACATAACATACAGTAGAACATGTACATGAATCTGTACGTTTCCTTAGAGTGAAGTTAGAAATGAAACAGCTACAGTACAAAGTAAATATATCGCCCCGGCACCTTCATGTGCCACACCTGATTAAATACATTCCTCATTCCTCTTCTGCTGACGCTGAAAAGCCTTGTTCCCATTCAAATGGTTCTCTTTTTTTTTTTTGATTGTTTGTGGATTTTTCCCCCCTTTCTATGGTGGGGTGGAGGCAGGTGACCCTGGCGTGACCCTACGGACAGCAAACAGTCTTACCTGATAAAGGTGACCTGTTGCTAAGACTTTAGTCATTAGACACTAAGCTCTAAGTAGAGGTGGGTTTTAAACAGGGTCAGGTGAATTGGGGTGGGGGGCTCTTGGCAAACAAGAGTGTTATAAAGCTTGAGCATGTTGGCCGTGTCAGGTGGAGAACCCACAGTCCTCTCTCTGCACTGCCCCATCCAAATAAAGCCCTGATAAGAAATTACCTGGGTTTCTGAAACGTCACAGGCTTTACGTATGGGTGAAGCTTTAAAAGTAGAAACTATCACGAGTTTTTCCTGATTAACACCTGGGAAGGATGCATGCTGCAGTGCAAGATAAACCTATTGCATAGCTTCCAACAGATCAAAACCAAACCAAAAATGGAATAAGTCTATCAATAGCCAGGCAGAGCATATGCCATGTTCTCAGCTATCAGCCCATCAGTCTATCAGTAGCGGTGCTTTGGCACCACTGTCTCAGCGTGGGAAATTGAGCGTGTGAAAGCGCCATGGACAGCATTTCAGGCTAGAGCGATCACTAAGAGCAGGGAGAAGTAGGAAAGAGGAAGAGCTGTAATTACTAGAAAGAAAAAAAACACCCCCATTGCATCTCTGTGACCCCACTGTAGCATAGAGCTACGTAGCAGGATGCAAGCCTCAAGAACTTTGATTAACACTGGCTCTCATTTCCTGACGGTGGATGCAGGCCCAGCCAAGCAGAGGTAACCCTCTCACCAGCGAGAGGAAAGCGAAAGGAGGCAATGTTAATCAGAGGTTGTTCAGGCTGAGGGCACACGTGATTGATTGGATGGGCCGTTCAAAGGAAATAGGAATTGTGAGGAGTATACTATCCATATATCCATCTAGTCTATTTGTTTGCATTTCTATTCCACCAACAAAAGGATTTGAGCTGTCTAAGGTCAAGCCCAGCATCAACAATACTACAAAAAACTAAAGCTTTGAAAACTAGAGACATGAGTGCACCCTGCACAGGCATGGCTGAAATTATTTGATTTGTGTGAGATACTGATGAATTTAAAGAGTGCATTTGAACTACAACGTGTGACTGTGTGAAGAAAACGTATTTAAAAGTATTTACCCAGGAGAGACCCCCAAGTTGGACCATCTTGTTTACCGAAGAATCCTAATGTGACAGGGATAAAATAAGTCAACACACAATCATAACACACACACACACGCACACATCCCTGCTGTAGCATCATCTAGCACCTCCTACTGTTAGTATGTGCTGGTATTTCTCTTTAGGGAGAACAGGTGAGGGGCGGGAGGATGATTTTAAAGTAACATATATCAGCATATATATATCAGCATATAATATGCTAAACATAATGTCTTAGGAGAGCTTTGGTTAAGAGCTAGTACACAGTCAATGCAAAATGCAAAAACTATCCTGCACCACTGGATAGCTCTTACACAGTCAAATCAATAGTATTAATTTAACTCTGAGAGTGTTCAAATGTAACAGTTGTACACCGTCTGAGTTACAAAATGTGGGTAAATTAACACTGATGATTTTACTGTGTATTTGTGTGACTGCATCTGAAGCCAAATGTCCCAGAATAATCACTGACTTATTGGGGTAAGTGACATATACTGTAGGAGACAAAGTGAAGTAGAATGGGGATCATATTTGGTCATGTTTTATGTGGTGTGACTGACCTGTTTGCCGAGGCTGTTGGCATCGGTGACCACCATAGCTGAGGGGAAACGTGACGGGTGGGAATATTGTGGAGGTTCCTGTTTGTGAGGGTACACTGCAATTGAAAGAAATATAAAGTGTTATGACTCCGCTGAAATGTAAAATAAAATGAAAAACACTAACGTTATTTCAAAATCCATTTAATGCTTTACTGTAAAACCCTCAGTGTTAATTTAGCTCCAAGAGTGTACAATTGGAACCAAATGGAGCCTTGATCAAATGCATTCCCATTTGTATCGTCTCTCAGAGTTTACCACATTAACCCTGGCATCACTATTTGGGGAATGTCAAGTGAAATTCTCAAAAATAGGCTGCTTGACTTAAATCTGAGCTCGGGTAACGAGAGATTATAATGAAGTTGCATTGCGATCATGAGCTTATAGATCGGCTATTTTTGGTGTAGAGATTTGGTGTAGAGTCTACGCTACATCTCTAGACTGAAAAGAACGGTCCAAGTACAGTTCTAACTGCAGGTCCATTGTACTAAGAATAGAGGGTTTAAGTGGTTAATTAACATGTTACTGTGTTCTAATATCAAAGATTGGCAAACTCTACAATCATTCATGCAAAGGTTAATAACAGCCTTCGCGAAGGCAGATGAATGGATGATGAATTGTGAATGTATTCAATTGAATACATAGGACCACAATAGAAACAAGTTCCCTGGACTTTTTTGTGCCTAGCCTAAATGTCTGACTGTACCTCGTGCTGATTACATTTCTGTCTAATAAAGAATTCAATCAATCAATCAATCAAGCAATGCCACTAGGAGGACAGGAGTAGTGTTACTGACTGTGTGAGTGCGTGACAGTGGTCATGAATGGCTGCTGGCTCATGTGGCTGGGAGAGTGCTGCATCAGGCTCTGCTGGTGGGGGCTGTGTAACTGCTGGGAGAACTGCACAGGCTGAAGTGCTGCCAGGCTGCCTGCCACACTGTTGATCACCGGCACTGTTTGGGACTGTGATGAGTTCAAACCTAGCGAGACAAAACGAGAGCTATGTTGGCATGACAGCGAAACAAAATTGTGTGAGAGAGAGAGAGATCTGCACCGCACCATATTGATCTCGGTACACAGACCTACTGTACATACAAACAGAGCAGATATTTTAGTTCGTTTTTTTTTACTTTCCTACCTACTATATTTGATTGCAAAGTTGCAATGTGACACAGCTCTGTTTAAACATTCCTTTCCTCTAGCAGCCTATATATGTAATTCTTTGTTTTGATTGTTTTTATTTCAAACTTGCTTTGGCAATGTAGAAGTATGTTTCCCATGTCAATACATGCCTTTGAATTGAGTTGAAAATTAAGAGAGAGGGGGAGAGAGAGAGAGAGAGAGAGAGAATAATGAGTGTCTGGAAATAAAAGGCGTGAATTTAATCTAAAATCGGCACAGTGACCATCGGTACATAGAATGCATGATGTAGTAAATAACTCTGTATCAGCGGGTGGCTGATGATGTGTCGGGTGGAGAGACGTACTTTGTGCTATCGCCATTACTCCTGAAAGTGGCATGATGAGGTTTTGTGTCTGCTGATGTGTGTGATGGGAGCTGTGGCTGTGGATGTTGGTCAGCGTGCTCACAGGAGGAAGTCCTCCACCTGAAACTGAAATCTGCAGGGGAAAAAAGGGAAATACTGAATATTTACAGCGTTATTTAGTGCCAGTACTATTTGTCACACTACCGCTGCTGCTACATGCAAAGTTGCAACTGTTCGAGTGTCTACCATGTAAATTCATTCATTCAGAGTCATTTTTCAAACTGAGCACAGATGTTCTCGAGTGAAACAGGCCAGAGAGATGAATGATGACTTTGTTCTGTTGCCTTTGTATAACAGTTTTTGTGTCTTATGCAGCTCACAAGCAAATACTGATAAGGAACAAAAGGTAGAGGGAAAGAAACATGCAAGACAATGTCAGCATGTAGCATGTTGTGTGTGTGTGTGTGTGTGTGTGTGTGTGTGTGCGTGTGCGTGTGCGTGTGCGTGTGCGTGTGCGTGTGCGTGTGCGTGTGTGCGTGTGCGTGTGCGTGCGAGCGAGCGTTGGTGGGTGGGTTTATGGGTTTTGATTTATCCTTTTAAATTAGCACTGAATATTTTATTGTGTCTGTGCAAGTGTAGGAACATGTGTATGAGTGTGTGAGGAAACAACAGCATGCGTTGATGATCAAGGGTCAGTTCCTTCACCATTTACAGTATAAACGGTCCTATGTGTACAGTTGAAAGAACAAAACGTGCACAAAAACAGTATGTATGTGGACCAGGGTCCTCCCACCACACTGGGGCTGGGTCTATTTGACTACACTGGCAGCAGCCCTGAGAGGAGGGATCAGTCGGACACTCTTCTGCAGATAACAAACTGTTGGTTCTGAACTGCAGCGTACGGTGACCAATGCTAATTTGACTTCATACCAGCAGAAAAGAAGGAAGTGCTGTGAACGATCAAGGGGAGGTCATTCACAATATTAACCATTTGTGTGTGATGCAAAAATGTGCAACTGTACAGTATGGCATTTTCATTTAGGTTGAGTACAGGTGCAAAAGTGTTTAGTTGTATAATGTGTAAAGGCACAACTAAACACTGTGGCACCAGTGGAGACAAGGGGCCATGTGCAGGTTTCATTTTCACTGATCAAATATTGAAATAGGACAGAGGGGAGAAACTCATTCCCTTCGCTGAAGAAAAAAAAAAGAACGTACATAATCAAATGCTGGCCACTGGCGTCATTTGCCTGGCAGAACAAGCGCTGGCTTCTCTTTGCGCTTTAATCAATAAAGAGCAGAATGTTTCTTTGTCAGGTTTATTGGCTGAGCAGTGGACATGCCTGGTTCACTTTGGTGAAGGCTGTGCACATCCTGTCTCCACCTTCCACACAGAACAGCACAATGTGCTAATTGTTGGCTCTTGCCAACAGGTCTATGGGAGTAGAGGTCCAGGAACCTGCTTTGTATGTGTATGCTAAACGCAGGCCAGGTCTTATCTAATCTGAGGCCAAGAGGGCCCAGGTGTGTTCACTCACCATCTTGGCGTCAGGTGACAGCAGACTGTGGCTGGGGTCCAATCCGCCCGGAGACACCTGCTGTAACACCGACTGGCTGGTCACCATGGCGTTGCTGCCGTGGTGACTAATGGCCGTGGAGGAGCTGACTTCGCCGCTGTACCGCACTGAGGAGGGTAATGCATGGCAGGAAGAAAGAGAGAGAAAGAGAAAGAGGGGTATAGTTAAGTTTCAGTGTTCAGTGCTTTTTGCGACAACTATTGTATATGTAGGGCAGAGCGATAGCAGCCTGGGCCTTGCTCTGTGACTATGAGTGCCAGGGTTAATCCAGCCTACCAGACTCACCTGCTCTTTGCCTCAGACAGGGGGGGGAGCAGAACAAACAAACATAGTGACCCCTCCTCTGGTGCTATCTGCCTAGCTCAGCCAAGGCCATTCCACTGTGTACACGCACTCACAACAGCAGCCCCTGAGAAAACCATCAGACTTTTTGCCCTGTTGCCGGACAGTTTGACGCGAGAAGGAGTGCCCTATGCTGAAATAGTGACACTGATTACGTTTTTTGGTCCTACAAACAGGAAGTCGCAGGAGACTCTAAGTTAAACTTGGATATTGGTCTTTTAGTGTCATAACCTAATCCCACGTCTAGACAACTTGTTGTTTCTCAACTGAGGCCAAAGGAATGCCCCCCCCCCACACACATACACAAACATACACACACGCACTCAAGCATGCAAACACGTACACATGGACACACACACACACACACACACACACACACACACACACACACACACACACACACACACACACACACACACACACACACACACACACACACACACACACACACACACACACACACACACACACACACACTATCAAATACCTGTTTGCCAATGCTGGCCCCCTCTGATACTAACAAAGTAAACATTACACAATTACAAGCAATGTCAAACACATTCTTATCCTACGGTCCCAGCATCACACAGGGAATCTGTCCCTCCCACAGTAGGTGCTCTGACAGTCCTTATGTGACAGTGCAGAGACAGACACTGTTTGCACTCAGATCTCAGATTGTCCCAAAGCCCTATGTCCCTGACCCAGGTATGTCAGACTGTGCCCTGGCTGCCATGGTCAGTCAGTCCTATAAAGACATACAACCATTTGAGTTGAAGGAGTGAAATGCAGTAGTTCATCCTGAAGGAAGCGGACAATCGCGACCAATGATGGGTTATGATAAAACAAAAAATATGTGTTGCTGTTGTTTAAAGACCTAGGATTGAACAGAATAATGTGCAGTGCATATCCAAACTGTGGTGCAGACATGTCCAAAGAGAATCCATTTCAAATGAGGTCAACGGTCTAGTTGTGGAACCAAACCACTTCCGAATAATGTAAAAGTGTTGCTGCTATAAAACTAATTATACATTTCACATGATATACAATACTGCGTAAATGTACAACTCAGGATGTCTGCTGCCACTGGGACACTGGGACACACTATGTCAATCCTAGCCTTGTCAGGTGAACATTTGGCAAAATAGGCAAACATTCGCAAAAAAATAGCCTATCTACAAAATCACAATGCATCACAACAGGACATGTGACTATGAGCTTGTAGATCAGCTATTTTAGGTGAAAAGATTTGGTGTAGAGGGGGAAAAAGGAGGGGACCAAGTATAGACCCCTGAGGGACACCAGTCAAGGAAGGTTTAAGTGGTTAAAGTCTTCAGCAACACACTAGCAACCCCACAACACTCCATTGTGTCTAGTAAATGCTGCTACAAAACAATAAAGCACTCCATTGGACTCATGACCCCCATTGCCACACAAAGGCAGAGGACTCATAAACATGCAGTTATCTTGGAGCTGGGCAACCTCTGTTTCAGTGGGAGAAGGATGCTATGCGTGTTAGCTTTGTGTCTCTGTGTCTAGCAGTAATTCTAGCTACAGGGAACCTCCGTGTCAGTAAAGAGAGCTTCTTCTGTCTAGTCTGAAACATAGCTTAAAAACTAAAAAAAAACAGTGGGACAGCAGACATTGTCTCCCTAGGTCCTCAACCAAGGGGAAAGATACAACCTAACTTCTCCTTCAGCTATACACCCTTGAGCATTGATATTCAAAATGATATGTCCCCATCAATTGTTTCTTGATAGGACTGATTGATCAGAGAAATCAAAAGAAAAAAGAAAATCAATGCTTTTAATATGCATTGTTACAAACTCAGCACAACAAGAGCAGGGGGAGGGCGAGAACCTTTGAAGGGGAGTGGTACAGCAAGGGCTAGCAGTGGGTTTGAAAGGCTATGGCTCCCTGTGTGACCCATGTAATATCAAAGCCTCCCTGCCCATCCCCAGGCAGTGCTCATTGTAGCGACAGTGCATATGATAGACCTCCCGCGTCTCTGCAGGACGTATCCCAGGCTTTGTACCTCTCTGGGGCACATGGACCAGCGGACAGTGCAGACCTAAGCCTTTTCTGTGTGTTCCCCGCCTGATTTTGAGCTAGCCTGAGGTGACGGAGGGCAAAACAACCCACGGCCAACCCCCCCAATCACAACCGGTGTGCCTGATTTGGAACATCTTAGTCGGCTAGTTTTTCACTTGCTGACGTGCTGAATTAAATTACACTATACTTGTCGGAAGTATATCCTTTTTATACTTCTACTATCTTTTATTTTAATTATCTTTGCATGGGAATGAATGACCTTTTTTTTAATCCCAGCTGATATTTAAATGTGAAGTTAAATACTGTAATTAAGCCAATACAATTGATGTAATTGACAAAAGAAAATGATTAACCAACCACTTTAATAGCTCATAATAATCCATGACATTTCTCAACTTTGACCATGACCTTCCATCACACTCAGCAATATCCATCACATTTAGGATTAAATAAATACGTATTTATAAAATAAAGTGTATAGGGCCCTGCTACTGAACAGAAGGCATGTCACTTTCTATGTCAAAGTTTTTAACTCTAAAAGCCAGTGTTTGCTTATTGTTTGTATTCCAGTTTGATGATCTGACAACATAGATTTGAATGCATATCTTTACGCTGAGAATTTTTTTTTTAAATTATGCTTTTTTAAAATGGGAATGTAGTTTTCTAAAACAAATTTAAGTAGTTTTAACTTAGCTTAACTAGCCTACTTTTATCTCTGTGATAGCTTTGCTGTATCTTCCAGTGTAGAATAATTAGCTACACTTTACCCAACGAAACTAAAAGAAAATATGTATTCCATCCACGTTTGCCTTATTTCCTTTCTGAGCGTAATACCCAACAACCATAGCCTACACTGTTTGACTTTACATTCAGTTGTGACCAAACCACCCAATGAACCAAAACAGAATCAATACAAATTCCCCAAGTATGGCTTTTGCTTTGATCTGACCCAGCAGTGACCTCTCTCATATAACTGAAGGTGTGGCGATGGTTGAAGAAGGGGGTTACTGCTTGGAAAGGGCCATCAGTCCTGTCTGGCCAGAAAAGAGCCAATACTCCAGTGGACAGCTCATGCTGCTCCAGGTCTGCACCAAGCCTTAGCAGCCATACTGCTGCTCATAAAGGTGAGGGGGAGGCCTCCTTTAGGTCCAGCGGAGATAAATGAACCTAGGTTACAGTGACTGCAGTCTTCTAATAGACCATAAACAATGGGACCCCCTGCAAGGCGGTAGAAGTCAGGGGAGCCCCCTATCAAAGGCCTAGGAGATGTAGTAGCTAAGGATTTTAATTGGCCATTAACCATGCATAATACAGGCCGTGTCCTAGCAACGCGATGAGATGCCCTGCTGGGATGTTATTGTCAGACCAGGGGCTGACACTGAAAAACAGCTGATGGCGTTGGCGAGATGCCAGCAGGGCACCTTGTAAGCGGCCGACTAAAGGCCTAGGAGGAGCAACGTGCCTTCCGCTGCTGACCCCTCTCTCTTCTGCCTCACCTTCCTTCGTCAACAAGCCTATCGCTGACCCCACAGGGTTTGCAACCTGGGGTCAATGCCTGGTCAGGTGTTCTAGGACAAATCTCCAGCAAACAGACAATCCACGCGAGAGACCAATTTATCCAGAGGTAAAAGAGCATGCCAAGGTAAACGGTTTGTTTTCTCTTCAAAGCTGACCTCGTGTTCTGACACGAGAGGACAACAATAGGCTTTGATTGAGTCTCTCATATCATGGTTTTATAGTGGAGTGAGTGATGGCACAGAGGATAATGCTCTGTGAAGCCTATCAGCTTTGTTTCTTATGTCACATACAACAGGTAGACTTGGTCAACACTTGAATTACACTCAATGCAAACACCTGAGGGTCAAATGGTCAGAGCAATAATGTAGCTTTTCCTTGTTTTGGCAACTCTCCTAACGGAGTCATTAGCAACCTATGTGGGAGGAGGAAATGTGGAAATGATGGTGCGAGGTTGAGGTAATTTGGATGCTGCTGTCCCCATCCCTGACCCTGGCCTGACCCTGGCCTGTCACAGGATTGCTCTTTGTGCCATGCTTCTACATGCTGACTTTGGAGTGGAGATTGCAGGTACAATGTTGATTGTTCTCAGTGTGTTCTCAAAGATCAGAATAACAATGGCATTTGCTCAGCTCACTCAGTCACTCACTCATTGATCACTTGTGCGCTCTCTCTCTCTCTCTCACTCACTCTCTCTCTCTCTCTCTCTCTCTCTCTCTCTCTCTCTGCCCCTCCTTCTCCCATTGATCTCATCAGCTGTTTCACTCATTTTCAAAATTACTTGAAAGTGTTGTTTACATGATTATTTGTTAGCAATTATGACAAAAAACTCGTAAACCTTAAAACTCATCTAAAATCGACTTCAAATTGTTAAGTCACAATGTTAATTTTGTATTATCATTAATTGCATTAGCAATTACTACAGTAATTCTAATACGGTCAGATTAGATTTCTTTTTAAACATCTGTTCACGTCAATTGTGATTCATAAGTATACACATGACAGAAGTCTACATGCAACATGCTTGAGACTGCTGCATGGTATAAGATGTAAAACTATACCTGTCATCTTACTGGGAGGTGATGCGCTGCTAAGTGGGTGATGCGGGGAGCTGTGGGACAGCAGAGGGTTGAGGATGCTGTGAGTCGGTGTATAGGAATCCATCGCCAACTTCTGCCTAAAGGCCTCCTCCTTTCGTCGGTTTGCGAACCAGTTATAGACTCGTACCTCTGTGACCAGATTAGAGCCAAGGCCGTGAGCTTTAGACGGGGACACGCCTCTCTGCAGACATTCAGCTCTATACGGGAAGCAGACAGGGATGTTTCAGTAACGCAAAATGAAAAGTATACTGAATATTATTTGTTGGGTAGAGTGGTGGAAAAAGTACTCACATGTTTTACTTAAGTAAAGGCATAAATAATGCAATATAGAAATACTCTGTTACAAGTAAAACTACAAAAAGGTACAAAGGTATTGGCATCAAAATGTACTTTAAGTACAAAAAGTACTCATTATGCATTGTGTCCCATTTCAAGTTTTCAAATGTATGAAAATCTTTGGAAATAGCAGATCAATAAGCTCACAATGCGTCACATCGCGACGCATTGTGAGCTTGGAGATCGGCTATTTTCAAATGAACGAAATGTATAGGGCTGTAGTGGTTAATGTATGTTTTGTAATAATAATCAAAATCTACAAAGTAACTAGTAAATAAAGTTTTCAAATAATTGTAGTGGAGCAAAAGTATAATATTTTCCTCTAAGATGTAGTGGAGTAGAAGTATTGGAAATTGGAAATACTCAAGTAAAGTACAAATACCTGAAAATTGTACTTAATTACAGTACTTGAGTACATGAGTACATGTACTTAGTTACTTTCTACCACTGGTTGGGTACATTCCATCAATAAGCAGTAGGAAATATGATGATGCACATTTCAGCTGCATGGTTGAATTCTACAATGAACCTACCTGTTGCACTCTTCAACCAACGCCTCCCTCTCCTCTTTGCTGGGGTTCTTTTGCCTTTCATAAGCTTGGTAGAGGATTTGCTGGGATGCAGGCCCCCATTTGAAACGGTTACGTCTCATTTTCTTGCAGGAGGGCTCACTGCCAACCTCATCACCAGGCTGCCCCATGCCTTGACCTGATGGGTTGAACTCTGGGAAAAAGAACACTGGATCCTGATTGCCTTTGTCTGTCATATTGCTTACAGAGCCTTGCTGAATCTGGTTGAACTCTGAAATTTAAGAAGAAATCCCCTTTGACTTAATTTTCATAATTGAAAACACAGAGAAAAAGGCAGACAATGGTAGAGCAAGCTGTGCATAATTGGCAACAAATTACAATATGGCAGTATCCCCCCACAATACAATGATATGATATGATATGATATGATATGATATGATATGATATGATATGATATGATATGATATGATATGATATGATATGATATAAAATAAATGTATTGTATTAGCCTATTCCACATTAAAACAAAGGGAACTACTAACACTAACATAATGTAGCATAACACGATGTTGCAAGCAGGGAACACTTATGTGTGTAGTTGTTGTTGTTACATACAGTATATAGCAACATTAATTACTTTTTTGGAATAAGATTTTTTCAGAAAACGTATAGGTCAGGATTTAGAAACTAAGAAATTCGTTTTTAGAATCGGCATCAAATTATAATGAAATGCCAAAGTGTGCCAGACCAGGACATAGTGTATAATGGGGCAAAACGGTGAACATTTTAACCAGCAGTCAGATGGGTATGATTAACATCCAGAATACATTGTTTTGGTGGTGCATTCTGACATATATAGGCCTACTAATGCCACACAGTTATTGGCATGCATGTCCACACTGTGAGAAACTCAAATATTAACTTACGTCTGAGAATTTCCCGCTGTTTCCTGACATACCAGGTGTAGAGTGCTGCTCGCTTGGTGGTTTTCATGGGCGTGCCTTTGTTGAGGTGCTGGGAGAGGTGCGACTGGTTGAGCCCCGTTACATCCACCACTTCCCTCTGTGGGATGTTGTGCTGCTGCATGTAACCTTTGATCATGCGGGCAGCACGCCATGGATCCTCACTGTTTTATGATAAAACATATGGCGCAAACTATTTATTTCACAACTCTGATCTACATGTGGTTACGTGTATATATTAGCTGTTTGTGTCAGTATAGCCCCAATATGTTAGCTTCGTCAGAGTAGGCCTACAGAGGCTTCAAGAGTAAAAATGTCTGTAGTAGCCTAATGAATGGACACCTTGCAGACATGCGTTAATAATTGTATATTGTAGTGTATATTGCAGCAGCACGACATCCCACAGCGGGAAGTGGTGGATGTAAATACTTTGGTTTTCGTCTAATGTCGTTAAGTTGCAATAGCTGGAAGGCAGATTCATTGTGTTGGTGGTGGTGTCCCTGAAACAGTAAAATTAGTTCAGATTTGTTCTCATGTTTCTCCCCATGACAGATGCAGCCGAACTATAGCAGCAAATGTTGCCTATATACGTAAAATGTAAGCCAATGGGAAACTACAAGTCAAAAGATAGCCTCGAACTATTATATAACTCCCAGATAGACATTTTGTAGAAATAAGATCAAGCCATAAAATCCTCCATTGCCCATAATTCAGGAATTTTGAGTAGGCCCAGCCCAGGTCTAAACAGAAACAGCATTTTTAGGCTATTTATCATGTTAAAATATATGTTTTAATTTCGATTGTCTTGTTAAACACGTACAATAAAATTAAAGTATTCACCCGCAATAGCCTATAGACCACACCACGCAGGCCTGTTTTTTTTAGCTGACCTGGAAAACATTTGTCTAATTCGGAACATTTAATAATAATAATAATAATTTCGAAAAATAAACGCATATGGGCTAAAAACAGAAGTCGATTAATTGAATTTAATTGATTTGATAACAGAATGCAATAATATTTGAAACAAAAGTCAACACTTACCATATTATTTAGTAAATGCCGTGTAATCCAGTACAGTCGAATGCTCTAAACTTACGCTTGCGACAGTATAGGCTATGATCAAAAAAAAGATGGAGGACGAATTTACACTTGTCCTAATCAGAGATTAGTAGGTATAAACTTACTGACATCTGTAATTATGGCCAACCTACACACGTCTGTTTGTTTTGGAGAATGCGAGGCCTACATCTAAGTCTGTGGGTTAAGTGGGAGATGTTGGTTTATAACTTTTGACAATGAATAACCAGATCTCCATTCACTCTAATCGCACGACACTGTGTATCTTTCAGTTGATGATTTATAGAATAAAATTAATAATAACTTAACTACACGTGGGTTAGTTTTGATTTTCTTCCGGTCTGGTTATAGACCTGTCCTGACTCCTGTAATATTTGTCTACAGTACAGCGTTTGAGAGCACATCACAAATAAATGGATTAGGCCTAGTTTCTATATGGCTTCCGATGGCACTTGAGTTAATCAAAGGGGATTAACGTAAGTTTCTACTTTATAATACGGCTATTACAAATAAATAGTTACCTGTATTATTGTCATAAACAATTATTAGAAGCCTATTGTTAGTATTACTAGTGTTACTACTACTATTATGAATGCGATTATGATCATTATTATGATAATTGTTATTATATTTTAGTATTATGAAATAAATAATTTTAGTGGTAGGCCTATCTTACGGCTGAAAAAACTATAAGAAAAATTGAACGAAACACGCCTGTGTGTCTTTACTTTCTGTTCTTGTAACGAATCCCACTGCCTGTTTTTTTATCATTGTGAGAGGTGGAGTAGCTTTAGGTTAATAATAAATAGATCTTGTTTAGTTGATATTTTGCTACGGTAAAGAAATAATCCATGTGGATAATTAACCAGAATGTAAAAACGAAGAGGCTACTGGCGGGTTTTTTCAAAATTGTAAATAGACAAACATGAGGCCATGTTGAATGGATGTTATGTTTTCCATAACTTTAGTCAATTTTCAAAATATACAGAGGCTACAGAGTGTGGGGTATAGCAACAATATATTGTCTGACACTGGCTTGAATAATGATAATAATTATTACTATCAAATAACCTTGTCTGTTTTTCTGGGATACAGGCAGGATAGGTGGGCACTAGGGACATCTGGGCACCTCGATGTAAAATTGGCTATTTTGTCCAAAATGTGAATATTTGAAAAATGGTCTTAAGTAAAGTAAAGTATACATGGTGTGAACATGCACTGTATCATTATCAGACTTAGTATTATCCTTCAACTTCTGTGTTCATATCCCAAAATGACTGGGTATGCAGGTGTTGTAGCAATTTGTAGCAATTGTAGAAATATTAGACCTTAATTGTCGAATGTTTAAGAATGTTCTAATCATGTATACTTCACTTTACGTAAGACCATTTTTCAGATATATTTATTTTTAAACATTTTGGACAAAACAGCCAATTTTACATCGAGGGGCCCAGATGTCCCTACTAGTGCCCACCTATCCTGTTACCGTTTTCCTGTTTTAAAATGTTGACTTCAAAACGCTGTTCGGAGGACTTACGCCAACATACGGTCCACCTCGGCCCTCTGCTCCGCCGCCTCCTCCGTGTTGAGCGACTGCAGCTCCTTCAGGATCGGCGGAGTATCGAAGTCATCCCCGTCCTCCTCGGAGCCCTCGTCCCCGGACAGCTTGCCCTGTTTATTACCACTGTGTCCGTTGGTGAGCGTGTGGAACACCGGCTTGGAGTCCGAGGAGTCGCTCCCGTTGTTCATCTTGCTGATGCTCGGCGGAGACATCTGTAAGTTCTCCAGTTTTACTCCAAAGTTGGGGAGAGTGGGGTCCATATCATCCAGGGCTTGGATCAGAACGTCTTTGCTGACTCCGGAGTCCAACAGGGCGCTGAGGAGCTCCTGTTGCAGCGATGTCAACTTGGATACCATTTTAAAGAACATTAAATATCACAACTCATGACGTATAAAAAAGAAAAGAAAAAGAAAAGGGTAAATTTAGAAAAAGAAAATGTAAATTTAAAAATATGAAAAGAAAGCTTAAATTAAAAAAAACGTAATTTAAAAAAAAAAAGAAAAGAAAGCGTAAATAATAAAATTTAAAAAAGGTTCCTTCGATCTTTCCTCTCCTGTCCGGTGTGTTTATGAGAATGTCCTATTCCTGACACCTGCTCGAAGGAGTTGATTCACTTCCCTGTCGAGGGGAGTGATAGCTATAATTTGCCATGATGCTTTCGGAGTGCATGCGGGGGATATAAAACATGCTAATTAGTGGGCCGGCTGATGGGGCCTTTATGCAAATACCTGCAGAATGAGGCCATTCTGACTGAGGCCAAGCTGTTGACACTGCAGCCTGTTGCTTTTATTGGCTCCTCTTATCAGCTAAACTTTCATGGACTTTGGACTCTGTTGTATATATGCCATAAAGACTTTCAAGACAGAGGAGGGATATTTCCTTCGCTGCCATTATTATGACAAGAACGAGAAGCAGTTATATATTTATATTATTATTCTTATTATAATTGCGTTGATATTGTTATTGTTGATTGATTGATTGATTAAATAGGCCTACTTTATTAACAGTTTGCAAATAGTAGCCTACAGTGGTACGATTATATGACGCTAAAAGGATAACACAAAAAGCCTGTTTCCATTGGTCCTGTATAATCCAGTGGTCTAGTGACACATTTTAATGCTTTTTATACTTATTCATAATGTTTTTTTTTTTTTACATTTGTCTTCTCTCAGTTTTTAACCTGTGCCCCCCTCTTTTTGTGATGTGTTTTTAACTAACCTAACTGTATGAGCTATGGGATATCTGAATCTATCTATCTATCTATCTATCTATCTATCTATCTATCTATCTATCTATCTATCTATCTATCTATCTACTGTATCTATCTATCTATCTATCTATCTATCTATCTATCTATCTATCTATCTATCTATCTATCTATCTATCTATCTATCTATCTATCTATCTATCTACTGTATCTATCTATCTATCTATCTATCTATCTATCTATCTATCTATCTATCTATCTATCTATCTATCTATTCCATTAATCAAAATTGTTATTGTTAATGTAATAATAATAATAATAATAATAATAATAATAATATTATTGTTATTATTATTGTCATTAATAGGGTATGACTGAAGCATTCCTGTTTCGCCTACAAGCAGGTGCCACCTAATATTTCAGCCAACACGAGAATTAAAACAAAATAAGAGGGAAACTAGAAAAAGTGCTCCTCGGAGCACAGGTCTCTGCCAGGTCAGGTAGGCTATAATAGGCCAATGTTTAAAGGGTGCCATTTGTTCTTTGGCCTTGCACGGCAATTAGACACAGCATTCATGGTTTGAGGCATTTTGTGCAAAAAAAAAGTTTTGCTAAACTAGACCTACTAGTGGCGCTATAACAGGCCAATGTTAAAAGGGTGGCATTTGTTCCTCAACATAGTGTGAATGTGCGTGCAAAGTTTGACCACAATCGGACGGTGCGTTCATGATTTGCGGAATTTTGTTCAAAACAAGTCACTACTGCAAACTTTAGATGTCAATCTTAGCCAATGAGGATGGAATATGAAAAATCAAACACATCCGTCTTGATAACATGACTATGGAGATCATGTGTACCGATTTGCGTGAAATTTGGATAAAATTGGAAGGAGAAATATAAACAAATGTGTTTTACATAAGTCGGCCTCCTGGTGGCGCTATAGAAGGCAAATGTAAAAAATGCAGGCCAAAGGTTTCTCCTTGACCTCTAGGGAGTGTGCATACAAAGTTTTACACAGATCGGTGCAGTTATAGGTAAAAACATGAATCGGCCTGTTATAGCGCGACCATGAGGCTAATTTGAAAATTTTCAAGTGGCATTTATTCCTCGGCATAGTGGAAATATGCATGCAAATTTTCACGGAAAGTGCATGCTGTGTTCATGATCTGAGGCATTTTGTTGAAAACGAAGCAGTCCTGCAAACTTTGGAAGCCATTTTTAGCCAATCAGGATGGAATCTGAAAAATCTGAAAGACTTGTTTCGTTTAATGACTATAGAGATGCTGTGTACCAATTTGCGAGAGAAATCGGCCTCCTGGTGGCGCTATAAAAGGCCCATGTGAAAAATTTGGGGCAGAAGTTCCGAATTGGCATCCAGGGAGTGTGTGTGCACAGTTTTGCTGCGATCAAGGCAACGTTGGCGGAGATTAGCTGGTCACAGACGGACACACACACACACACACACACACACACACACACACACACACACACACACACACACACACACACACACACACACACACACACACACACACACACACACACACACACACACACACACACACACACGGACGGACGGACGGAGGGTAAAACATACTCTCTCGCCATGCCTTTCGGCCTGGCGGAGACAAAAATGGAACGACAAACAATCAAAACGGTGTAGGCCTATAGGCTTACATAACATGACTGATAGACAACCAATGGATAGCAGGATATTGGTTATCGTCTCGTCTCTGTTAATCTACCTTCCAGTGTAGTATCAGTGTGGCTGATCATTAGTAGACTAATGGACAAGTGCAAGACAAGTGTCACTTATGGAACTCTGCAGTGAAAAAGTTCTAAAAGTCTGGAATTCAAAATGTACTTCAGTAAAAGTATAAAAGTATTGCTATCAAAATGTACAGTAGAAAGTAGCTTACTCATTATGCAGAATGTCCAGTTTCACAAGTTTTCAAATGAATAAAATGTATACAAATCTTTTGAAAATAGCAGATCTACAAGTTCACAATGCGTCGCATCGCGAGGCATTGTGAGCTTGTAGATCTTCTGTTTTAAAAAGGCCGAAATGTATATAGGGCTGAAGTGGTTAATGTATTATAATCCAAATCTACCAATAAAGTTTTCAAATAATTGTAGTGGAGTAAAAAGTATAATATTTGCCTCTGAGATGTATAGTAGAAGTAAAAGTACTGAAAATTGGAAATACTCCAGTAAAGTAAAAAATACCTCAAAATTGTACTTAAGTACAGTACTTGAGTAAATGTACTTAGTTACTTTACACCACTGGAACTCTGTTGGTAATTTGCTGATCTATTTCATATAGAGATTTTTTCCCAGTGTCTGGTCGATGTGTGGAGTTTAGGTGTCACTTCCCAGATAATCCGATGTAATCGATCTACTTTCTTATCTTCACTATTGTTGTATGTTCCGCCGTCCTATAAAGTTTCCCTGCAGATACACACCTTACTTGTACTTCGAACTGGTGTAAAATGTTGAATCGTGTTATGTGAGTAATGTTAGTGACCCAGTGGAAGTGTGTTAGAACACTGGTTCCCAAACTTTTTAGCTTGAGACCCAAAAGAGAAATGTAATGAACTAGTGAAAATAACAGATCTGCAAGCACACAACGCTGTGGAGTGGGACCCAAACTAGTGAAAATAGCAGATCTACAAGCCCCACAACGCATCCGCGTTGTGAGCTTGTAAATGGGCTATTTTCACTTACTGTTTTCATGGAATTTCTTTGAATTGTCTATATTTATTTATGAAATTATTTTCCAAAAAGTTTTTTTGTGAACATTTTAGAAAATCTTTTGAAATAATAATGAAAAACAAAAAGTAGGAAACAAAAAAATAAAGGGATATTTACTTGTGACCCATAAAATGGGTCCGTGAAACACTGTGTTAGATAGTCTACAGGCTGTCTGCAGTTTGGTCTTCTTCTCCAGTTGCAGGTGAATGAGTAAATATCAGGGTGGATGCTCTTAACAAGCACTGACTGGTCTGTTTGTTGCCCTGCCACCAAAACGTTTCAGACAATACAAATTGTACTTTAATACTGAAAATTCTCTTTAGGTTAAGGCTTCAAAACTATCTGACCCATTTAACTACATCAGAGAAACTGTGAGGTAATGTGGTTATTTATTATTATTAATGTCAATGCAGATAAATTGGACCCATAACTATGTCTGTGATGTGATCTCTTGTGGAAATTAGTATTGTGAAGATTACATTTCAGGAAACACATTTAAGACACACAATAGTTAGTTAGGCTTATCAGACATTCAAGAATGCACTTTAAAAATCAATAATGTCAAACTAGATTACAGTTCAGCAATTAAAGAAGAAACCTTATACGGACTGAAAAAAGAAGGAACACATATGGTGGTACATTCACATGCTTCCATTTAAATCTGTCAACCATTAACAACAAATAATAACAAGCAGCAAAAACAGTGTATGAATGCAGACCGTCATGCCTGTTGTGAAATCAAGCTGTGCACTGGAGCGTTGCATGGAACACGGACGATCCACCTTCTCACATGAGTTAGTGACACACAGGAAAAATTGAGTAACACAGACAGGGGACATCTGAGGGAGGCAAGAGACGGCATAGGCCTCATGCACCTGCTGTCTGCCCCAGTCATCTCAGTCCTGCTGCATTACATGGTCTCATGAGTTATGGGGTCAGTGGTGGAAACAGTACAGTACAAAAGTAGAAAGTACTCATTATACAGAAAGTCCCATTTCACAAGTTTTCAAATGTATAAAATGTATTAAAATCTTTAGAAAATAGCAGATCTACAAGCTCACAATGTGTCGCATCGTGACGCATTGTAAGCTTGTAGATGGTTATTTTCAAATGGCCAAATGTATATAGGGCTGAAGTGGGTAATGTATGTTTTGTAATAGTAATCAAAATCTGCAAAGTACCTCCAACTAAAGTTTTGAAATAATTGTAGTGGTGTAAAAGTATAATATTTGCCTCTGAGATGTAGTGGAGTAGAAGTAAAAGTACTGACAATTGGAAATACTACCTCAAAATTGGATTAAGGACAGTACTTGAGGAAATGTACTACACCACTGGTTAGGGTACTGTCAATGATTATGCAACTCTTTCAATTCTTCATGCAGCAGACTCATCATCAACATATTGAGTTCAAGTGAAACAGTGTATAGCAAATAGCAAACACTGAGTCACACTGAAACACAAAAGGGCCAGTCATACATATCTCATGTGTGGCTCCAGGAATCTGTCTGAATTTCTGGAATACAAATAACACATTTGGCTGAGGAGGAATAAGTATAGTCTATTCTTAGCCTATAAAACAAAATAGACGATATAAAAGAACAGAGTATGAGTTAATCTGCAACAAAATGGCCAATTCACACATCTTGGCTGCCCTGATGCACATCGTCTACCGTTCAACTGTAATTTATGAGTATGAGACAGTCAGTCTGCCATTTTTGGATAAAGATTTAACTTCCCCATTGTTTCTCCCCAGTTTCCTCAGTTGGGAGATGTAAGAGTGAATAACTCAATGATGTTTGATGAGGAAATTGATGAACTCATGTGAGAAATATTTGAAATCCTCACACTAAACCGAGGGAAACACAATGACTGAGAGAAGTCAGTGAAGTGTGGAAGCAGCACTTGTTATATATATCATGTAGTGCATCAAAAGATGGAGGCCAAGCTGGGAGTGCACTCAGAAGCTGGATCCAGCCAGTATAGGCTTGTTTTTTGTAGTCTTAATGAAATGAGTCCAGAGGTTCGGGAGGTACTGTGAGTACAGGTGATGACCCAAGAGCGCTTGGCTGCCATTGGTGTCTTCACTGACCTCTCCCCACCTCTCGCTCCTCACCCCACACCCTCCATCATGGCTGGAGCACAGAGCGGAACGTTTGGAAACTTCTTGGGCTAGCAGAGGGCAAGGGCTGCGTGGCGTGTACGTGAGATTCGGGAACCAACAGCCGTGTAACCGTTCCTTATTAACCTGGACCTTACCCTCATCCTGCACTTTCCAACCGCTCATCTCTCATTCTTAATAAGGGCTACATTTTTTGCCTTCTCATTGTAACTCACAGCCTTTTGCAGGGTTATTTCATTATTTATGCTGTTCTTTATCCTGCAAATTCAGTGGCATCTTGTCATACTATATGTGTTATCGGAGCCCTTGGATTTAGTTTATTTTGGCAAAGTTTGAACTGATTGCATTGACATGTTGTGGTGCTCCTAACAGTTTTTCGTTCCCAATCTGATTTTAATGGTACGTTTTGACCTCAAAGGTCTTTGTCAGGTGCATCCTGTAGGCCTACGTCCCAAGGTGCTCTTAATGGTTCATCTCAATCTTTAAAGGTCTTCGTCAGATAGGCTGCTACAACATCCTGTACCTGAGACCTTTGAGGTCAAAACGTTGTATATCATTCAAATCACCTTGCAGATATTCTCCTTCTTCTCATTGACTGCCATATTCCATTTATATTGCACCTGTTGGAATATTTCAAATATGTGTGCATTGCATCTAAAAATGTTCCCAGTCAGGTCCATAAGAGTTGATGACAAGGTCACCCAAACAAGCATAAAAAATAAACAAACAATACAAACAAAACAACTCATTGAAAGGTGTTTTGTCTGTGTCAGTGTGAGTCAGTGTAATTAAAAAAGAAAATGTTGGTTTAGGACAAGCAGTGCTGTTCTTTTCCCCACACCAGGAAGTATCACAAAAGGTCAGTTTTCCAGGGAGAACATATATATGTTTTAAAAAATGATATAAAAAACAAACATTTAAATCAAAGATCCTAAATCAACTCGTGAAATACCTGAGGGTCAGCTGAAACCTTCATTCATCAAGCAATTCCTAAGGCTATTTTATGATAATCAGTGTTTTCACGTCGCTTTATAAGGTATAAAATCCATCAATGGGGAGATTAATTAGTGTTGATTGCATCACAGTTCCTCTTCATTAGTTGAAATGGTAGCTTTGATTTCTATCACTTTATCACTCTGTTCATGAATGACAATGATTAAGCGCACACACAAACACACACACACACGCACACGCACACACACACACACACACACACACACACACACACACACACACACACACACACACACACACACACACACACACACACACACACACACACACACACACACACACACACACACACACACTTCTCTCGCTCCCTGGAAGTGTGTGGTGTGGTGTACACTAGAAATGAAGGATAAAATAAAAATAATAGTATATTGGTACACAGTAAAATCCACCCATTTGTAACTCTGTGACACAAATGTGTACAATTACATTTCTACACTGAGTTAAATGAACACTTATTTTACAATGAACCATCTGATATCTAGAATAGGGAAGAAAGTGATGAAAAATGCTGGCATCCATCTGCTCCTCCCAATTCTTAAACATGACCTGTGGATGATCCTGCTCTGGGAGAGTGAGGGAGGCTTTAGGTTGCCAGTCTATAGCCCTGAGGGCCCATCTGACAGCCAGGCACAGTGTTGGCTCTGTCAACACACACTGCAGAAGGGTGTGTGTGTGTGTGTGTGTGTGTGTGTGTGTGTGTGTGTGTGTGTGTGTGTGTGCACGTCCGGGGCTTTTCCTGGACCAGACCCAGGACTTGAAAGTATCTTGGCCATGTTTGCGCTCATGACTGCACAAGGTGTGTGTGTGTGTGTGTGTGCATGCTCGTGTGTGTATGTGTGTTATGGATTGAGCTTTTCCTCCTCTTTTCTTTTGTTGAATCACGTCAGATCTTTTACAGGTCACACTGCTAGCTGCATGACGAACTGACTCCTAGTCCCATGTTGTTTGTGCTTTCCTTGACATCTCTCTCTTGCTTACGTGTTGTTTTCATACAAGGACAAAGCAGTTGGTATGAATGCTGTTTCACAGGCCCATGCTTTGGAGCACAAACGCTCAGATAGGCTACAACAGGAGGGATCGCTGTGATGTGGAGTGCATGGTGTCAGCCTGCTCGTCGGGGCAGTGCGACCCTTTGCTTCAACCCCCTCCCCCCTCTTCCCTTCCCAGCAGTCAGGAGCTGTCTGCTCCAAGCACTAGCTGAGCCAGACTACACAGTCAAACCTCAGTGTTAATTTAACCACTTAATTACTATTCCATACCTCGCCGTACGGCTGTAACTGCGGTATAGCTGATCAAAAAAGCTCACATGTCGCGATTTCGAAATTCATATGGGTAAAGGAAAGGTGGAGACCTTTTTAATCCCTTGGGGGAAATTCAGGTTCAGCTTCATCCAGCTGATGGCTGTTCAGATGGTCACGATGAGCGCTCGGGGGGAGCCGTTAGGGGTCAATTGTCTTGCTCAGGAACACTTCAACACATAGACCGGAAGCGGTGACCTTCTGCTTACCAGACAGCCTCTCTATCCACTAAACTATAGCCGCCCCAAATAAGAATGACTTGCCCAAAATAGGGACGCCAGGTTCAAAGTGATTGACTGTAAAAATGCACCCAAATCATGCATTTTAAATCAGTAGTTTAATTAGTTGTTTAAATTTGACTATGTACCCATATCTACATCACAGCAGCACCAGACCAGTGTCCCTATACTTTTTCAAAATCTAGCCTTGTTGTTTAATTACAAGTAAATGCAGATTGGTTTATTGGTCCCAGGACAGGGCAAAGACAATGGCACAATCTCATATGAGAAAGAAACCAGCCTAAACAAAAACAAAGCTTGTGTGCAATGTGATCCACATTCTATGTTACATTATAATTATATAAAAGTGTATTTTACAACACATCACAGGCCCTGTGATCATAGACCAGGAGCGTAATAACAGCATAATCTCGCCATTGTGGTCATGACACGCGTTGTGCTTGCGTGCGTGTGTGCGTGCGTGCGTGCGTGCGTGCGTGGGTGAGTGCATGTGGTCAATGGACCTGCTGGCTGTCCACTCCCTGCAGCCTCCATCGTCCCCAGCTGCAACCAAGCTACTGCTGTTCCTCCAGGCGGCCAACCGGTGGTCAATATTGACTTAGGGATTGAAGCAACAGCCACTTTGTCAGGGTATAGGGGGCCAGAGATGCAATCTCTATGGCATCAGGTAAAAACACAACATGGCTGGTCATTTCATGTCAAAGTCATGAGAGATGGCAAGAAAGGGGTTCGATGGAAAATAAGAACATTTAAGTTAGGTGTCAATGTAGCAAGGTAAGCAATAGGACAGTGAATTCTAGATATTACCGGGTATGGAGTGAGCATCACACTTACCGAATTTTAAAGACATAAGCCATGCATGTTCTAGCAAAGAAGGCTTGTGAAATGCAAGGCCATGCTAAATCACACAGTCCCACTTTTGTAAAAAAATCTCTTTTTACCCCATCTTTCTCTCTCTCTCTCTCCCTCTCTCTCTCTCTGTGTATTCATTTATATGAAATTAAACGAACACCTTCAGCAAGCTTTTACAGTATTCAGCCACTAATGCTGACCAATTAATCAGGATCAACGTAGAGGTTAATAGCAGCGGCACAGTCAAACAGACTGACTCAGTGGAAATAAATGAACCAAAAAGCACACACAGAGACATTGAGGCATGAAAAGAAAACTTCAAGGTAAGTGTTCAGTCCACCAACAGGATGACAACACTGCTGTTTTAAGGTTAAACAAGAGGTGTTGTCACCAATGCTAGTGAAGTCAAATTAGATAAATGTGTCAGCTTAACTGCAGCCTGCTGTTTACCATGGATGATTTATACACATAGATGTATAAATGTAGTGATGTAGTGCAAAGTTTTCAACTAGGTGTGTGGGAGTACATTTTTTTGGCATTTGTTTATTAAGGGGCCATTTTACCCCCAGCACCACAGATTTTTGGAGTGTCCATGTTGCCTTCTTCTTCAAAGAAAACTCTGTGTTTGCATAGGTCTGTTACATTAATAAAATAGCTTTTGTCAATATAACATGTGCAACATGACAGTAGGTGAGGCACAGACTAAACCCTTCCTATAAACCTTTTGTTGATCCCACTGCTGCCACCTAGTGAATGATAAGACAAATAGCTGCAATTACATCATGCAGATAAGGCCTCTGAACACAAAGGTATGCACGGCCACACACACGCACACGCACACGCACACGCACACACACACGCACACGCGCACACATGCGCACGCACGCACGCACTCACGCACGCACGCACGCACGCACGCACGCACGCACGCACGCACACACACACACACACACACACACACACACACACACACACACACACACACACACACACACACACACACAATATAATATGGACAATGATCCCTATTTTGATTAGACATACAATCTGTCCTAGGTCCAAGTTGTACTGTATAATAAACCTATTAATATAAAAGGAAACAAAAATTAGTGTCATCTATTATCCAAAAATCACACCTGTGTGAAGGTAGCGGCGCCTTTGATATATTTTGTCATAGATATGTGTTTCTACTAGAGAAACAATATTAAATCTCTGTAAATTTATTTCAAGGCTTCCAGTGGCACTAAATAGTAGAATGAAAGGACTCTTGGACACTAGATCTCCTTTGTCAAACCATTCTCGCATAACGGATGACTGGATCCCCGAACTCAGACTTTCTATTACTTCACCCTTCGTCTGTTCATCATTCAAAGATTGTATTTGAACATTACGTTCTTGTATCTTTCTCTTTCTATTCGTCATATTGGGAAGAATCTTGGACAGATCCCAAGATTCCCAAGATAAAGTTAAATTGAGGATCTAACTTTAAATAACTTACCTAGAAGGAGACTTTAGCCAAATGAATAATAAAATTAAATTATTAAATATTTCTAGATATTACTCATTGTTTATTTAGTCATTGTTTATATAGACATCTAATTCTATATTCATGACATCATAGTGATGTCATGAATAGTAACATAGTGATGTCATGAATAGTGACCAATCAGAACGTTGACGGACCTGACCAATCAGAACGTTGACGGACCTGACCAATCAGAACCTTGGCGAGCCTGACCAATCAGAACGTTGACGGACCTGACCAATCAGAACCTTGGCGAGCCTGTCCAATCAGAACGTTGACGGACCTGACCAATCAGAACCTTGGCGAGCCTGACCAATCAGAACGTTGACGGACCTGACCAATCAGAACCTTGGCGAGCCTGACCAATCAGAACGTTGACGGACCTGACCAATCAGAACCTTGGCGAGTCTGACCAATCAGAACGTTGACGCAAAAGCCAGGTATAGAGGGCTAATATCCGCTCTATACCTAAAGGTATAGAGCGGCTAGCGCCGCTAAAAATGTATAGCATGATAAGACCTATTTATTCAGCAATACATTTGTAAATGTGATTGAACAGCTCCCATCAGCTGTTTACTTTGCCCCCATTAACAGTGCTTTTAATGATTGATACTGATTCTAATTTGTTGATTCTGATTAAGACACATATAACCATTTAAGGTCTATACAGTAGTTTACTGGAGTCCCCCAGTGCCTTCTTCTTTTTTCCTACTACAGCGCTCACAACGGGTCATGTTGAAACATGTGGTGAGATTGTAGATCTGCTATTTTTTCCAAATGTTTGTCCCAGAATAGGGACACTACGGTTCATGATTATAAAGCCAAATTTGCAATTGCATGACTGGATAAGAAACTGTGAGAGATTAGACTGTGGAGAATCCAATTCACTTTCCTGCGTTTGTAGTCTTGCAAGAGTGGAACACAACTTCAATTCATCAACAATTTTGTTATTTTGTTGGATTCTTCATTTACTGTAAAGGAATGTTATACAAACAATAATTATCCTTGTATTCAACACAGCATGGGGAGTAAGTATGATAGAAATACAGTAATTTCTTGGGTGAACTATTCCTTTAAAAATATTTAATGAAAGATGTTTGGACAAACTGTCATTGACTTATGGCCAAATTTGCACCATGCACATGGAATGGAACTGATGTCGCTTATAGGGCGAGTTAAAAATAATCTTACACACAGTGTTCAACAGTGTTATGAAACACATCCTTTGAGTTTTATAATGATTTGACAATACATTTCTTATTTATACCCTGATTTGTATTACTAGATGGGCACCGGCCTACTTGGGAACGATGCAAAGTCAGGAACAATGCAAGTTAGAAATGCATGCCCCACCAGTTATGCCATACCCGTTGTATCCATTGTCAGAGTACCCGTTGTACTTGTCTGTCTGTCAGTCTGTTCCTTTTATGCCATATATGGAGATCTCTGTATCTGTCTGTCTTTGTCTCTTTATGCCCATATATGGAGATCCCTGATGTTAGTGGCATATCGGTCGGATTGGCTGTTCTGGACAACCTTCTCCATACCGGGCACTGCACTCCCTTGGGTCCTTGCCGATGCGTGCACCAAGTTTGAAGTCGGTCAGTCTCATATATAGGCATGCCCGTATGTGCTCGTTTACTTCAAGTTCACCTCCCGCGCTCTCCCACGGCGGGGCGGGCCGGCCCCGTCAAAAAAATAAATGACATCTTGGAGTTACCGAGACTAGGGGGGGGATGATTTACGATTCTGTCCCTATCAGGACATAACTCGGACGGCGCTGAGTCGGCTGAGGGTGACTTCGCAACGCTCGGCACGGCGACTTGCTCGCGGAGGTGCCTCTCGTGGCTCAAGTCACCTTCAGACGGCGAGCCTCTGTGGGTGAAAACAAGCACCTTTTTCAATCGGACTGGTTTTCCATTCAGACTGTGACATATACATATATAGGTAAGTACCTGAGGCAAAAACTTTTTCTGTTTTATAACCTGTCAGTATCTATGTAAAATAAGGTGTTTTGGTGAGAAAACCAATTTTTTAATTTAAGTATCCTATTTTGTCACAAACCATTGCTGTCTTTTATCACAGCCACGTGACTAAATGGCTCAGGTGGTAGAGCCATCGCCTGGGCATTGGAGGTTTCCTGTTTCAATACCGTCCTTGAGCAATAAGTGTCCTTGAGCAAGACACTGCTCCCCGGACGGAGGTCAGGTCAATAGCTGTCTATACTGCTCCTAATGTAGAGGACAAATACAAGGTATGCATGTATTACGCACTTGGCCAATGAAATCTCACCCTTCCCCATTTCATACCAGTATTCAGAGTGCCCATGATGCTCTAGGACGAAGTCAGCGAAGTACATGGGCTTTTCGATTTCCTTGCCGATGCCTATAATCCATGTGTTGCCTTGCCTATACTTGATGTTTTTCTTTCTCTTGTTCACCACAATTAAAGATTCAAAAGTAATTACCTGCTTGGCTTCCTCTGCGATTAAAGCTAGGTTCACAGCACCCTTATTAATGCAGAGGCATGCACACCTACCATTAACAGCCATGAGAGGTGGAATGTTCTGACTGGGACCCTGCAGAACAAACACTGGTGTAAAAGTGCACATGCGTGGCCTGTGTGCATGCGTAGAATCACACAAAGCAAAGAGGTATATGCAACGATACACAGCCACCCACACATTCATGTACATGCACAGTCACACTAAAATACACACACAGATTCTGTGTTCATCTTTAAATTAGTGCTCTTTTTCAAATTGATTATTGATTATTACACTAAACTGCAGATGTGTATTATATTGCAGCAAGGAAGTAATGATCGGACCAATGCTTCAGTATATATTTTTTGCTGTATGTCTATAATAGTCAATTAAGTTAGTACTTTTTTTTAACTTAGCTTTTGAAGAAATACAGGAAATGCACAATTACAATATTATATGAGGCCCTAAAGTCAGTCTACAGTATCCAGTATCAGAGCAAGACGTTTTGAAAAACATTTATTATTGTTATTATTATTATTATTATTATGGATATAAACACACTAACTATAGGAATGTGACAGTAGCTGCAATGACCTTTAGCATCGAGATGTTTTTTTTCTGTCAGCAATTTATTTACCCGGTCTGTCAGACACAGTAGCAGGTTATCTACCCAAGTCTATAAGCTCTTTTTATTTCTGTTTTTTGTTAAATGTTAATGAATAACCAAATAGACAAGGAATCAGCACATTTCCTTTTACCTCATACAGCAATCGATGTTGGTGTGGCCCCTCTGTGGAGAAACTAAATGGGATCATTGTTGAAAGCTCTACTGTAATCTATTCGAGGAAACAAATACTGTAGGCAAAATGTGTTTAGATTTATTCAAATAGAATTGAACATCTTAAGTATAAATATGAGCTGAGGAATGAGGATGATGCTTCAATTAAGGACATATTGACTGTATTATTTGGCAAGATAGCCAAATAGAGTTTAATGATAAATAATAAAAATCAACAGCACCATTGTACTTTTAAACAAATCATCGAATCAGGCAATGTTCTATTTTAGATTTTTGTTTTAATTCAGCCTGAATGAACATCCCTTTACCAAAGAGACCCTTTCAATCAATACCGGGTGTCCACACTGCCTTCTAGTTCTTCTTTTCTCATAAAAACGGTTGCTACTGTTCTTCCAAAGTATACATTCCATTTTCACATTGTAAATATGTCCATTAATAACAAAAGTCCCTCTGAATTTCTTTTGGTCTTATGTGCTTATTTAAATTTATTTCTGACTTGAACAAATACAAATCTGGCCCTGTGCCAACCTAATGTGGAACCCAAGTTATTTATTATTTCATGAGTAAAGAGAAAAACTTCACACTCAATCAACCATGGCGTCTGTCTTGTCCCTTTTTGATAGCTTAAAGCACCAACAGTTGCCTTCCATTGCACTGTAGTCACCGGAAATGACTCCTCAGTCTGATAAAGTTCTGACCAACTGTCCTATCCTCTTATATACAGTACTCTTACATAAAGAGGCATAAAACTCCTTAGCAGATGTCACACTTACTCAAATATCAATAATATAATGGTTAGTTAAAGTCAAATTAGTTAAAGGACAGCACCAGTGGTCTGGCATGTTTAATGCGTTGACAGTGACTCGTCTCATGGTACTTGAGATTACAGCCATTCATTTAAATTTTCCAAGGCATATGTGGTTTGATTGATTTTCTAGGAAGCCACTGGATTCTGTTCATTTCAGCGTGGTACAGTATGACAATGAACTTGCAAAGACTTTAAACTCGATTGACATAGGTAATCTGACATACCAAATATCACTGCATGATTACATTTTGGTCAAAGTTATGTTATCGTTGCACACTAGTGTATTTTAAAGAGCGGATTGATTTGAAAAGTCTAGCTGAAAATTGTCCTTGTTGAAAAGAATGAAATTAAAATGTCCATGATTTATCAACGTCACAATTATATTTAACCAACATTGACTCAGTTATTCAAGTATACGTTCAGCCACATTGTAATGACTATGGAGAAAATGTAAAAATAAATCCATTAATGGGAATATTTACGTATGATATACATGGCCGAAGATGTGAGCAGACATGCTGGTATGGTCCTTAGTATGCAAACTTTTTTTTTTAAACACACAAAACATTATACAAATATAAGCCCCATTCAGCAGCAGCTGATGTTGAAAGACGTGAAGAAGAAGTGATTGTTAATTGATTTCAAATCACACATCACATTATCATGTCTCCACCTTACTAATAGTACTAGGTACTTTCTAATGGGTCTTGTGCTTATAATGCACTGAAAAATCCTGAGTGTTAATTTAAGTCTGAGAGTGTACACATGTTAAATGAGTTAATGAGGATTATACTGTGATCACATAAAAATACCTCCAATGACTTCTGCACCATGGCTATATGTATACAGATTATAATAAAAAATACCTCCAATGACTCTGAACCATGGCTATATGTATAAAGATTAGATTTTTTATTTAAGTGACTGTCTGCTGTCACCTCTCTGTTAAATAAGCATTCTCTTGATGTCTCTGCGCGTTGACAACCACTGCAGCAAGTTCATTTAAATACGCACTCCGTTACAGTGTATAGGCTTCAGGCAGATTCAACAGACAAGAGTCAAGATGAAGATGTCGTGCCAAAACCTACAAGTGCCCCCCCCCACCCACCCCCTCGGTCCATAGTGGACTCTGGCCCCTTGTCTTCACGCTCCTCTGCTCATCCCTTAAATTAATTCATCCGCACATCTCTGTCCCTCTAACACCACATTAACCCTGACCACAAGAGGCATCCTGTTGGAAAAAAATGTTCCTCTCTGGCTCAACAGTGTATCATCAGTTTGACCTTTCAACCTTTAGTCCCCCCCCCCCTCCCCGCTCTTTTCCCACCCGCACAAGCCCTCATTTTACTTTGGCTCCATCTGCATTTCAACACAGACTACAGATAGATTCCCAGTTCACCCCCCACTCATCACTCACTGCTCTCTATAGACCACGCTGCAGCCAGTGAGATGTAAGGATCCGTATGTCTGCCAGACATTTCTAAATGTTAAATCTGAGCACTGAAAATTAGAAAATTGTTTGTGCATTCCACAATGTTACATGCCTCCATTCTTGCCATGCAATGAAGGGGGTCTGAGTCATTTGGCTGGGTCACGCTACAGTGGGTGCTTTTTCTGGAGGACAGAGAAACTGTAATTGTGGGCCATTAGCTGATGCCCAAGACTAGTCATGCAGGGCTGTTTTGTAGATTGAGACATGGTGACTGCACAGTCCCACCGGCTGGATCAGTATCCCCTACGTGTGTGACTTCCCCGCCTCCCTGCCACCCAGACCCCCTGCATGACCCCCTCACACACACACACACACACACACACAAGCACACAAGCACACAAGCACGCACGCACGCACGCGCACACACACCCTCTTTACCTTTTCCAGGACTTCCAAATGACCTTGAGGATTGCCATGTTTAACTAAGGACCATCTGAAACATCCGTTTCATAACCTCTTTAAAATTCTACCAAAAAAACATGTATATTAATATGTATTTGACACATTTACTGCTACTTTGTGAGCAAAACCTGCTTTTCTCCCCTTACATTGTCCTCTACTTGTAGAAACATTTAGAAAATGATCACAAGACCTGTGTTGATTGTACAACACAATTCCTTGGTATTCGGACAAGGACAGAATTTAGTTTGAAGGACAGAGTCAGGGTAGGTGGTGCACAGCAAAATCTGGAGTGTTCTTTTGGACCTTTCCGTCAAATTTTATACCCTCTGAGTTAAAGTAACACTCTTGGATTTGGCTGTGTGGTTTTTCAGAGCTCTCAGAGCAGAAACTTCCCTGCAGCGATATCCAGTCAGTGAAGCCGGAGTTTCAGAGTACAGCCTGACGATGTCTGATTTTTGGGTCCAATGCCAATCCCGATTTTTGAAAGCTCTTGACCACGATTACAGATGTTTTGACCAATATTTTGTAAAACATTGCCATACATTTTCTAATCAATTTTAAAAGCTTAGAACTGTTTAAAGTTTCTATTTCAAAATGTCAAAAATAGCCAATGTACGAGGTTGTCATACTATTCTTTTTATTTTTTTTATGATTGGGAGTCATCGGTTGCATAATTGCCGATAACAATGTTGTCAAAAAGTCGAATAATGGCCAATATATCGGCCAAACCGATATATTGGTCGGGCTCTATTTCAGGGCAGCTCATAAAGACACATAAAGAGTTACACACCACTTTATGGCCCCGTTGCTCAAGATCACATGCCTCCAATGCCTGGATATGAACTGAGATAAGCTAAGACAAGTGGCAGGTTCTCTCCTCTTTCTTCTCGTTGTATCTAATTACGGGGCCAGAGCTCAGGCACTGAGCTGGGCTCCGTTTTGATGTTGGAATTATTTTTTCTAAAGTGCTGTCGCTTTTTACGAAACTCGGCCATATGGTAGTGTGCCATGAAAAACGGTCAAGAAATGAATCTCACAGTCATTCGTAAAAGGGTGGCGCTATAGCACTCAATTGAAAGTGCCAACTTTGAACAGGTACAACTCAAGCCCTGTTTGACCTACAGCCATGAAACTTCAATACACACATGCGTCTACTCATGCCTAACAACTTTCACACTCTGACTTTTGACCTCTGACCTTTAGATCTCCCACCATTTTGAATTATATGAAAAGCAGTTAAAATCTATCTCTGTCTATAGAGAATAGACAGAGATAGATCTATAGAGAATGTCATTCACAGAAGAAGAGTCACTTGTCAGAGTGTAGAGTGAATACTAAAAGTTTGACTGTGTTCCTGACGTTGTCTTGAGTTATAATAATAACAGAACAACAATACACAACCAAAGCAGTGTGTGCGTTGGTCTTCGAAACCTCAAAATGTAACGTTGTCTCTGTTATTGTCAATATGATAGTAGGCTGCACTAGCCTTCCTGCTTTCGTGTATAGAGGGGCGGGTTTAAAATCAGCGCGGAGAGAATGCGCCTGATCCCATTGGTTCACCGATCAGCCCCCGCCCCGTCAACACAACATTACGAGCGACGTCCACTGCACTCTGGTTGGTTGGGGAAATGAAAAATGAAACAAAACCTATACCTGGTACACAGACGCGCTGGTCCAGGCTTTTATTTTTTAGCAAAACTAAACAATAAAAGCCTGGAGATCGAGGCTAATATGATAGTGACGTCACTGACGCACCCGTGGTATTTTAGCAGTGACGTCACAGACTAAGCCTTGGTATATTCATCCTAGCGGCAGCTTTACGCTACACATGTGTTTTTTGTTTATGTTTTTTCACGGCTCGCGCTACTCAAACACTAGCGGGATTATTATTTCTTGTCAAGTAGTTCAAGTAGTTCAAGTTGTTCAAGTATTCAACTATGAGAACTTAAGGTATAACCCAGCTAAAATAATGTCATTATAAAAATATAAATGATATATGATTAGCAGTCCACTACCTCCTGTCGGTACGGATGGATTCACATTGCAGCGTTTCGCTCCCGAGTGAGCAGCAATCGGACCCGAGACTACCTCACCAGGCGGTCTCGGGTACGGTACGGTGATGCGTTACGGGGAACGGTACGCTACATTCACACTATCACAACATCTGCCATGTGGTCCGGGGTCCGCACCCGGGACCATAGTCTGAATCCGCCCTTATATATATATCAACTACCAGGGCTATCATATATCTAGCTCAATGAGAAGAAAGGCAGCCCATGAGTCCGGAGGTCACTGGTTTGATCTCTGACCCCGACGATGTGTTGAGGTGATCATGATTTGGCGTTCGTAGGCTTACGCGTAGTATTTCTTGAGGTTAGGGGTAGGCATAGTTTTACTGAGGTTAGGGTTAGTGAGGGTTTAAAATGCTCATTTGTTAATTGCATGGTCTTCTTTCTCTCAAGTTCAGTCTTCTATGTTTCTATGGCATATTGTGCATATTATCATTGCTTCTTCCTTTCTTCTCTCTGCAATCGCTGGCCCCGTATTATCGCTGCTTGCAGCTATATTTTGTACTTCTAATTCAGCAATTCTCAACCTGTCCACTGGTGGGCCGTGAGGCCATTGCAAGAGGGCCCCCAAATAATTGTCAAAACACTAAAACTATGTTTAAAAAATGTCTATATAGTTTGTATTGTATCTTTCCTTGTGTTACCACTAAATAGGAACTTAAAGTAAACTACGTTAGTTCCATTGATCCAAGCCGGAACACTTTGATTTGATCACGCTGATTGATCATAACATGCTCTGAAAATGCACACGGCCCACCCATCTGAGTGGGTGGGCACGCTTTTGAGATTTTCAAGTGGGCCCCGATACAGAAAAGCTTGAGAACCACTGTTCTAATCTATAAATTATTCATCACTCTCAGGAGTAGTAAGAAGGGGAAATGAACATGTTACCTGCAATGCCTGAACTGCTGGTGACAAATGTGCTAAAGGTCTGCAGAAATAAAAGGTCTATGGGGTTGCTTGGACGCGCCCTATGTCACTGCAGACTGGTTTGTTCGATATCAAAGGAGAGGGTCTCTGAATCACTGGGATGACCTTAATTCTTACAGGCTCTATAAATCATTTGTTTATGATAAGCTAATTACCTTATCCTTGACAGCAGCTCACAGTGAGGGCAGTAAAGGGGCAGGATTACAAGATGATGGTCCATAAAGGGTTGGGCTCAGATAAGACAGTGTGTGGGAGTGAGAGAGAGAACTGACAGCCTACGGTCAATAGAAACTATAAGACCATCAGACAAACCATGTATTAACTGAATTAATAAATTACTATACTATCAACACTATACTATCAACATCATACTATTTGTGTGTGTGTGTGTGTGTGTGTGTGTGTGTGTGTGTGTGTGTGTGTGTGTGTGTGTGTGTGTGTGTGTGTGTGTGTGTGTGTGTGTGTGTGTGTGTGTGTGTGTGTGTGTGTGTGTGTGTGTGTGTGTGTGTGTGTGTGTGTGCGTGCGTGCGCATGCATCCGTCCGTCCGTCCATCCGTCCGTGTGTGTAGTACTGTTTGGTTGGGTGCATGTGCAATATGTGTCTGCAGTAGTGTCTATGTTGATGAGGTCATAAAACTATTGCGGCTGATGAAAGGCATGCTTTTCAACCTTTAACCTACTCCTCATTCTGGATGTTATAGGTAAAACCCTGATTGACACTGGAAAGTTGCATGCAAGTGTTTGCAATCTTACGGTTTAATTCAAATTATTTTAGAGCAAGAAGTCTGAGGGTCAACAGAATTGAGCTGGATGGGCAAGAAACTGACAGGTTAAGTTTGATCAATGTGCACCATGTGTGTGTTGATATGGTTTTCTATGCTGTGCATAACAATCAAAGATACCCCCAAGGGTCAAACCTGTTTCATTATTCTAAATGGGCACATTAATGAACCTAATGGTATATGAGCGATACCACAACCTAAGTGAAACTGACTAGCATGACTGCTTCAGAGACTTCCTGCATTGCAATGCAGCAGGGCTTCATGGCTGCAATCCATTCAGGGGAAACCATTAGAACAAACTGCTCTCAGGGTAGGAAAGCACACCAGGCATGATCATTTATAAACTGAGTCACCTCTGTGTGCCCTACGCAAGGACAAAAGCCCAAGGACTGTCAGTATACAAACTGTTTCATAGCAAGTGAGGGAACCACTGACTGTGAGGGAACGCAGCTGGCATCCCCGCCATCAGGCCATCAACAGGTAGAAGATAGAGATAGAAAGAAGACAATTACTTCTTTGACCATACCAGCCTTTAAGGTAAGTTGTCACTCTTACTTTGATAGCATTTAACTCCTCAAAACGTTTTTTCCCCCTGTTACTGAGAATTCCAATCAAAGTAACAGTAACAAAGGATCTGGTAAAAGAATCTCAAAGGCTGGTATGGCCATTTAAGATACATACTGTATCTCCTGTCTTACCATCTCACTTTTTTTTCCCTTTCTCTCTATCCCAGTTGGTATATTACGTGATAATACTACTACTACTACTACTAGGCCGGAGACTATTTCGCTCCTGCCAGTCCGTCTGTCCGTGTGTTTGTGAACAACTAATCTCCGGCACTGTTGGACCAATTAGCGCGGTCTCAAATAAACGGTCTCATGGAAGGGATATAACAGCCCACCTCACGTTTAGGCCTATAACTCTTGAATCATAGGTTGTACAATCGAATTGGATCCTACAAATTTTGAACAAAATTCACACAAAGTGTGCACATTATGCACTCTAAAGGAAAGAGAAGGACGGTAAGATAAAGAAAAACCTTAACTGATCCCTGTTGGAGAATTCAGGTGTAGTAGCAGCAACAGCTGTAAGTGTGAAACACAGGATAGGTACAGGTAAGAACAGACAACAGTCTTAATAAAGTCTATCTGCACAGGACGCTTGAGAGTCACAGGGTCTCCAAGTCATCAATGGTTTTCTTGCACTTGGGAGCATGAATGTGCACATGGTACAGCACATTCTCATCATGGCAACCTAACCATTACTTTTCGAGATATTGTTGTCAGAGACAGACAAATGGATGGAATCCTATAACACATGAGAAGATACCCCTCTTGTGGTCAAAAAGGTGAACAACATACAATCACATACTGGACTGTAGCCTACATACAGGTAGACATGAGTGGCAGCGGTGGCTTAGTGGTTAGAGGGGCGGGCTTGATACCGGAAGGTCCCTAGTTCGATTCCCCAATTCATCACATCAATCATGAATCACTGCTGAATAGCCCTTGAGCAAGGCTTCCATGCAGGGTCCGGCTGGAAACAAGTTTCGTACTTAGTCCGACACCCTGGGTAAACAACAAACTTTGCTTACTTTGCTTTACTCATATTTCAAGACTGTAGCGGACCCAGCTGGACATGAAGGAGTTGAAGATCGACTGATGAGTTTACCATTTTTATTTCGTGTCTCAACGTGAAAACTAGGAACAGAAAACATACAATACATGCATCAAAAGTCAATTCATAAACATCATTGCATCAATAAACCTGGCAAAACATATCTAAAATTCATATAAACTCCTAATCATTAACACATTATTATGAATACATTAGACATTATCCCATACATTAGATAGAGCATACATATACAACCATAAGAAACCAATACAACTCAATGAAGCATCCAGTGACAAGTAACAGTACCAAAAACATTTATACAAAAATAATACCTTTTTCCCCTTCCAGCTAGGCGCTATGGCAGAGTTCTGTAACATTCCTTGAACATCCTTTCAGGTCCATTAATAAACATTTTCTGTGCAATCGTTTCCTTGACCATCCTTTCAGGTCTATATTTGACATACAGTCTCTCTGCAGTCCTTTCTTTCCATGCCATCGGTAACAAACATTTCTCCTGCCATGCTGTCACTGAGCAAGGCTTAAATACCCCCCTTTCAGGAAGCCAGCCACCCTGACTTCCGTGTTCCAGCTAGAGCCTTCAAAATAAAGGTTTGGCCGTACCAGGGTCCGTTACAAAGACAACCCCACATTTTTCATACATGCATGTTAAAGATTGAGACTGAAATGTATAACTTTTTTTTTTATTAATTAGGGTAATACACAAGTTCAACTAAGATAAAAGATTACCTTTATCTAGTACACTGGGTCTTCAACAGGGGGTCCCAGACCCCTAGGGGTTCCTCAGTTACTACAGGAGGGCCGCCAAATCTGTGTGCTTTTCTTTTTTTCTTTTTATTAACCACTTGAACCCTATAGCATCACTATTCTGGGGGGAACATTCCCCCCGATCTACAAGCTCGACGGAACAGGATCTGAAGGTCTGGAAGGCCTGGAATGCCTTGTACTGGATGAGGAGAGTGTGGAAATCTGAGATGGGAGATGACCTCAAGAGGCGGCTGTTCATGGCGACTGTAGAATCAGTAGACTACTGCTGTACAAGGCCGAGACATGGATGCACGCTCACAGTACAGTAGGAAAAGGCCCTGGATGTTGTCTACACAAGAATGTTACTAATGGCACTTGATGTCACATGAGCGGACCACATCAGAAACATGGACCTCCACGGGGACGTCACCTCCCGATGAGGCTGCTGGGCACTGTGTCAAGCACCCGGAACTGATAGTGAGCGAACTGACAATACTGGTAGCCAACCCAAGGGACAGCTCGGAGGGGAAGGAGGTGCACGGTTCCCAAACGTTTTAGCTTGAGACCCAAAAGAGACATTTGATGTCTGGCCGGGACCCAAACTAGTGAAATGAGCAGATCTACAAGCAACTTGTAGATTGGCTATTTTCACAATTAAAAAAAAAAATGTTTGTATTTAGTTATGAAATTCTTTTGAAAATTGTTTGAATTTGTTTTAAATTTATGAACGTGTTCTTTTTTTTTGGGACATCTTTGATAATCTTTTGAAATAATAATAACTTAAAACAAAATCTAGGAAACAAAAAAATAAAGGAATGTTTACTTGCGACCAATAAAAATGGGTTTGTGACCCACAAATGGGTCTTGACCCAGTGTTTGGGAAACATTGATGTAGACACACTGCAGTGTGACAGTGGAGCTAGCAGCACTACAGAGCCCCAGACCCTGATGCTGGAGGGAGTGGAGGGCGGTGATCCAGGAGTCCTGAGTTGAGGTCGTCTAGTCTGCAGCCTTGCATCGGATCACTGGTTTTTAGCCGCGAGCTGAAAGCGCTGCGGCTCTACAGACAGCCTCAGACATCGTCACTCGCGACGCGACATGTTTTCGACATGTTTTCGGGACACCTATTTGTCTATTGGCTGTCCTGGCTGTCCTTCACTACTTTACAGCCAATGGGGAGACACTACTTTAAAGCCCATGGACGGCCCATGGACGGCCAATGGACGGCCGTCATTCACAGCACCCGCCTCCCCTCGCAGCACCCCCCCCCCCCTCCGTCTCCATCTGTCCCTCTCCCAAGTCCCTCTCTCTCTCTCTCTCTCTCTCTCTCTCACACACACACACACACACACACACACACACACGCGCGCGCACGCTCTCTTCTCTCTCTCTCTCTCTCTCTCTCTCTCTCTCTCTCTCTCTCTCTCTCTCTCTCTCTCACACACACACACCAGCTCCAGCGAAAAGTTTGTGGTTGCTTTGTTGATGTGTTAGCAACATGCTATGCTAACCGTAATAGTGAGAGGACAGAGTGAGAGGCTGAGAGTCATAAAGTCATTAAGTCATAAAAAGTCGGCCAGCGGAGAATCTTCTAATCATCTGTGACTTACAACAGCCGCAGGGCTTCAGTGTTGATTTAACTCTGAGGAGCAGTGGAAGTACTCAAATGTTTTACTTGAGTAAAAGTATTAATACTGCAATGTAGAAGTACTCTGTTACAAGTAAAAGTCCGCAATTCAAAATTTACATGAGTAAAAGTACAAAAGTGTTGGTATCCAAATGTATTTAAAGTACCAAAAGTAAAAGTACACAAATGTTTGAAAATAGCAGATCTACAAGCTCACAACGTGTCGCAATGCGACACTTTGTGAGCTTGTAGATCAGCTATTTTCAAATAGCCTTGGTATAAAATAGGGCTAAAGTGGTTAATGTATGTTTTATAATGTAATAATTTATATCTGCAAAGTAACTAGTAACTCAAGTTTTCAAATAATTGTAGTGGAGCAAAAGTACAATATTTGCCTCTGAGATGTAGTGGAGTAGAAGTACAAGTACTGAAAACTGGAAATACCACAGTAAAGTGAAAAATACCTCAAAATTGTACTTAAATACAGTACTTGAGTACATGTAGTTACTTTACACCACTGATGACATGCCTGTCTAAGACAAGTCCCAGAGTATTCCTAAAACTGTATATATCTGTAGGCTATTTTTATTTAGTTATTATTGTCCATTTTATTTTCTTGCTTAATATTTTCTTTTCTTCATTATATCAATTATATGTAGAACCATCTGTGGTACAAGTTCCAACAACATTTCGCTGCTTGTATCTTTATGAGTCAGTAACAAATAAAGCTTCTTGAATTCTGCACAATCCTAATGTTGTAATTCACTGCAGAAGGACTTGTTTTGTACCACAATAGGTAGCCTAGTCCTATACCGGTTACTTATTTTTATTTTAATGTTAAGACATTTATGCTTGAATGACAGTGATTAGGCCATAACATGTTACAGCACTATACAAAAACAAGACATGACAAAGTCATAATATAGCCGCAAAATGTCATATTGAGGTATGCCATTTTTTGGCAGAGTTCTTCTACATTGCAGTATTGATACTTTAACTTGAGTAGTTGGGGGGGGACACAAACACAATACAGCTGCTAATAATATGAATGTCAAATCATATTCAAAAGGACATATATTTTTTTTTTTAAGTTTTTTTTTATTTTTTTTAATGTTTTTTCAAAAAGTTTATTTTTTTCTCGTTTTTTTTTTTAAATTTCAATTTCTCAACGGCAGATTGGGGCAAAAAAAGCCTGCCGCTCGCGGCTAAATTATGACTTTAGTCATTTCTTGTTGAAGAATGACATCAAAACCAAAATGTATTAGCCTGTAAATACCCCTGGTCTCCGTATAGTCTTATTCAATCATTTGAGCTACATATAGGCTATTATTTTATTGAAACTCAAGAGATTTTTTCAACTCCTGTCGATGTTTGGCTATCTCCTTTCTTAATGTAATATTTTCATTTTTCTTTATTACTTCAGTTTGTTTCACAGCAAGATTTCTGGCATTGATACTGTCAGTTACTGCTTGCAACTTCATTTTTTCCCCTGTCTATTTTGCAGAAGCTAGTTACACAATAATGCTATCAAGTAGAGTAGATAACGATTAGATGGTGTGATGTGTGAACCATATCATTTAATTGCACGTGAGATGTGCTGTATTACGACAGTAACTACCGTGAAAGACAGTCTAACCGCTTTTTGGCAAGGGCATAGCCTATTAGATCATTATCACTAGTGCTTCTAACTAAGTCCAACACTCAAATGTCTCAAATGCAATTTGCTTGCACCTACAGTAGGAAGGCCTACGTACTTTTGAAATGGCCTTTGCATACTGCTTACTCAGCATCCTAGAAGAAGTGTGTACATGAGATTTGCACACTAGTGTTAGTACACAAAACATTTTGTCATTCATCTTCCTGGTTCCCTTCATTATCATCTATAAAGTCAGCCATTTAAAGTTGTGAATGTCCAAATCAAATGATTCATATACAACTAGTTATCACTAATAAAACCAAGATCAAGACATGAAATGAAAACTGGTTATCCAAAATGTGTGCAAACTGTTTCTCTCTATGAGATTACAAAACACATAATGGAAATAATCTGTCCACGCCAGCTTTAATTGCACATGCACTGCATTGCACATGAATCAGATCAATATTTGATAAGATAACAGAAACCTGAAGCAAGAACTGGAAAGTAGACTGGGGTATTGGGTGAGGAGATTGACAGACAAGTTAAATGTGCATAGCCAAAACATAATAGCTTATTAGAGCAAAAGCCTGTGCCATGTTTACATTTAGGATAAAGGAAACTGTGAGCACACAATATTTTGGAATATTTTTTTTATATAAAGAATAATTATTTAGAAATTATGCTTTACTGCAGCATTTAGAAAGCAAATGTGATATTGTTAATCGCCTATTTTTGTGACCTGACCAAGTGTTGTGGGAATAATAATAATAATAATAACCATGTAAACCAGGGGTTGGCAACATTTAACATTTGAGTACATACGGATGGAATATGGAATGCAGGTATGTACTCTAATGGTACATATTAATTACTAATAATTGATTGGAGTTGAGTTAAATAAATTTCCCTCAAAACCATTAACATGAAATGCTGTCTTTTAAGATGTAGATTTTTGGGGGGTCATTTCGTTTTTCTTTGAGGACTTCGAGGGCCAGATTGAGATAGTCAAAGGGCCGGGTCCGGCCCCCGGGCCGTCTGTTAAACAAAGCTGTGTGTGATTTCACCATAGAGTTATAACATATATTATAACTCATTATATTTCACCGACACAGACTTGGCAAAGCTAAAGATAACTATCGCAATCACAGCTGAATTTAAAAATGACCAAGTCATTTGGTTATGCAATAGGATCGTTCTCTAAATAAAGTTAAAGCATTATATTCTGTCTCCCTGTCTCTCCAGCTCTTTAATAAACAGAAAATACAATTTTAGGTGCTTTGCAAAATTTAAACCAATCAGGAGAGAATTCATCAGCATTCCAGTATTCCAGTTCCAAATTTGTCTGCTCATTTCTTCGTGTCATCACTTGCAATTTTACATTTTTAGTGTATTCTGTCTGGGTTCTCTATCCCGATTGGAGAAAATTGGTATCCCGACCTCAAAACGCATTTTCTTCATTCTTTAATAAAGAGCTGGAGAGACATGGAGACTCCTTACTGAAAAAACACCTTATAAAAAATAAATGTAATAATTGATTTAACATCACAAAAGCTTAAATATAATATGTTCCCAACCCAGACAATTTACCTAACAGGTACAAAGTTGGGCAAAAGTGTACCCCATTTACAAAATGTGCTGTATCTTTTATTATTCAAGTCTGGGAGTTGAATGACATGAGAAATCACTATTATTTGCCTGCTTGATGCCTGCACTTGACATATCAGTTGCAGGAAAACCATTGTCACTTGTCCTGTATTTACAAGCATTAATTAGATCATTTTAAAGGGTTATAATCCAAGTTACAGTATATGGCTATTACTAATCAATGTCACCCTTTAAATCTACTTAAATATGGGTTAAATGTCTCAGAGAATGGATGTATTTTGTGAAAGGGGTCCGTCCACTCTGTCTAGTCGAAAGAAAATAAATACCTAAACCCCATATAGTATCATGTAACAGCTACATAAGTCTGTATCCAGAAATAATTCATTGGATACTTGTTTCTTTTTTGTCTGCATTCTCAGTAAGGATAAATCTTGGCTCTGCTTATTTTCATCAGGCATTTGCTACCGTTGCTACTACTAACTGTTGTACAGCAGCCTTATGTTAACGGATGATCAAAGTACAGAGAAATACAATGACAACTACTGTAAATCCAGATGGTGCTGAAAGTGAAGTGGGACGGAACTCATTCAACTATGAAAACAGTATTACATTCCAAGTGGCTACAATAAAAGATTTGATCAATTATCACTTGGACCACTAAGCACAGTCAAAACAATTAGGCTACTTCCAAAGTTTATGAAATGATATTGCTATGCTATCCTCAAATCTGTTAATTATGGATCTTGTGTTATTGAAAATAGATCTCCACCTAACATGGACAACACACTAATATCAACCCAAATCTCAACCAGTGTACCGTACATACATGTTCTAGACTTCCCCTCTGATCACAACCCTACTAGCATTCTCATTTATTATTGGTTTATCTGTATCAGCTGGCACAATTCATTATGTCTGAATGGCTGTTTTGCTAAATGCTTACTGTAAACTACTTTCACTTCAAAAAGTATGCCCATGCTCCATTATGATCATACTCTTCAGGCCTATCATTCTACCTATAGTATAGCCATCGCATATGTCACTGGTCCACTGGTTGGACCCCCATTATCCACCTCAAATAGTTGCTCTTGCTTCCTTACTGTATGTGATGACTGCAATCATGGACATAGCAGTATGTCCTGAATATTTAAATATGTTGTACATAATGGAACGGACCCACATTACTAAAGTATACTAAAAATGTACAATTAAATCAAATAAAAGGCCAAAAATGTAATAAGTCACCAATGAAGATTTATTGTTACGGAGTTTACAAGGTTTTGGTTCTGTAGTACCCTACGTCTAATGAAGTGCAATTGTACTCAAGCCAGTTACTGTGAGCAATGAGAGGCACGTATTTTGTGTGAATTAAACAGCAGAGTAATGGTTCCTACATATACAAACGAAGCAGAAATACATGCACAAGGAAACGATACATCAGTTTACAGGAATCCTTCCCTTGAAAATAATGTCAATCCAAGCAAACACAAAAGACATTGTGCATTTCTAGTCCAGCTTGTTGATAATGTTGACGAGACCGAAACCAAAGTGTGCCAGACAGGTCCTTAAAGTCTGCTCAGAAATGATTGGTAACTCTACTTGAAGCTGCAAGTCTTTCTTACATTCCTGGCAGTATATTAATGCAATGCAAAATAAAGGTTTGGGATGTGCGTTTGGACAGTATCATCAGTCACATAAGACACCAAAACCGTCTGAAAGACAGAAGTCTTTGTAGAGTTTTAACTATTGAAGGCTTATAGGTATATTCATGTTCAATCAATAGCAGCCTCTCATTTATCATTTGCATTGATTTTGCAAGGAGATTGTTATTATCGTATTCCATTATTGTGTGATATATTCAATACAAGCAAGATAAAGACAGGTCTTTGTTATAAGGTTAACGTGAAATTGTGGCATTATTGTAAAAATGTTAAACTTAAGGATAATGATCATCATATTGTAGCCATTACAGTTCGTATTGTTAACAAAACATAATTTACTCCACCTGTTCACAGTGACTATTAGAGTGGAGAAAACACCTTTAGTACTTGACATCACCTTCCTGGAAACACTTGTGCTTGCTTACTTGGTGACAGTTGGAGCTTTTGGTAAGTTTTATCCTGATGGAGGTCAAAATGATAAAACATTAACAAAAATGTGCAATCCTGTCAAAATCACAGCATGATTCAGTTATTATGTTATAGTCGTTGTGGTTGTGTACAGGGTAGCTGTAATCCTACTGAAAGCCTGGGGAGGCCATGTAAGAACTTGTGGTCATGTGAAATTACACATTAAAGTCCTCAGTGTTAATTTAACTCTGAGTGTACAAAATGGATCCATACGAGTCAATTTGTAGACTCTCTGTGAAATTAACACTCAATGATTTCACAGTATAGGTGGGAACACAAGGGAAAGGAAGGAATTAGACCTAATAAATCTTGGTATTGTCAAACAGATAATCACAGCTATATCCAACTGATACTCCATTTGAGTCTACCATCTAAATGGACAGGCAATGTCACTTCTGAAGGAAAGCAGATGCACAACAACATTCTCTAGCTTTCCTTTATGATACAATCAAGGGCCACTGTTAAAAATCATTTACAACCTAGGTTTAACATCAAAATAAAAATACTTAAGTTGCTTTCGAATGGCAACTATTGAAGAAAACGTACTGTAACATACATATTAAATACTGTGTAGTCCATGCAATTGCGCACGGCCGATTTGCATCATTATGGTAAGTCATTAACTGCATGGGAGACATCAGCCAACAGTAGATTCCTGTTAAGTTTCAAGGAGGAACTCCACACCTCAGGGGAGCTGCTCAGCCAGACTTGAAGAGCAAGATGGCCACTTGCCCCAAATAGAAGTAAATGAAATGCTTTGTCTCATGGGTAACATAGCTGCCGAAGTTTCTTCCAACAATGCAATGCCATGTAGGGTTATACTTCTTGTCAAACTCCTGAAAACAAGACCAGAGGAGATCATTTAGTCTGACAATATCACATACAGCTCTGGGACTACTTTGGTAAAGGTTCAAATCCTGCTTCAGCCCTACATAGTGTTGTTTTGGCTTCAGAATTTGGGAAGAGGGTTGTTTTCTATCGATTATGGCTGAGGAGACTCAAAGAGTCTCCATTGAGTCTCCTACCGGAGTCTCCGCTGGTCATCAAATTATTGGCTTAGGAATGAGACAAAAACATCATGAATTCAAGGCTTCATGGGGTGTCTAATTGATAGAATAGAAGATTTTTTTGGGTGAACTACTCCTTTAAAGTAATGCTAGGTAACTTTTTCAATAAAACTAAAGTTAAATTGTATATCTTTTGTGAGTGGCAAATGTTTCACAACACCCACTCCATGAATTTCACCCCCGAAAGCCTTTTATTTATATATTTTCAATTGAACGGGGTCGGGGTTGACGTTCCCGCGATAATGACGTCATCTGGCCGGAAAATGGAAGCGGAAATGCACCGGTTTCCTGTTTGGCCAGGAACTACTGCACCGGTTTCCTGTTTGGCCAGGAACTACCGCGCTAATAACAAAAGGAAACTCACGCTGATTTTAAGAGATTGTATGATTTGAAGAACGAAAAAAAAAAAACAGAAAAAGAAAACACAGCTCACGGTAACTAAAGCTCCACTGGCTAAGAGAAACGATCCACAGATCGTATAAAACAATTAAAAGAACGCTTTTTGAAACACTTCCGTCTTCCGGTGAAAACGAATGGAATTCTGGGTAACGCAGTAATAAACAAACGGCCTGCAGTGACGGTAATGACCACCAAAAATATTTTTTTTTTGAAATTTGCACAGTACAACTTTAAGCTACTAATGTTACTGATGAGCACGTGGCTGCACCGTTCTGTCCACTCTCACCTTCTTGATGTAGGCTGCAATGTCCTTCTCTATGTTGTATTTCTCCATGGCCTGTGTCGCGCAATCCACAGCATCCTGCTGCATGTCCTCAGACATGTCTGCATTCTTGATCACAGCTTTCCTGTCAGTCATGATGATGTCTGCTGAAACGAACTGCAAAGAAAACACTCACTCACTCACACACACGGATTGCACTGGAATGAACACACCGGCGGATTGTACGTAGGTAGCCTATACCAGGGGTTCTTAACCTGTGGGCATGATTTTGGGGGGGTCCCCAGATGACAGTGAAGTGACAATTTAAGGACTTTTAATACCTAATACGCCTTTTAATACCTAAAAAAAAGAGGAAATAAAATGTAAAAATAGCATTACTGCATCTAAAGTAATCGACAAACAATACTATGAAAATCGGTCAAATATTGGCCAAATAATATAAGAAAGAGGCTAAATTTAGAAAATAGCATTTTCACAATATGTAGAACTGAGTCAAACCAAATCGAATGCCTCAACTCCTACAATTCCAAGTGCTTATCGGGATCGGGGTCCCCAGTTCAAAAAAGAATATTTTGGGGGGTCCCCAGTTGAAATATGATTATTTTGGTGGGTCGCAGCCTGAAAAGATTGAGAACCACTGGCCCATACAATCAATGACACCTCAACCAGCCAATTAGGTGAGAAAGAGAAACGCAGGCCAACATCAAGGGACAATGGTCATACGCAGAGAAATTGGTCATTTGGGGAAATAATGGCGACCCGTGCATTTCATTAAAACATTAGCCTATAATTAATAATCTCTCTAAACTTTATTATGCTATAGACGACGAGGCAAGCATGAAGCGGGGCATGGATTGGCTGTGAAACTCAATACAGGTGGAGTTAAATTACTTGGCAAAAAATAACTTTGCGATATAGACAGGTTCTTCTGCATAATCGTTTGACGAACCAGTCTCGTCATTTAAAATGGCCATTAACAATCGAGCATTTGCGCTACAGTCGCTCGGCCTACAGCACGCCCCACACTACTAATAAATTCAATCCCAGATAAATTAAGCTATATTTAATAACAGTTCATTATGAGGGGAGAAGAACTCAAATCAAACTGTAAAGACGCACGGGAATGTGTCGCGTCGGCAGACCTAATAGCATGTCACTCACCCTCTTTGACTCCTTCGGTACTTCCTTTGCAAATTAATATCTCGTATTGTCGACAGTATTATGGATTTGGCTCCGCAATTAATTTCTTCAGATTTACACAATAACTATGTAGGTATGGTATCCTATCCAGTGTGCTAGAAGCCCTCCCCGCCCTCTATCATCCATTGGCTGTGCAGCAGCCTCCCGGGGTGGTGGGAGCGATTTACTGCTGCTCCCATCTGCCTGCATCTTATTTCATCCCACAATGCATCATTGGCAATACATACACCACAGTGGGGCCAAAAGATGAGACCTGTTATAATAACTTCAACTACACTCAACCATCTATTCTAGCCCATTTCGGAACCTGTATACCTTTTTGTGTTTGGGATGATGACGGCAAATACAAAAAAAGGTGTAGGCTACAGCAGTGGTTCTCAAACTTTTTCGCATCAAGGACCCCCAAATTGACACTTATTAGCCTGCGGACCCCCATTTGAAAAATATATGCCAAAGGACCCCCATAAGAGAAGAATTTTACGGCTCTAGCAGTGACTCTCAACCATTTTAATTTCAAGGACCCCCAGTTTGACATGCATTTGGCTACGGACCCCCATTTAATGACATTTCTATCTCTGGGACCCCAATTTATATTGTACAATCAATGTTAAATTTAACTCTGAGAGTGTACAAATGGAACCAAATGGACCAGTTAGGGTCCATTTGGTTCCATTTGTACACTCAGAGTTACAGACCCATATGGGTCCATTTGGTTCCTATCAATCATTTAGCTGGGGACCCCCTAGAACTCCCTCAAGGACCACTTTGAGAACCAATGGGCTACAGGGTTCCGAAAGGGGCTATCAACCATCATGAATCGGTGGTGTGGGAAAATGGAACAAAAACCAACGTTGACATAACGTTATGAGTGTCCTTTAGTGTGTATGAGTGTCTGGTATGGGGCTATTCAATTAATGTCACCCAGGTTGGAAAGATTTGTTAGTTTGACTCAACACTCTTGGAACTGTATTTCATGATTTCCACATATTGAGCCCTGAATTGTATTACAGTTCAAATGTAAGTCAGAGTTAGACATCATTTGACCAGATTTTGATTTATCAGTGGATGTAGAGTCCACATTTAACGATCTACGACCCAAATTGGTATTCATTTAATGCCCATTCCAAATGTCGTCACATTTATACATTTTACCAGATTAGATTGACCAGTGGAGATAGTACAATGGGAGAATATCTAATAGCATTTTAATATTGATTCCATTAGGAATAACATCCTTTCACACATTTGAGTATTCCAATAAAAAAAAACACTGAACTAAAATTGTGTACCGTTTTCAGTATTTTTTATTGAAAATGCTAGGAGAAACATAAGATTAAGCAATGATACAAGCTACACCAAAATGAAACCCCCAAACCATCCCAATTTAATTCCCTCATACCAGGCATCTACGATTCCATCCTTTGATCCAACTTCCTGGTCCTCAGATTCGCTTTCTTGTAAATAAAGCCATATCATTCAAAAATTAAGATAGATAGGCTATTGGAAAAAGTTGCTCTGGGACTCCTAATTAGTTCCAAATCAACTCATTGGATTCCTGGAAAACGGTTCCCGTTCCAAGCATCCATCCTTGCCTATCCCCTCCCTATCGATCCACTCATCCAGCTCCAAGGATTGGGATCCACTGAGCCACTCCTCCAATCAAAACCTTGAAATACCAGGAAGAAAATCAGAGGCAAACCATTAGAATGATGTCAGATTTGGGCCTAATCCAATTTTAATTTTGAGCACTCATGACATACATTGTTTTACAAACTAACCATGAGCACCAAAAATTAGTGAAGCAAAACATTTAACTGGTGACAAGATTAGCTTTTGAAGTAACCCTATCCCACCCCCAACACAAATATCAATCTGGATTCCAATAAAAGTGTTACACAAGTACATTTATGACAAACATCTGGCTTAGGGCTGTTACTTCGGACCCAAGGCAGCATGTAAAAAATGGAAGTTATGACAAGTATTTGTGACATTATGACATGCACCCTAAATCTTATCCAAAACCTCAATGCATGGAATATGAAGCGTACCATAGGACCTGACTCCTCCTCATTTAGATGTCCTATCCTGACCATACAAATGAAATGTGCTCCACAATGGTTTTATTCCAAATCATTCTTTTAATCCTTATCTTCAGATGTCTAAAGGAAGACACAAGGGTAAAATACAGTTAAGCAATGTCCCCCATCCACCCACCCAGTCATCCCATAAACAAAGATAAAATTCCTCAATTTTCGAACACTTGCAAAAACACTGAGTGCAAAAGAGTGCAGCTCAACCTTTTTGCAAACTCAAAACAGCACATTTTGCAAAATTTGCGACAAAAAAACCCGTCAAAACAAAACTGCAGGGACCAAAACAAAGGACAAAGCAGCTGTAAAGGGGAGGAAAGGTAAAAAGGGACACATCTACATACCAAGATCTTCCACAACGACATCAGGACAAGATATTTAAAAAATTAAAATCAACATCTGAAAAACTCAAAGAGGTAAAAACAGGGAGGTATACAGGGAACTCATCAAAAGGGCAACACATCAATGGTTGATAGAAAGATTCAGGAACGGGAGCGAGAGCGGCTATGACGAGGAGAGTAGCGGGGTGATCCTCGCCCCCCCCGGGTACGGGAGTTGCTGCGGCTTCGGCTGGGACTTCGGCTTCGGCTTCTGCTGCGGCTGCCACGGCTACGGGAGCGTGATCTTCCATAACTCGGACTGCGGGGGCCATCTACTTTCACACGAATGTATGCGGTCTCTCCCTGGTAGACACAAGAGAACTTGATATTGAAGAGACCACACCCTCTCTTTGCATCACTGAAAGTGAACACACCAGAGCTGGAAGCAAGGGCCACAACTGCTCCCTATCAACCTATCAACAAAGTACTCACCTTCCAAAAGGCAAAGAAACAATATCCGTGACTAGGAGTCAAATCAGTACACATACCTCATGTGATCGGAATTTGGTGTTGTCCAGCTTTCTAACAGCGTAGGTCATGTCTTCTTTGCGCACAAATTCGACCACCCCGGTTCCATCTCTGAAAACATCAGCATAACACACATCTCCAGCTTCGCGCATGTGATCTTTCAGATCCTGCCAGCTGCCACTTTGGGGTAGCCCTGTAACACAAATCATGAATAATGATTTTCAAACAGGACCACATTTATTCCATGCAAGGAGTCCCAAGAAGCCACATTTCAATATTTAACCGTTTACTACAATTCGATTTACTATTCGATTTTTCTATCAAATTATCCATGGGTGTTTAGTGGGGCACCATTATGGGATGGGAACTAATCAGTCATCTACCTGTGCCCTTACCTGAAACAATGACCCTGTACTCAGAGCGCCTGGATGGGGGCCCATATCTGCCCCTGGGTGCACCGATCCCACCACCACCGGCACCGCCAAAACCTCCTCTCCCGGAACCTCTGCCACTCCGTGGGAACTCCACGCGCAGTCTGTAGCCATCGTAATCATATCCATCGCGTCCATATACGGCATCATCTGCGTCCCTGAAAAAGATTATTTGAATGTCATTCATTGGGTAGACATGGAGACTACGGTTTCAGATTAGCTCACCTGCACACATTATACAGGTATAACCACTAACATGTAAAGTTGTTATGTTAATCCGCCTTACTTGCACACGTGCAGAAAACAGACTTGATAGTTGACTCACCAATGTGATCATAATGATACGAACAGTATGCATTTGCCAAAGGTTTGTTTCAATAATTAAAGTATAACGTTCCAACAACGCCAGGTCTTCCCATTCATTCATTCAAGACGAGAGGCTAGTTGGCTCTGCAGGGCAACAACAACACAAGAGGCTAGGACGCGTTAAAAAAAACAAATACAATACAAACTGGCTGAGGAAGTACGGTATGCATCTTAAAATTGCACAACCACGAGGTTGCAATGCCTTTAAAGCAACGTGGACTTTACACTCAAAAGCGAAACCCCGCGCACCACGTTTCTGTTGTGAGATCACATTCACATCACAATGAGGCGTGTTAGGTCCAGGACATAGTTCTGATCCCTTCACAACATGGCTAAAGGGCTTCGTTTTATTGTTACCAAGTCATGCGATCAAAAACAAAATACTTTAAAATTCCAAGCATTTCATTTTCAAAACAGGCGGGTTGAACTGGTCATATTTTTTCGAGCGAAACAGGTCGCGCGACATTAAAGCATTTCCTGCCCCTAAGTTAGCCGGCTAGATGATAACCGGAAGGCTCACTCCAGCGGTTCTTGTATTTTTTAATTTGTTTTACTGAGGATAAGGTTAGAAATAAGTTTAGGGTTGGGCATAGTTTTACTGAGGCTAAGATTAGGAAAAAGGTTAGGTTTAAGCATAGTTTACTGAAGTAAACTACTAATACTGCATAGTAGTGTATAATAATTGGTCTGTCATTTAATGTCACGAGTACAAACGGACCCCAATTGAAACAAGCCATTGTATTTGAACCGTACTTTCATGTCATTTTTTCTGCAAACTTCTAAATAAACAATTAATCAAGTTACGGTTAGGAATAAGGTTAGAATTGGCACATTTTACCGAAGTTACGTTTAGGAATAGGGTTAGGTTTAGGCATAGTTCATTGAGGTTATGTTTAGGAATACCTGGTGGCGACCGTTCCGAGGTCACCGGATTTGCCCCGGGGCGACTGTGTTTTGGGCGAGTGTTTTGGTATTCGGCTAGCTAGCTACTTAGTGTTAGCTCGTCACCTGGGGTCTTCGAACTCAATGAAAGCGAACGGCGGTCCTCCTCGTCGGTTCTTCAGGTCTATGTCTCGAATCGCACCGTACTTGTAGAACACGTCCTCCACATCCTTGGTGCGGATATCAGGGGGAAGGTTCCCCACGTAGATCCGACAGTCGTTGTTTCCAGCGGGGCCTCGTACTACACCTCCCGACATGGTTCCTCCTGCACACACACTACCTGCTACACGCTGCTGGCTAACCGTTGTGTTGTTCCAATCGTTCCGAGTTATTATCGATGTTCTCGCAGGAAAAAAGGGAAACTACACAAAATAACGGTCACACAAAACGAGACGTTTTGGACCCTCTTACACGCAGGGTTAGAAAAAACACACATACACACACACTGTCTGGACGAGCAGCTGCTGCTGGCTGTGTATTTCATTTAGGAAGCGCTACTCTTCTTCAGTGTTGCCAGTTTTCGCGGGAGAAATAAGCATCCAGGTCTATGAAAACAAGCCTAAAAGAAGCGAGCCCTTCTAAACAATCTTGAAGAAAATATTTTTTGAAACATTTTAACAACACAACTCCTGTATGGCATAACATATTTTCAGATGAGGATACGCAGACAAATCCATGTTAATTTAGGGGTCCTTGACTTGTTTAAACAACATTTGGAAACAAGCCCAAATAAGCAGCTACACTTTAGAAACAAGCCACAAAAAAAAAAACAGCAACCACCAATGTTTACAAGCTACTTTACAGAAAAACATGCCCAAAGCCAAGTATAATAAGCGGACATGGCAACCCTGCTGTCCATCTTCACTGATGCGTTCATGAATCCCGGAAACACGCCGCTCTCTCTCTCTCTCTCTCTCGCGCACACACACACACACACACACACACACACACACACACACACACACACACACACACACACACACACACACACACACACACACACACACACACACACACACACACACACACACACACACACACATCCGCTAAACAAAATAGTCCACTCATTTGATGATGAAAAAAAAATCCCTCATATCATTTCTTATACAGAATTTACAAAGTAAAAAAATAAAACCTAGATACAAAATAAAACATGCACATTTTGGAAACAAGCCCAAAACCGTGTATATTTGATGTTTTCTTGTAATATAATGCTCTTGTAATTTTATTTTCTGGAGGTAGAGGAGGTAGTACCATTTTCCCATTAGATAGCTGACCCCCCCCCCTGTTCTTGTACATATCCCCCCCCCCCTTTTTTTTAATTTATTTTGTTGTACATAGTATTATATGTATGTATATATGTATGTATATATATATATATATATATATATATATATATATATATGTGTATAGATATATATATAGATATATAGATATATATATATTCTTACTGTTTTTTTTATTTTCTTTGTGTAATGATATTCGAACTGTGATGCCACTATATATGCCTATGAATTGAATACCAAGGCCCTCATTGGAAACAAGTCCGCAAGGACTTTTATGAACGGACCTGTTAGACAAAGTATTTTAAATGTAAATGTGTTGTTTTACATTTTTTGCCTAATAAAATATTCAATCAATCAATCAATCTGGTAATGTCTCTGTCACACACCATTTTCATTTCATTTTCAGATTGGCTCACAATTGAATGATTCAATGTTTTCTTACAATGTCTTTCCAGCAGATGGTGGTATAGTATTGTCACTGTGTGTGTGTGTGTGTGTGTGTGTGTGTGTGTGTGTGTGTGTGTGTGTGTGTGTGTGTGTGTGTGTGTGTGTGTGTGTGTGTGTGTGTGTGTGTGTATGTGTGTGTGTGTGTGTGTGTGTGTGTGTGTGTGTGTGTGTGTGTGTGTGTGTTATACATAGTGTGTTACATAGTTATATTATATCTGTATATCTGTATGTATGTATTAACACACACAAGCATGCATGCACATACTGAACAAATATATGTCATGAAACAAGGGGGTGTCTGCAATCGACAACATACAATATAAGTCCTCAATAAACAAAGCGTAGCAAAAGTAAGTACTCATTATGCAGAATGCCCCGTTTCACAAGTTTTCAAATGTGTTGCATCGTGATGCAGTGTGATCTTGTAGATCGGTAATTTTCAAATGGCCGAAATGTATAGGGCTGAAGTGATTAATGTATGTTTTGTAATAATAATCAAAATCTACAAAGTAACTAGTTTTCAAATGACTGTAGTGGAGTAAAAGTATAATATTTGCCTCTGAAATGTAGTGGAGTAGAAGTAAAAGTACTGAAAATTGGAAATACTCCAGTAAAGTAAAAATACCTCAAAATTGTACTTAAGTACACTTGAGTAAATTACCTTAGTTACTTTACACCACTGCTCACCACCTATAAGGCACTGAACAATCTGGGCCCCCCCTACCTCATCGACCTCCTCAAACGTCCCCTCCCGCTCCCTCAGGTCTAGCGACGCCAACCTCCTTGAGGTCCCCAAGTACCGTACCTGGGGTGATAGAGCTTTTGCTGCCCCAACCCTGTGGAATGCACTCCCCAATACTCTCAGAGAGGCCCCCACCTTCCAAACCTTCAAAACTGCTCTCAAAAACCCACCTCTTCAATATGGATTTCCCCATCTAACTCTGCACCCCCCTGTCTCATCTTTCACTGTTTTTTATTGATTTTATTCCTTAGTCTTAGTCTTTCTTCGTGTTTCTTTTTCCTAATGAAGGTGTTCTTCTTTTGTTGTACCATTAAAAAAAAAATCTATGTATTGTTTAGCCTATGCAAGAGTCTCAAAATATTGGACCTGTAATTTGGTTTGGACAGCATGTGTTGAATACATATCTCATACTATCGGATATGGTCCGTGTAACAAACAGCCGACAGTATATAAAGATTGTTGATGAATCTTTCTGCAGACTTTTACACGGGTAACTTTTGCATATCCATTCATTATATAACCACAGCCTGTCATAATGTTCAGAGGGGTCCGGTGCAAATTATGTCTGCATAAAACAAAGGATGAGTTGGAATGTGTAATGTGTGTGTCTTACTGTAGGTGCATGGTGGAAAAATTATCTGAAAGTAAAAGTAGAGCTATCTTACCAGAAAATGTACTTGAGGGCAAACATGTTGCTGGCAGGGAGAGCTGCATCTGCTGGTAACATCTTTCTTTGTAGCAATAATGTACTGACCGCTGGGATGAATATTCTGGCAACATTAAGAGCAGAGCTATTTTCTTTTCTTTCAAAAAATCGATTTAGTTTGCATAGTAAAAAACAGCACATATTTTTGGATTATTTTTATGATTCATGTAGCCTGTCAAAGTAACCACACAAGACAATATCCAATATGGTAATAGGGTATATTGCTATTTAGAACAGTAAAATTAAATCTAATGCAATCCAGATGTTTGTTAAAATATAATATGGGAGTTAACTGATTTTAAGATCATTATCCAAATACCATCAAATAACTTTCAAATAAACCAATCGTAGAATGTATTGTAATCTATGCAATCTTTTGAATCAATTAAAAGAAAATAAGTGCGGGATGAAATCTTGTCTGCAGGTCGTAGTTTGGATAGCTACCATGAATGGATCTATACCCTTGGTACTGCACATTTGGATAACATATTGTGAAATCATGCATCAGTTGCAATAACAGAGCAGAAACTGGTCACACTTTGTTTTAAGATACTTTTTTATTATAATATGTTGATCTACTTTCCTCCAGTGCACAGAAACCATTTACTATGACAACTCTTCATAATATATGATATAAATTAAAACCTAGCCAGACAGCTTTTACTTCAAAGCTGGAAACTTATCTAAGTGGTAGAATATCAGATACACACCCATGCATACAAGTGGGAGGGCACATATTTATATGTGCATGCGCGCGCACACGCATGCACGCACGCACACGCACGCACACACAAACAAACGTCAAACATCCACATAATGGGCAGGTAATTGCATCACAAGAATGGGTTGCAGTCATTACTACTTTTTATTTTATTTTATTTGTTTACTATTGCTAATGTTTTATGGTAGTATTTCTTTTTCACTACACAAGGCAAGTCATTTCTTTAAATTAATTTACCAAATGATGTAGCTTTAATTATCAGTGTCATAAGAGCATGTATTTGGAACAAAGTCAGAGCAACCACTTTTCATTTTATACAGTAACATGCATTAAAGATGCTCAGGCAAAGGCCATTTTCTGATTGTCCTTGTACGCCAAGGCAGCAAAATACACTGTTAACTTTTTTCATGCAATACCTCCACCGGGAGTGTTTGTCAGAGTGGCCTAAATATAGTAAATTAACTTTTGATCTATTCTAATATTCCTCTGTGATGCAGCTTGGTTATGGTGATGACATACTATTTTGATGGTAAGAGCTGAAATGTGGGCATCAACATGCTGCTCAGTATGCATGACTGGACCCATAGACATGCTGGCCAGCCTCACCACTGTCGTTGCCACCAGTGTATTTCCCCTGACAAGCAAGACTGTTCACCTATGAGCAAAAAGATAAGTAAACAAAGAAACTGTAAATAAACAACATAGGTGTATATTCAAATAATTGTTGTTGAGTAAAAATGGAATTGTATGATTACAGTAAAAATAAGAGAAAAGAAAACATGCCTCAGCTCGATAGATGAACTGCTCAGTTGCTGCATTCTCATTTTCTTTATGTCCTCGCCAGGTTCTGAGAGCAGAGGCCTGCAAGGCTCGGCCATAAGAGAATGTTAGAATCCAGGGCGCGACTAGAGGACAGTTATTGAGTGCATTCAGATGGATAGAAGCCTCCTCTTCACTCTGACCCCCTGAGAGAAATGCCACTCCTGTAGGGATACCAAAAAACAACAGGGCATAGCTCAGTTCATGGACATTTATTTAATTTGTGTATTTGCTTGTTTCTTTGACCTGAAGTGTTACTCAGCTTACCTGGGACCGCAGGGGGAACGGTGCGGCGCAAGGCAGTGATAGTTGCCATAGCAACTTCCTCTGGCGTGTATTTGGTGGAACAGCTGTGTCCAGGGGTGACCATGTTGGGTTTGAGCAGAGTACCTTCCAGGTACACATGGTGGTCAGACATGGCCTTGTAGACTGCAGCAAGAACCTGCAATCCCACAGCACATGTATTAAAATGTTGCTTATTGTTCCTACATGCAAGAAGGAACACAGATGTTCTCTTTCTCTCTACCCACCTTCTCAGTAACGTACTGGCCGCGCTTCAGATCATGATCTCCATCAGGCATAATCTCTGGCTCTATGATGGGCACTATGCCATTCTGCATGTCAAATACACAACAATGAACAAAATTAGCATCCTTCCAGTGTTCACAAATGCTGAAATGAATGGAATATATATCAGAGACTAGAGGCCGAACCTGTTGGCAGATACTTGAGTAACGCGCCAGAACATTTGCATTCGCTGCGATGGCCAGTTTAGATGGGTTGGTGTCACTTATTTTGAGCACACAGCGCCACTTTGCAAAGACTGCTCCATCCTTTTTGTACTGTGCACAGCGCTCTGACAGACCATCCAGACCTATAGAAAAAAAGTCTATAAAGCATCTTGCACTGTACAGTATGTTCGTCTGAATGATATCATCAAATAACTCAGGAGGGAAATATCCTTTTCTTTTTACAGTACCCTGAGTAGTGCTTTCTCCACAGGTTCCTGCCAGGGGGACGACACCCTTGTCAACCTGGGAGAAAAATGACAGAACATAAGATCTCATGTAGCCACAACAATAGCAACAAGAGAGCTCCTCATATTTAACGCTGATACATTTTCCACCAGTATCCTTAAGACCTCCTTTAATCTCGCACACTACTAAAGATTTGCACTCTACTGAGTGCACCTATGTAGTTCCTCATGTGGAATGTAAAATGATCACACCTTGACGCCAACCATGATGCCCCTGTCCTTTATCATTTTGACAAAGGGTACACCAGTGTCCGAGTGCTGGTACAGGGTCTCATGGAAGAAGATGACCCCTCCAATGCAGCTGTTGATGCGATCATCTGCACTGAAGAGAATCTGCCTGTACTGTCTGCGGTGTTCTTCAGTGTTCTCCACTCCTACCTGGGCCAGACGTTTAGCCATGCTACCTGTTCCAATAAAATTTAAATGCAAAGCTTAATTTATGCTTTGTCGCATGACAGTTATTTATGAGTGTCCTGTGATGAAGCAGTATGAATTAGGTTTTACAGATGATATACATCCAAGATGTTAATATCAACACAGTGCATTTTGTCTGGACTATTGAAGATGAATTTACAGTAAAGCAATCATTTCAGTACAACAGTTGCATTATGTATAATTCCTAAATGATTATGTCATTATTTAGTATACAGACTACAGAGATCTACATAGGTCCTTACAGACCCACAGACTCATCAGCAGCCAGGATGCCCTTCCCAGGGGATATTATGCGTAGGGCCGCCTCATGAAGGTCTTTCTTCTGTGCTGCAGAGAGCGTAGGAATCTGATGTGTCATCCTGAGAGATGGTCTTACAACCTGAATAGATGTGCAGAATACATTAGCATGCGAAGTAAATAATTGACTGCAAAAGTGGTACAAATTATGAAAATTAAATATGTGAGCAAATTAATTGAAATTCTTAGCATAGCTACCCCACTGTAACTCAAAGTGTATAGTGTTAGTTGAAGGTTAAGTATAGTGACAAAAAAATGACCCGTATTAGACAGTATGTTGTGAACTAGTATTATGTTAAGTGCTGACACTGCTATCCGATCTGCTTCTATATATACGCAATTCTAAAACATGGGGCGATAATACACCATTCATTGAATATGCAGGTAATGTCGATGAAATTAATCTAATGCAGCAAACTCTGTGGCTCTTCCAAGACAACTGTAGCACTAATAGTTCAACAGACCTAAGCAAAATAACACACTTTTCCCCATAGTCAGGGAACGTTTTTCCAGACAATTGTTGATCTTTGTCATCATAATATAATGCTATTATTTATGTGGCAAAAATAAAGTCAATAATATCTCAATTATATATGAATTGACATACTATGTCAATTCACACAAACATTTATTTTTTTACTGTTATTTGATGAAGCATAATAAACCAGTTTGATAATAAATTGTGTCATTAATCTCAAAATCAGAAACAAAAATAAAGTCTTATAGGCCTACTGTTGATACATACTCCAACAAGCCACGTAATGAATAAGCATAAGGGTCTTACCAGATCAAATGTAAAATCAAATGTATCTTGTCCACTGAAGAGAAGAAGACTGATGGAAAGTCTCTCTCTCAGTCCTAGTTTGTATCTCGCCCAACTATGTCACATGTCATGAGCCACTACCCCTGGGCGGAGCTTAAATACCCACTTTAATATGTGGGTGAATACATACTGTACAGTTTGAATAGAATCATACTCTATGAGTTGCCTTTGAGGCTGTACAAGATAAGATTATTTTTTTGATTCAACAAAACTCTTAACAAAGTTGATGTCACTGCAGTGTGCATTTCCAAACATCAAAGATCTCAACATAAACCAATGTATAATGTTGAAGAGTTCATCTAGATACCTTTGTCTATCAAAATGATTCCAAACAGATTGTTTGACGATTGCTGGCCTATTTTGGGGCTCTCTTCATATTCAGGTTTATTGTCAAATGATACATTATATATTCTATTTTAACACTGCATCTAAAGCAACCTTGTTTAATCTTTAAACTGTATGTGCATGCTATTTTTGTTTTAATTAGTTGAAATGTGCCATGGGCAGTTTTAATTCTCTTGATAATTTGGTCTTTGCCCTAAAAATCCACTTGAGTATTTTAGTTTCAGAGCAACTCATGCACTCAATGGCTTTCTTGAGTGTTTAAACTGTACAAAGTATGAGTGAACTGATCCAAAATAGTTCTAACTTGTATGTTTCAGTCAGTGTAAAGGAATTGCACCAATTTTGAATAGAAATAGAAGGTGTCAGTTAAATGACTGACTCTGTTTGGACCAAGAACTTTTAAGATGTTACTGCACAAGACCAACTACGTTACAGGAATGTATGAGCATAATTCTTTACGAGAATAATTAAGCATAATGCTTATATGCTATAATAAAAATTATACACAACATACAAGGGATGACAAAATTGCAATACCAATATGAATTCTTGAGATTTCTGTTTTGTAATGAAAGGTTAAGCTTTACGTCTGTGTGTTGGTAAAAAAAATTGAACCAATGAAAAGTACGAACAAGTGCTTCTGACAAAACCAGCTAACTCCATTGGATCCTCAAACGTTCTGCTAAACCAGCTAACTCCATCATCATCCATCATATTTCCTGAAAAATTAACATTTTGGAGTTAGCTGGTTCCTGCCGGACAGCAGAGAAATACTGAATCGTATGAAAAGTGTTAAGAGCTTGTGACTAAATAATAACTACATTGGATCCATTGGAACAGGTTATTTTTTTAACCATTTTATGAAAAGGCGTCCACCTGACAGCGACGATGTCTTAGGTGCGTTTCAGGGGACTCCTTTATTCACCATTGTGGGTCAGTGTGTCTCTGATACTAGATATGGGTCCCTGGACTGCTACCGTTTGATAGAGCCATAACAGAGCCATAGTGGACCTGTCTAAGACAAGGGCCTGAAGGGGAATTCAATGTCAGGCAGCAGTGGAGCAACAGGAGGAGTCGACACACTCCCATTCGGGAGACACAGCTTTAAATAGAGGGATGACTTGAAGAACTGCACCAATTATATGCCACTGTCCCCACCGGGGCAGTAGTTTTCTTTTTCTTTCTGTTATCTAATTAAAAGCAATTAATGATGATACTTAATCTGGTCCTCAATTTCCGGTCTTATTAAGGTTGTCCTTGTTCTTCCAAATAGGTCATACGAAGCCGGAAAGTTAGCCATACTCACATATATTCAGGTATAACAATTAGAATTAGTTTTAATGCATGCCATTTAGTCAACAATTTGACCAAATGGCATGCCTCATAGAATGCCGGCACATAGAATGCCGCATAACGTATGTTTTACGTTATAGGTTACACTAGGGGGAATCAAACCCCATACCATGAGTGTATTGCAATGCTATTCCATACCCAATGAGGACCATTTAAGATTTGCTATGCACTCAATGAATGTACGTATACAGAACTATACTATACTAGCAATTACTTTTATTTTTGTTTGGTTGTGTAACTGATGATGTGTCCAAGTGCATCAGTCGATGTTTTATTGACTAAAACCTCTGGGAGTGGGAGTACCAGTGACAACTAGGAACAGACTGGGTGACGACCACGAAGAGTGTGGTGACATCTGGAGAGACAGAAGACGGCCGGAGAGACGGCGACCCGAGGTGGTGGTTCAGTGAGGAAGAACTCTTTGCTACAGGCTGCGGTGAAACCTGCAGGGAGGGTTTAATCCATAGACATATAAAAGGTAGACGCCTCCTCCGGCTCTGTATCTTGGGCGCGCACCAGCTTCCGCCCTCCTTCGGGAAGTTTCCGCGTGCGTCACAGAAGGGGACGTTCGGTAGGCCAATCAGAGGTCTCAAACTCTAGAGGTGAGGGTTGCATAGCGGCCCGAACTTCTAGTATTTGTACAATTAACATATCCAATAGCTACTGACCTCAGTAAGCAGTATCTGGCATGGTATGGACATTCTTTGTCCCTTGTCATCATAGTGCAGTGGTCGGTTCTGGAGGAACCAGAAACTTAGTAGCAGGCATATACTATACACGTACAAGCATAGGCATATACTGTAGCTCAACAAAGGGCTAGCCAATACACCTTAAAAAGTTTAGGTCAGCTTCTCACCAGTGGGTCATAATCCACAATTTGGTAGAAAGACATTCTCAAAGTCACAGACAAATGTTAACTTAGATAGGGGAACATTGTGTTATCTGGTCTATTTGGGTCATGACTTCACAGATAAATTAAAATGTGGTTCCCAATCAAAACCACTTCAGAGACAGCAAGTTAGAAATGTGGGTCCAAAGCTAAATCACATGAGAATTGCTGGATTATAAATTTGGGTCCTGGGCAAAACCACATGGGAAGTTAATTGACCTCACCTTTCTGGTCAGCAATGATAATTACAGAAAACTAGACCATACCCGGTCGGCGCAGCGCATCCGTGGGGGGATATGCGCACATGATCTGGCAACCCGGGAGGCAGTTCGTCCCATAGCTGGGCAGCCCCGTAACCATGGCGACAGTGTTTGCCACAAAAACGCTAATAAGAAGCTGAGATTTGATGAAATTGAAAAACGGGCTTCACAGTTGCGTTCAGATGGTAATGGTCAATGGCTGTGTGCAAAATCAGAGCAATTGGTCCAGCCAGTGAGGAGAACCGGGTATCTTCACTCACGTACTCACCACCACTACAGAGGTTACTAGAATTATAGTATGATAGATGGGGTGCATGGGTTTAACAAAAAGTTTAGGCCCGCTGCCTTCGATAAGAATACTCTGCTTACTGTGGAAAAGTACTAGCTCCACTCACCTGGATGAGCCACCCCCTGCTCCATGCTAACAGATTGGTGTGTGGCTTTGATTGGCCCTCACCTCTCAGAGATGTCATATATACTGGCTGTGTGCCATTTGTTTCTTTATGCCTGACGAAGGTCCAAGCGGCCGAAACGTTGCAATAAAAACCTCTTTATAAGTGAAGACAGTGTGCGGGACTCTCTCTTCCATATTCAACTTTCATACTCCGACGCACCTGTCCGTTTGTAGGTGTGCATAAGGACATTTCCTAATAAATCGTGCAGAATGAAACACACCAACTACTGCAATGTTGGTCATTTGAAATTCACCAACCAGCTGAAAACAACTTCCCGTAAAATCTTGTGCTTATCTAATCAAACATTGCTCACTCACCTTGCTATTTTTACATATGTAATTACCCATCACATTCTATCAGATATTTTGACTAAATCATTTTACATGAAATTAACAAATATTTCAGCTTCTTGTGTCCATTATGGTTTCAGAAACGCACAACACTGCCCAAAACCATTATGTCCCAGTCTGTGAACAGCGGAACATGAACGAATGTGTAGTTCCATCTGAGAGGGACATTTGTTTGATCCTTTGACCTAGTCGATTACAGCCTGTCAGATTAATGATCAATCATCCACTCACTTTCCCGTATTACTAATAGTCTCCAGTGGAAACAAAGGAATAGTTCAAACAAATTAATTGAACAGAGACAATTACCCTTTTTATTGATTGGTAAACATTAAACAATTACAAGCAAAGCGACAGTCCTGATGTAGCACAGAACTGATACAAAAGATAATCTGTTCTGATAAAACAGTAAGATAAGTGATTTATAATCAATTTAATTGAAATAGTTGGACAAAAATACAGTATGCTTTGATAGAAGTGGGACTGAAATAACAGGCTTAGCAGCATAGTAACTTAACAGAAACAAAAATGGTTACAAAAATATTGGAAAATATTTTGCATAAAAAGTGCTTCAGTGTTAAAATTACAAAATATCAATCAGCTATTAGCTACAAACATAATATTTTTTTTTGCCACAACCATGAATGCCAACAGAGCAAGTGCAGTAATCTATTTTGGCTAATATATTTTTGCTGCTCTGTTCTTGGTATATTGCACTGGTGTGAGGTACAGTAACCTGTCAGCCAGCTGAAAGATGCAGGCAATATAAGTAAAAAATAAAATTCATTAACAGTAATGGGCTCTCCTGTCGATGTGACGATCATATAGATTACACAATACTCAATTCATGACAAAATACAGTGCTGTCTATTGTTTAGCAAGATTCTAAATCTATTCATCTCTTAACTGAAGTGGTTTTCAAGGTGCAGCAAGTTTGACCTTGACCAGTATTCCTGGACCAGCAGGAAAAGGTGATCTAAACCTTGCATGTGTGTACAGATACAGCAAAACCAGTCATACATTGAAGTGCGATCTATGTAAATCATCCCGGTTATACTCAAAGAAATGTAATTGGTCATTTTTTAAAAACCTGTAGATGTTAAGAAATGCAGCGTGAAAATGTAATGGCACAAACAGCTCCAATGTACAGTATATGATTGGTCAAATTGTCCCCTTGGTGATCCTGGAGTTGTTTTAAGTTCCTCTCAGGGATTTTGAAATGTTATTTAGGCCTGATATCAGTTCAGAGAAATGGAGCACCTTCTCCTTGACAACAAGTAGACCAGACAGGTTTAATAGTGGATAAGGGAAACACACAACACTGGGCAATGTCTAGACTTGTTGTTCCTGGTCCCCCTTTTCAATTATGCTTCACCACATCAGAGCATGGCCACTGATATTCTGACGCACTAACGGCCTGCCCCGTCCTCGATTCCTTAAATGAGGGAGTGTGGTAGCTGCCATAGTGGCCTGCCCAGTCATTGCTACGGCTTTATTTATCCTCCATCGCACAACCTTTACACAAGTGACTAAAATGACAGAAAAAAAGTGTAGAGACAGGGTGCACAGCTCAGTGAAAGGATAGTGCTCTGAACATGTTGTTGCATCATCTCCTATATTCCGGAGCCATGTGTTACAAGTCTTTCCACCTCTCTGCTCTCAGCTTCCTCTCTCTCTGCTCCTATCTAAATGAAGTGGTAATAAGCTAAAATAATCGTTTAAAAAGTCTAGATGAGACTTCCCTTTGTCAGCTGAAAATATGTCTTCTCTTTATTTTAGCAAAAGGGTCGTACGACAAAGTATAAATTGGCCTTTAGAATGTGTGTGTGTGTGTGTGTGTGTGTGTGTGTGTGTGTGTGTGTGTGTGTGTGTGTGTGTGTGTGTGTGTGTGTGTGTGTGTGTGTGTGACTATGTGTGTCACTTGCGTCGGCTGAAGATGCTCTTTTTGCTTGAACTTTTGTCGGTGGTGCTGAGCCCGATGAGGAGCCTGGCTTTCTCGTCTTCCTCTTGCTGCTGCTGCATGCCGTTGTCTGACTTCCCTTCAGAGGACTTTCCCCGTGGATCTGAACCAGAAGCAGGCTTAAGCCGCAGTTTCTCCTTTATCATCTGCACAATGAGACAAAAACAAAAGAAAAAGTACAATTTCAAAGGAAATCAAGGAATGTAATTAGCTCACATTGACTTTAATGTGCCAGGTCAGTCTTTAAGACCTTTAGTCTATCTATATTCAGTTTTTATTGGTGACAGAATGCACTCTTTTTCTACCTTTTGATGGGTTAGACATTATGCACACCTGACCAGCCCAGGAGTTATATTCTACGGTACTTTAATTATTTTATTTCAACTAGTGTTACCCCAATACCTTGTTGTTCTCTACCCATGTCTGTGTCTTTGTTTCAATCTTACAGTGGTGCTGCTATTTTTCTCAGGATCAATGCAAGTCTATCCATCCAATTCTCCTTACTACTACTACTACTACTACAAACTAATTGGCTAGATAATGGAAAATAAATGGTAAATGGTGCATTTATAGAGCACCTTTATCCAAGGTGCTTTATAACGCACACATTCGTACATCGACGGCGTAGGAAACCATGCAAGGCACCATACCTGCTCATTGGGAGCAATTAGGGGTACAGTGTGTTGCTCCAGGACACTTTGACACTACTCTGGGGGAGCCTGGGAATCGAACTGGGAACCTTCCGGTTCCCAAGCGGACGCTTTACCTCCTGAGCCACATACACTATAAACTGCATTTATGGACGCTGGCCTCAGATGGCATGAAATCCCAGTGAAAAAGGTAGTGCACACTGGTAATGCTGCAATTGTGTATTTATTGCGTTTGTCAACGTTTCGGCCTGTTCAGACCTTCATCAGGACATGTACAATATGTCCTGATGAAGGTCTGAACAGGCCCGAAACGTTGACCTGACATATTGTATATGTCCTGATGAAGGACAGGCCGAAACGTTGACAAACGCAATAAATACAAAGCGGAGCTTTTTCAGCATTTTGCAGGCTCTATTCCTTTTTTATGAAATCCCAGTGACCAGCTGATTTCAGGGAACAGCCTCTCTACCTGTGCAACCAGTGCTTTACGACTGTCCCTCTTCACAGCCATTGCAAAGTCTAGCCAGGTCCAGGTATTGTTGTGGTACTCCAGACAAGGCAGAACCAGGTTTAGGTCCTTCCAGTCCACACTGCTCTTCTCTCCCTGGGGATAGAACATTTGTAAAATATCAGTTTAAGATTTTATAAATATCAGACTAACTACAGAATACATTGTTGTGCATTGCTACATAAGTTTATGTTCACACTCTCCGGATTTAGAAAATACAGAAATGACATAGCAACAACCTTTCTACATTAAAATCTATGAGAAATGACCAAAAGGCAGCAGCCTTTAAATAGGTGCTGGTTTTCAAAAACAAAATACTGATGGATAATAAGCTGAGCAGCGGTGGTAGGATGTACAATATAGGAACCCACCTTGTAACTGACACAGAGGGGCACTTGGGGGATCTTAATGTAGATGAACGAGTTGTTCATGGCAGCCCGTTCCTTCATCTTATCAATGTCATCAACAGGATGCTGTATGAGGAGAGGAGATCACAGCCGGCCATGTTAATACATTTCGTTTTTCCAAATGTTCATTTATTGGAGAAAAAAAACAGAACAGGAAAAAGAAGCATAGTAGTACCTCAGGGGGTTTTCTGAATGACCTCCTGACCCCTGAAGTACGGTTCAGTCCCTGTGTGACACCTTTGCTAGGGCCCATAGCCCCCATGGTGTCTTCTGATAGCTGCCTGGGCTTGACAGGGATACCTGGGACACACAGAAAAGCAGCATGAACACGGTGGCCTCTGGCTGACACTCTGCCCTACACTCTATACTCCCACTGAGAGTCTCTGAAGAGAGTCTCTGAAGAGCATGCACGCACATGCACAGTCACAGTCATATGCATGAGAGGCAAGGTCACATGAGTTGAGAGAGGCTTTTAATAGCTTGGAAGGATGACATAATAATAGCAACATGGGTATCTAATACCACACAAAGGACGGGCATAGAGAAGGTAAACTACCACAGTTTGTTCATTTGGGGCACCATGCATTTCAGGCAGGTGGCCACATTTATAGAGGATGGAGAGGGTGTGGGGGAGCTAGTTCTCAAGATACAGCTGCCTGCAACACTTGGCCTGTACGTACCAGTAGTAACCAATCGGGACTTGTCCTCTTCATCAGTAACGTCCTCTTCCTCAACATTTCTTCCCGGGAAGAAAAATCCCATCATCCTTTTGAAGAACTGGTACATAAGTTGTATGGTGAGAGGCACCACGTTCACCTAACAATGGAAACATTTGGCATTGAGCACCATGTTCAAATTCCAATGACAATGGCCACAAATTGAATTTCCCTCACCTCGAAATGTTCCTTGACAGAGATCCCTCCCACTGGAGGGCGCACTTTGCTGAAGATTCGCAAACCAAACTGCCGGCCTGAAAGACAGGGACTCTGAGGTCGGAGTACCACCTGTGAGAGAAATGGAATGTTCTTTTCAGCCTGTAGCAACACATTAATGCTCTGCAGTCACTCTTTATGAAACATTCCATGAACACAGATGTGATCCTGCTAAAGAATGTCCACGACACACATTGATGTTAAACAGAAGACAATGCTCAAATGATGATACAAACAGAATATGATATACACCATGAAGGCTGGAGATGCATTTATGATGAGTCCTTGGGCACGGTTACAACAATAAGTTCTTGGGTGCACATGCAATGGTGAATATCACACTATCTGGGCTGGGAGCCCGTGACATTGATCCCATCTGGACAAACAAGTTGGAGTCAACACAGACGTAAAAAGGTCTGTTACTGTACATACCCTCACACGCTGCACAGAGGAAACCAAGTAGAATGTTATTAAATAAAGCCCGGGAGGTTGTGTGGATACACCTTGACAACAATCTTCAGCACTGAACAAACTTCTAAAAATGAATCATTGTTATGGATGACTTTGAACAGGTTTGTCAGTTGCATCCAACCGTTATGTTTTATACTGTATGCTGCTAAGAAGACACCCCATAAGATGGGACCATTACACCCCTAATACATACATACACTGCATTATACCCTGTATTTTTAACCAAACACGAGTGGCTGATTTACCTTATATGAGGCATTGGGCAACAGGTTGTTCATTGTGAACCAGCCCAGTTCCAGGAGATGCTCTGCTGTGTCATCAGACTTGTTCAGCTGTAGAGAAACAATTTGTAAGCTCAAAAACTGTACATCGGTGAAAAGCTTTAATACATATATATCTTTTTGCAACTTGATAACATTAACAGCTCTAAGCTCCACCCATGCCCTTACAATATCACAATTCCTTAATAATGAACTCTAGTCAGTAGTGGAGGCTCCTCCCCGTGCCCACCTTGCTGTACATAAATCTCTTCAGCTCCAGCTCTGCGATGCCGAGCTGGCCGTCCTCCTCGGTTAAACACCAACGAGCCTGGGCAAAGTATATCTCCGTTCTCCTCACCACACTCACATCCTCCGGGGGTTTACGCAGCTCCAGTTTGTTTGCCCGCTGCAGCTGGAAGTCCTTAAAACACCTGTGCGAGAGGAAGGAAGAGGAGAAAACGAAGGCATAGAAATATTTGTAAGTATACTGTAGATGGAACATTTCATAGTAACGCTGTGCTTCCATGTTAAACATGACAGAGGAAGGATTCATAAATCCATGATATGTTCAGTGATGAATGGTATTCACAGCAATATGCGTCATCGGTAAGTTGTGTGCTTATGACCAATCTAGTATAATACATATTATGTCAATGGGAAAAATATGGTTTAGAAAAAATATATAATAACTTATTTGTGAAGCAGATTTCATACATAGTATTGCAGCTCAAAGTACTTTCCAGGCAGTACTAGGACAGCTACACAACGCAGAGACAGAAAACAAGAAACAAAATCAATAACAATGATTGTAAAGAATGTCAACATAAAAGTCAAAAGCCTAATTCATGCTCTATGGCCGAAGATAGCCAACCTACAAGTCTAGGTCAGCTACTTTCGACAAGAAGTATGAATCAGGCAAAATGTGGTCCTTCCAGCATGCAGTGTTGGCTGTATGAGTGATGAAGGGAGACCTGATTAGGATGTTAAGCTCTTCACTCTTCATCTGCATGTCCGTTTTCTCCTGGTGGAGCTGGTCCTGCAGCCTCTGGTTGATTGCAGACAGTTCACCCCCACTCAGCTCCTCAGGCTGGGCCTGCAAAGTAGGTAATGCACATTCAACACATATGGAATCTAATTCCACACTTTGCAATTGAATGGTCTGACTGAAGGAAATGAAAACCTCCAACATAATTCAAATGGACTGAAATACAGTGAGATGGGCTGTCTGTATGTATAGCCAGCCACCTTCCTGTATATTCAGGATGTGATTTAGTAAACAAAAAGAAAACAACCCCCCCCCAGAGATTGAAAGTCACTGCCTCCAGACTAAACACACCCCTGCATGTATTAACCCATTAAGACCTGGAACTGTGTCATTTTTAGATTTGATGGCTAAAAAGCATTATTTTACACGTTGGGCTATTCAAAAATAGCAGATATACAAGCTCATAGCGCGGCACCGAGTGCCGTGCTACGAGCTTGTAGATCTGCTATTTTTGAAAAATCGTGAAAACGTGTGCAAATCTTTGAATATATATGTTTTAAAGCGAACATTTTTAACTCAAATCTTTGCTTCTGGGGGTCCCTGGAACAACATATTTTGATGGGGGTCCGTGGCCAAATACATATAATTTTGGGGGTCCTTGACATGAAAAAGATTGAGCACCACTGATATAGAAACATAGGTTTTTCAGAAAACTGTTGAGATTTAGGAGACATGTAGAATCGGCTTCAGGTCTCAATGGGTATTAGGATTATGTAAAAGACTACTACATTGGCTGGTGTGGCTCTGTGTTGTGACTCACTCTGATGTTGGAGTAAATCTGTTTCTCCAGGCGTCTGATCTGGGCAACGTGCTGCCTGACTGCCTCCTGAAGATGCAAGATGCTGCTGCGCTGCTCTTCAGGGTTACTGGAGATCTCCAACTGGAAACGCACACGCTGCTTCTTCTCACTGTGCTCCTGGACACACCACATGGACAAAATGCGATTTAAGCGGAGAACTTACGCGGGAAAACTATTATGGACCTTTTTTTGTAGGCCAATAGCTGTTCTAGGTCAAACAGTTTTAAACTGGATGTTCAAAAGATTGGAATTAACCTTCTTAACACTTGGGGTGCCAGAGGTTTATTAAAAAAATGTACGTTGAGTGCCTGGATTTTTAACAATTTTTGAACCTTTTTCAAGTAGTCACAAAATATTTTCAGTGATCACCGTCCTCACGGTGATCCCCTCATTACACACATAGAGGTCTCGTACAATCGGGGGGAAAAAATTAAAAACATTCGGTAATCCGTTCCATAGTTGCAGCCAGTTGAAAATAGTCAAAAATACATTGTAAAAACAAAAAGTACACAGGAGCAGAGATACAGGCTTTTGAAGTCATAAGTTAACCAGGAAGTGGATTCAAGTCTAAATCTTCGAAAAATGATATCTCCTGGTGCTGTGAAGGGAAAAAAACAAACATTTTTTTTCTTCAAAAAACATATATATACGGTTTTGGCACTCCATGGTTGTATTTCCAAAACCGTATATATACGGTTTTGGCACCCAATGTGTTAAGAAGAACGTCCAGTTATGGGTGGTACAGAAAGCATTGATAGCGGTCTACAGGACCTCTAAGACAAACGGCTATTACAAAGTTGACTCCCTCTCCTACCTTGCGCTTGGGTTCGACGTGCAACAGCAAGTTGTTCACTATGTCCAGAATCATAGCATACTGGACAGGGTTAGAGGAGATCTCTAGGTCATGGTGGATGAGGGTAAAGGTGTCCACAGCCCCTGGAGAAGGGGAGAAAAATATTAGGTCATATTTCTTTTTTATTTATTTATTTGCCTGAACAAAATGGTAGGTTTCCTTGTCATAAAGTTCAGTTCTACATGTTGAGTTGAGTGTCAAGCCATAATCTGTCAATGTTGTAATATAGTTATTTAAACAGGACAGGGTCTAATAACTTTGTGGTTTCCGTGTGAATCTCTGATGCATACTTAGGACGTAAAGTCTTGTCCAAATACGGAGGGATGTTGTTAAGGCGGAACTGAGAATATGAATTCACAACATTCTACAAAAAAGGGGGCTAGGGCCTTTTCTGGCGGTTCTGGACAACCGACACCGGGCACGGCACTCTTTCCGGTCAGCTGCAACGTGCGCGGCAAATTTGAAGTTGGTCGGTGGAGCGGTTCTCGAGATACGTGGATTACAGATGTACATACCTATGTACAGAGATACCTTGCATTTATTGTAAGATATGGGAGACCAAAAACATACCGGCCTGCTTTTTAAGCAAGTCCTCCTTCTCATGGTTGTTCCGCAGCTCTGGTGGCTTAATCTGTGTGGCCAGCTCTGGATCGATGTCATGGCTGTAGCCGATGTAGAACATGCGGCAGCTACAGCGGGAGATTATACGCTGCACCTGCTGGCTCTCATTGACCTGGGCTGGCTGGTTCCAGTCTGCAACATAAGTAAGATGAATCCATTAAATGCAGGGTTAAATGCAATTACTGTGTCCAGCTATGAATGACCTTTCACAGCCATATAAAGTTAAAGAGGCTACTGCTGATATTATACATAAAATGTATTATTATCATCATTATTATTAAAAGGGGTGAGTGCGTGTACGTATGTATCTACCTGTGGTGGTGCTGACCATTCCTCCAACAGCCTGGCCACTCTCCATCAACTCCTGCACTGAGTCCAGGTTGCGCTCCCTGTGCTCCTCAATGTTTTTCACCTGAATAAAAAAATCCAAAACCATTATACATGACGTGGTAGCTAATAAAGTAGGAAACAGACTACTGAAGATTTACTAGCAACGCAGGCTTAGTGCATGCTACAGAAGAATGCCTGGCTGTGAAGTAAATCATATGAGCTATATATGTGAGGCATGGCATGTATACTGTATGCTCTGAAACCATTAAAACATGAGGAATTGTAAGTGATAAAGGTTAGTACAGAGGATTCAAACCATCCTAACTATTAGCTGGAGTGGCAGCCAATGAACAGTGCCTGGGGAGCGGGGAGGAGCTGGGATCCAGGATCAAACTTTCCACATGCACAGGCAACCGCTATAGCTCCCCGAGTCAGTGTTGCTCCAAATACCCGCTAGCCATTTATAGCTTGCCACTGTGCTATATCACCTATCCATCGATCATAATACACACCTCCAACCACAGTCCATTGATTGTAATACACACCTCTAACCACAGCTGCCGCTCATCATGTTCAGAGGGGTTGGGCTCCATGGTGGCAAAGTACTGCATGCCATCCAGCATGCAGGTCCAGGTGGTCTTCTGCTTGAGAGAGTCATTGTACCAGGCTGGGTGATGCTCACACTGAAACAGCTGAGCCTTGGCTGCAGACACCAGTACGCAGCCTGCCGTCTCTGTGCCTCGTAACATCATCTAGGCAAAGGAGAGCAGAGGAGGATTACAACAATAAACCTCCCCTGACTAGCTAGCATAAAACAATTCAATTGGCTAGAAGGTAAATTAGCAGTTACCTGACAGTTGACCAACTCGATGAGCCAGTTGCGGTTGTAAACATCGTCAGTCTGAGAGGCTGCGATGCCACACAGCTGGTCGCTCACACCCGAGTCCTCTTCTGAGAACACCACAAATTTATCAGTCTCCTCGATCAATTTCTGGAGCATGGATGTTCCTATAGACAGAGGGGAGGGGGGTGAATGAACAGTAGCAGATAATGGAAGTGAGAGAGAGAGAGAGAGAGAGAATCCAAGTTATCCTTATTCTTCAGAGTGTCATTACTATGTAAGCAAACTCATAGGACCACAATCAGAATCAGAATCAGGTTTATTGTCACATCACAGGGTTACAAGGTAAAAAAGTGGGTGAAATTCGTTTTTTTACATCATTCCCATCGCAACGTTAGTTTCCATAGAAAGAAGAGGGGGGGAGGGAGAAGAAGAAGAGGGGTGGGGGGTAAGTGGGAAGGAGATCAAACAAGAGAACAGCAGAAAGGCCAAAGAAGTTATCTACATATTTACAAAAGTACCTGAGATAAGAAACAAACTAAGGTGCCTGAGCATAGCAGCAATGTATGTATACTGTGCATGATATGCTTATGGACGTTAAGGTGCTTAGAATGGAAAGTCCCCAGGACTTTTTTTGTGTTATCCTTTTAGCCCAAATGTCTGACTGTACCTCGTGCTGTTTGTCTAATGAAGTATTCAATCAATCAATAAAACTCCTCACCTTCATTCTGACTTTTCTCTGGCCGGCTGACAGAAGGCATGGTGGGGGTAGTGGGGGCTGTGGTAGGAGAGTAGTTGGAGGGGGAACGTTTGAGCTTCTTGGCCTGCAGCTCACTGTCGATCCTCAGACCTTTCAGCGCTTCGGTGGAGAGGTTCCGCTTCAACACGGATGCCTTTTTATAACCGTCATACAGCCCAAAGGCTATGTTCCTGTTGGCGGTGGTCCAGGAGGCACGCAGGTCCACCAAGCGCAGCTTGTGTGTGTAGGGGGCATTGCTCTCATCCGTGAGGTTCACCTCCTCACAGAAGTAATCAAAAAGTCTCAATTAATAACAATAACATGAGTGACGGTGACGTGTACAGAAACATAGGCTAAACACTTTTCTACCGACCAAAAGAACCACCGGTTCCCTCCTACCTCCTCCATGCGGTTGCTCTGTCGCTGGTAGCTGAGCGAGGACAGGCTGAGCAGGTGGGTCTTGTTCACCGTTAGCTGGGCGGTCATCTGATGGTCAGCTGTGTCATCCCAGGTGGAGGCCATCAGGTGGACAGTTACTTCTGATAGATCGCTAACCATCTGGGTCACATTCCACTCAGAGATCAGTCTTCTCATCACAGTTCCAGCTGAGGGGCCACATGAAAACACGCACGCACGCACGCACACACACACACACACACACACACACACACACACACACACACACACACACACACACACACACACACACACACACACACACACACACACACACACACACACACACACACACACACACACACACACACACACAATCAGACGAACATGCTACAAAATCTCATATATTGGGGGACTAATCCAGTCCATTTCTCTGAAAGGGTGCCATGTGGAAACTCTTACCCTGTGGGATAAGTCTCTGTGCTCCTCTGGTGAAGACATGTCCTTTGTTGCATTCCACCTGGATACCTCTCTGCTGGGCAAAGGAGGCCCAGTAATGTACCTGCAAGGTAAAAAAAAAAAAAGAAAACAACATTGCTACATTAGCAGTGGCCTGAGAAAATATGCAAATGAAGAACAAAAAAGAGAAAATGGTGAATAACTTGAGTAAAAAGGTGCAGTATGTTTAGTAAAACAGGACAAAAACGTGCAGATATTACTAAGACGATAAATATGTCTAAAAGTGCTGATTTCAAGGTAAATAGATCAGCTCAGGGTGTAATAAGGCAGCTTTGATAAAACATTAGCCGTGTTCTGGTGGCTCAACCAGTTAGTACTCTTGTCCAATGTCCTCTCCTCTGTACGAATAAAGCAGGACTGACTTTCAATAAACAACAGAAGAAAATACGTACTTGTAGTTCGGGGAAGGAAGCAGTGTAGGACAACTGCTTGTAGTGTTGACCCAACTTCTTGCGTATAGGCCTGAGGCTATGGAAGAGCTTGCCTCTGCAGATTGGCCGAGACACACTGGTCCAGGTGGCCCAGAAGTTCTGCATCCAGCGCAGTGTGCTGCTGTACAGGAGGAGTCTGGGCTGGCAAGGCTCTGAAAATAAGGAATGTAAATCTTATTCAGCACGGCCATCTCTTTTCCTTATTACGAGCAAAAGACTGTGATGGAATTAAAGCACTGGGTCTGACTGGATTAAAAATAGATCTGGTGATTATGCTCGCACATGAAAGGAATTTCACACTGCTGAGGTGTTACAGAAGCCCAGATTGCTTTGATAGTGGCCTTCAGCTTGTCTGTAATGTTGGTTCTAGTGTCTCTCAATCAAGCACAGTAATACCATGGTCAGCAAACCAATTATTTAGTCGTTTTTGCACAATGGGCAGGTGCCAAGTCCAGCTCGAAAAGGAAGAAGTGGACACCAGCTGATTACATGGTGCCCCAAATCATCGCAGACTGTGGAAACTTCACACTGGATTTAACCCATTAAGACCGGGAACGCACCTGTGTAATTTTTTTATTTGAGCTAAAAAGCATTATTTTACACTTCGGCTATTATAGCAGATATATAAGCTCATAGCGCGACACCCGAGTGCTGCGCTACGAGCTTGTAGATCTGCTATTTTCGAAAAATTGTGAAAAAGCGGGCAAATCTTTGAATATATGTATTCTTGTAAAGCAAACATTGTCAACTCCAATCTTTGCTTCTGGGGGTCCCTGGAACAAAAGATTTTGAGATGGAGGTCCGCGAACAAATGCATATCATTTTGTGACCCTAGGAATGTGACACTTGTAGCCTATTTCCTGGACATGTCTGAGTGTAGTGGCTCTTGGTGCACCGGCGCAAGCCCCAACACTTTTCTACAATATTTAAAGTTTTTTTACACCCACCATAAAAAGTAAGGCATCTGACATCACTGAGTTATGTGTGCATTTTCTCTACAAGGGCCTCTTTAAGTGCCATTTGCTAAATCCATTCAGAAGACAATTAATAATATGCCCTATAAATATAATACACTCACCTGTACCACCTGTACCAGAATGTGGGTTAAGGTCCATAGTGATGGAAGGGTTGAGGTTCTCAGAGCGGAAGGCTCTGTAGGAGTCATGAGGGTTTCCTGAGGTGACATCTGCAACATTCTCCGCACAGCAGAGCATTACAGCATGATGGTCATGGGGGTTACCATGGCAGAGCCACTGCAAGTCAAAGGTCATGTGTAGGTTGGGCAGGTGTAGGAAACAGATATCATCATACCTGACATGGGAGAAAAAAAGAAACGTATGATGTATAAAACATATTTTTTGGAATACAGGAGGCTTTGCAGTTGATCATTGAAATGCAACATCCAATATTTCATCTTACTTTGAGGCCGTCCTGACATTAACATCAAGGTCCCCTTTGAAAACAAACTGCCCAGGGTTCCAGGCAAAGTTTAGGTTATTCCATTCCCAGTGCATGTTTTCCGTTGTGTTGTAAGGGTCCTGTAAAGATTCAATATATCTGTTCATCTCTTCAATAGAATATACTTTTTTGTTTTGGTAATGAAAACAGTTTGGTTAACACAGGAAATAGCATACTATAATTCAAACTATGGCAAGAGGCAGGAACCACCCAAATGCTCCCAACATGTGTTTATGCAACTTTTACGTTAATTTGTGATGTTTAAAAGGAGCATGTCACGCATTTTCAACCTTATCTTCGTAGAATTGGTCCTCACTGATCCTCATTATAAGGTGACACAATAATGAGTACAGAAATGATTCCATCTTATGTCTGAGCTTTATTGAGGACTATACATGACGATAGATTGATCTTGATGAAATGGGTGAAGTGGTACTTTAAGTTAATTGAATACTTCAGTGTTGATAAATAAAAGATTTTGTATTGTACATATGTAATTCTCCTGCCTCCATATTTTCACTGAAGACAAACAGCAGGGTAATGAGTGGATGCTTGTTATTTTACCTCTGTAGCCAGCTGGTGAAGGTTGGCGTGATCGATATCCATGACCCAACGTCCGTGCATCAGGAGACGACTTTTATCCCACCAGGCGAGGGGAGGTGAAGGGTCCTCTGTGGGTTTGGTTAGCAGGTCAGCCACCTGGCCAATCAAAGTCCAGGCAGGGTCCCAACATGGTCCCCACACAATAGTGTACAGTGATATGTTGGCTGAGGAGAGAAAAAAGTAAGTGAAAGTACATTACAAGGACTTTGAAAGACCCAACAAGTAAAATGCCTTTAGATGGATTGTGCTGAGGCCTTAGCACAAAGCTATAAAAGCTTTTCCCGGACTCACATTTGAAATCGTAGTAGAACTTGAGTGGCGGCATATTCCTGTGGACTGTCACATCTCCCCACGGTAAGCCAAGAGGCAAAACCTCTTTGCGATGAGCCCGTGGATGTCCATCCTGCTCTGTCCCAATTAGACGCCCCGACAGCTCCCAGTCTCGGATCTCAAACAGGTAGCGTGGGTAGTCCCGAATTCTCACTGTTAAGAGAAACGGTAAACCTTTTTACCATTTAAAAAATAGCAAAATAAATACATAAATAAAACTAGAAAATGTGCTCCTCGGAGCACAAGTCTCCGCCAGCAGACTTGTGTTGGGAATGTTGGGAATGTTCTAATTCTTATGTTCTAATTCTCTAGGAATTTATTCCAAGATTGGAACTTTTTCTGCTAATATCTCCTGACTAAATGTTAGCTTGGCTGATGGCACTGATGTCACTTCGTGAGTCACCTATTTATAGGTATGTATTTCGTCATGCGTCTCGCTAGCCAATCAAAGCACACCCTTTCAACATAAACAAAAACATACTCTCCACCATGCCGAAGGCATAATGTAATGCTGAGATCTCTGTAATTACATTTTCCTTCCCCATTAAGTTTTACCTACTATATTCCCTCTGTACAGGATAATCACCGACATGAACAGTAAAACCACCATTTTGTGTTAACTAACCCAGATAGGCAGAGAGTTTGAACTTGACAGCGCGACACCACTGAACCACCAAAGGCAGTCCATCCCTGGGGAACGGGCTGATCCCATCGATGTCCCTCAGCTGCTGTCTCACTTTCTCTGGCCCGTGGAGCGAGTGGTCGGCCAGGACTACCAGCTCCAGGTCTGATACCACCCAGGTCAGGAGGGACTTCCTCATGGGCGTGTTGGAGTACAGGCGGCGCGAGCGCTGAATGTAAATCTCGATGTGCTTCTTCTCCAGCGACGTGTACAACTCTTCGATCTTCCTGGCTGGTAGCAGCTCCCCGTGCTGCTTGCGCAGTTCAACCACCTTCTTGTCAAGCAGCTGCAGCCGCTTGGCACTCTCCTTGCTCTCGTCCTTCATGAGTTCGTAGTTGTCGCGCAGCTTGATCTCGAACGTGTCGTCCAGGAAGACGAAGGAGAACTGGCTGATTTTGAAGACGAGGTCGGGCGGCAGGCACTGGGCGATGGCGGACGGGCTCGCTGAGCCGTGCAGGGTCTTCAGCCACTTCTGCACGCTGATAGCCTTGTCGAACGTGTCAGAGAAGTTGTACTGGTATGGGAACTCAACAGCCAGGCTCGGGCAGGTCAGGACCCAGACACGGTTCTGCGGGGTGGTGAGGAAAGGGAAGGGGTCTCTGTGCAGCTGCATCTCTGTCAGTTCTTGGTGCATCTGGACGTCGAGTTCTTTGAAGGAGAAGATGTCGTTGCCATCAAAGTTGAGGTGCAGGTGAGGAGAACGCACGTGGACGGAGCCGGTGTGCACGGTGAGGGAGAGGGTTTGTGTGTGCAGGCAGATGTAGTTCAGCTCAGTCACGTGGGCCCTGAGGCGAGTGCGACCGAGATCGACACGCACGCACAGCTCCTTGCCCTGGCCTGGAGATGATTCACTGCCTGCCAGTTTGACTGCATTGTCCGTCCCTTCTTCTGCACAAAGCATAGTCCCACAAGCATGTGCTTCAGTCATGTGCTGGTACAAGAACATGTGGTCAGAGGGTGTCCACTCCACACTGAGCCCCTCCTCACATTGAACCTGGATGAGAAGCGACATGATAAAAACATGAACACTTTGTTGTAGGGGTGGGCGATACATGTTGTAGGGGTGTGCAATACAGTATGCAAGCTATTTTTAAATGAACCATATGAATAATTCAACATTGAGATTGAAAATGCATCTTTCAATAGGATGAAGACAGACAATTTATCAAAAATAATTTCCTCTCCAGCTTCACCTTTTATGGGGAAGACAAATTTCATTCAGATAAAGAGAGATAATTACAAACCATGTATGTACATTGTTTCGTTGTGGAATTAAGTGTGTTCAGAGAAAATGCAACAAGCAATATCAAATGATCATCTTTTGGTCTGTAAATATCACGCTATACTTCGAAGTCAAGACAATGTGTATATATAATTTGCATCATCATGTCAAATCAGTAAGGGCCTATGAAGAAGAGCATGACAATCAGAGTGGACATGCAGTACCTCCAAAGTACAGGTGGTGGTGTGATGATGGAAGGCTATGGCAGTGAGTTGGACAACAGGCATCAGGGTTTGGGAGGCCGGACAACAAGGCTCCGTATTTTCTGTTAGTGTCTTCAGCACAGATAAACTAACACCCTGTAGAGATAGGCTGGAGCTCTCCCCAGTACCCAGGACCCGAACCGTGTCCACCCGCAAAGATACAGCACCTAAGGAGAGCAGGTTAATGTCAATAATGGTGACAGAAGGTTTGAGGTTTTGGTCCCTCTTGACAAAATGTAATGCATCATGTTTTTGAAGACTGGCTATATGTACATCCACTCAAGTCTGCCTTCAGTTATATACATCCACACAAGTCTGTCTTCAGTTATACATACACTCAAGTCTGCCTTCAGTTATCTGAAGTAATTGTCACTCGGTTCTTGAACTACACCCTTTTAATAGATGAAGACATACTCGACATTCTGTAGTGTAGACTACTCTTTCATGCACAAAAATAATGGAGAATATTGTGAAATGCATACATTAGTCCCTGAAAGCTTAATATGAAATATATATATCATGAACAACAAACATGCTTATTCTTACAGTTAGGGGTGTGCCGATACACTAATTTCACGAAACGATACGATACGATATTTGGCTCACAACTTCGATACGATTTCGATACGATACGCACTTTTTTTAATATGAAAATATATGGAGGAGAAAAAAAGAAAATGCAAACAAATAATTCTGTTTTTGCATTATTCAGACATGCAAACTTGTAGCTTTTCAGCTACAATAGCCGTTTTGAATCCAAATAGTATGACACCTGACCCGAAAAAAAAAACATGTTGTCACTCTTTTCACTTCGGGGCCGTTTGCATGCCTGATTATTATGATTGTAAAAAAAAAAAAAAAAACATTTTTTTTTTTTCAAAAACGATTTTTGTTTTTCCAAAACGATACATATCGTCGCGAAAACGTATCGCGATATATCGCGGGACGATATATCGGCACACCCCTACTTACAGTATGTCCATGTGAGAACACATCCCAGACAGCACATCTTTTCATCATTCAATGTATTAACCACATTTACTCCAGTGTTCAAAAGCATAAAGCTTACAAGCTGTGAGCTAATAGATCAGCTATTTTCTCTATTGGTCATGAAACAATGTATATACAGCAGGGCTTAGTTACCTGCCAGATTAGAGAGTGTGAACACATTCACATCATCCAGACAACACTCCAGGTGGAAGAGCAAGTGTGGGTGGACAGAGGAAAGGCTGTGGTCAGTCTCGTCAGTAGCGGGAGACACAGAGACTATATGGGAGTGCTCTGGACTATCGTCACTGGGCAGCTTGAAGAGGGAGAGCAGGCGAGACAGGCACAGGGTGCAGGTCTCTGAGAGTTCCACTTGGAATCCCTTCAGATTGGACTCCACACTTAGACTTGGAGCATGGCTGCTAGACTCCATGTGGGGTTTGTTGAAACTCCCCTGCAGATGATAATGACCCAGAATGCAGTTATCAACAGGATAATAAAATGCGACCCTCATCTTAAAGTTTCAGTAGGATTGAAAAGGTAAACCTCATGCACAACCCAAAATTGGGAAGTAGAAAAATATTTGATATTTTAGACAATTCTGTTAAGTTAAACATGACCAGCATACATTTAAACAATTTATACGCAAGAGCAATTAGAGTGCGTATATGCATGCATGTGTGTATGTGTGCACATGCATTCTTGCCAATATTTATGCATAGAAAATTAAACAACTCATATATAAGTATGTAATGAATTTTACACAGGCAAGAATAAACTGTGCCGACTTTGTCTCAGTACCTGTAGACTGAGGGAGTCGAGGATAAGTGCTTCTCCCCACACATGTTTCCCAGGCGGGTGAGGGGCCTGTTGAATATGGGACCCTTGGCCGACCCTCCACCAGAAGTGGTCCAAGGACAGCGATGCGCGTTGATGCACAGTCTGAGATTTCAGGTCTTCCTCAATTTTAATATCAAGCAGATGCTGTAGCTCTGTTGGAACGGAGAAAAAGTATTCATACAACTATCACTTCAGAAAATATTGTTCAGATTTGTTGCCGTACAGTGGTTTGATTAAAGTGCCAAAAATGGATAAAATGAGCTTAAGTGTAATGATTAACATTTTCATCTGCACCTATGAAAATAACGTATCTAATCTAGCTGGGGTTGGTATGCTTGTAAAGGCTGGAGTCAACAAAGAGAACCATACCAACAGTGAGCTATGGCAATATGCGAGAGCAATGTGCCCTTGATAATGCGGCATATCAGCTGCTGAGGTGCTTACGATAGGCTTTTCTTACGCTCAACTAGAATAATACTCTCATTTTGAGTTTCTCTGCGTGTACAAGGATTGGCTAAGTAGGCTGACGGGAGTACCTGCGTTGGCTGAGATGAAGCCAAGGGCAAATGGCGGGGTGTCTCCCAGCTGAACAGAAACATTGACGTTGGACACAGAGGAGCTGATCATCACAGGGGCATCCAGGTGAGGGAAGCGCCTGTGGGGCAGGAAGGTGTGCAAATATTCTAATGGACTATGTAACACAACAGTATGCACAAACACAACACATGAAGGGTGATGCACAAACACAAATATGGATGAAGAGGACAAAATATTTAAAGAGGTTAAATACAAAGTAGGGGATATTAGCACATCTGCACTCCTGATCCTTTTTTTAAACTGTTATATGACCCAGTTATCAATTTCGCACACTTGATACACATCCTTCACTATGCTACATAAGTAATGCCAACAATACTCATTATATAACTTAAAAGTCATTCAATAAAACATTCCAACAAATCAAATAACATATGTCAATAAACTGTGCCACAAGTTATAAATAACCTTAATATTCTATCACACAATGCTGAAGCTAGTGTTAGCAGCAAGGACTACGCAACGCAACCGCAACAGTACAATGCTTTGTTTCACTTTCCATAGCATGACGTACCTTTTTCGGTGCGCTGCTTTCCTGTGAATGAGCTGTTCCCATGGAAATAGGTCCAACCAATGGGAGAACTCCTGGTGACGGTAGTGGATGATGCACGTGTTGACTGTTACTGACCCTGAGATACCTAATGATGTTACCTAGAGGCACAAGAAGGAGAAAAATAACAGTTGAAAGTTGTCAACGGAATCATAGAATTTAGGCACTTTGGGAATGCAAAGTAACCACACACATAAAGTACCATCTGTTCACCGTACCTGAAGGACAGTCCTGAGTGTGTTCAGACAAAGGATTCTTTGTCTACTTTGAGAGAGAAGAAGTCCATCTGTTAATAAAAGAAGGAACATGATCATATAATTTGTCATCCATGGCACCCCACCCCCCCCCCCCCCCCCCGCCCCAACACACACATTGTTGAAACATTCTGGTATCAATCTGTCCACTACTAACCCTCTAAAAGGAGCTTCAGACTACTCTGAGGGAAGCTAAGCTCAGGAGTGAAGCTCTTGAGTGGAAGATGGTCGCATTCACGTCCATAGGCCAACTTCAGAGATTTCAGAGTCCAGTTCAAGTGTCTGCACGGTTGGAACAGTCATGACAAGGTGTCAACAATTAAACAAGACAGTAAATGAGAAAACATATAAAACGAATATTAAAAACATTTGATAGAGAATCCTACCAGAAGGTTCAGGTAGGGTTTGATCCAACACCAATTTGGAGAATTTACCTGTCTGACGGCAGGTGTCTTCATTGATGGGCACCAAATCATGCTTATTAAGATTATAGCTAAATAACAGCAACCCTAAATACATACCTGCTAAATATACAGTATATGAGATTGGTGACTAACCTTTTTTGGCTGTGCATGGATAACGTTATATTGGTGTTCTCAAATTCCACATTGACATTCTGGGGAATCAGCTGATGGCACTGTTCCACTGCTTCAGTTTGGATGAACTCAACGCTTTCACCATCTAAAAATGAATGTTAGAAAATTGTTATCAGTGCCTAACAAAGGCTAGAGTTGGTCAAAAGATGTTTTCTAATTTATTCTTTATTCAAAGCAATAAATGCTTCTTCGATGTTTCTACCAGAAGCGCTGCTTTAGTGTTTGTCCTGTGGTTTGGTATTAACAACTCTGCACAGAGGAGCACCTTCTGGGTCACTATTCATCCGGTACCTTCTTGAGTACTCCATTTGCTGTTTTTTTTATTATGGTGTGGCCAAAGACCAAGCCTTCGCTAGTATATAGTTTGTCTGTAAGTATCTTGGCCTGTCCTGAAAAGTAGGCCAATCACAGTTCATGCTGTTATAAGCATGACATCAAATGAACACAAATTCCTGTCATGGCATCTTAATGAATACAACGGTCGACCCAAAACACACTTGCCCCGGGTCAAATCCGGCGAGGTCTGAACGGTCTGACCCACGTACGTATGTCTAGCCACCAAAGTCCACTCGCCCCAGTCAAATCCAGCAACCTCGGAGCGGTCGTACCCAATGTATTTCTGACCACCAGAACCTCGGCCACGTTTGACGTCTTGGGGGTACCGCTCAAAAAAGGGGGGCGACCGTGAATCGGGGCGAGGGTTCCGGTTACCATCCTAACGACAGTGTGTCACAAGAAATTTGGCATTGATCGGTCCGACGGTTCGTGAGATTAGCTCCGGACAGAGACACAGAGAGACAGACAGACACAGACCCTCTTATACACGGGTACCTCTTTCAGATCCATGCAAGTATAAATACTAATACAATATCACATTTTAAACTAAATAACAATGTTAACAAAAGACATATTAATCATACCATAAAGTGGTTTCAAAAAACATTCTGATATTTCAGAATGGCTCACTTGTTTACTCACCACGTGCATTTCGAGTGCTCTTTGAGGGAGATGGCAGTAACAGAAGCTCACTGAGGAACAGGCCCTCATGCAACTCTGCCAGAAGAGTTCTCACACACAGGGACAGACATCCTGGCTTCAGTTCTGGCAGGCTCACATCTCCAGAAAGCAGCAGGCTCAGGGACACTTCAGCAAGACATATGTCCTGCACAGAATATAATGACAGGCAAACACATTTTGTCACGCCTAAAGACATTTTTAATTCTGTCTCAATGTTAAAAAAAAATCACTGCCTTATGACACTCACCAATCCATTGCTTTTAAGCACTTTACTGCTTAGCTGCCCAACGGATAAATCCCATGCCAACCTGTGAAAAACGTTTCCAAATTATTTGTATTAACTTGTATTATTCTCAGAGCACCTGCAGTAGATAGTGAAGCAGTGGGGTGTGCAGTGCTTGGTTACCTGTTACTCTGGTAGTCAAGTAATGTGGTAATTCCTGTGATAGTCATGTGCCACAGAGATTCTGACAGGGCAAGGTTCAGCACCATCACATTGATAGAGTCAATGTGGAATGACAGGAACGACAGAAGCTGAGAACAGAGGATCAGAAGTAGATGTTTAGTCAGCAAATCATTTTACTGAAAACCATTAGCCCTAGTAGTAGTAATAGTACACTAGTATTAGTCTTCATACCTGTGAAAGACATTGTAGGGCTTTGGGGTTGATTGGAACTTTTCCTGAATTGCTCCCATGGCTCTTCTTTACCAGAGGTCTCAGTGGCACTTGCAAGTCAAACCTCACTCTGGTTTCACCAACACACAATGCCAGGTACCTCCTGGAACACAAACAAATCACTGAATGAAGTCACATCGCCTAAAGCAATGTAGTAACAAGAATGTATCTGTGTTAGTTGAATAACATCAAACATAAAAAAGAGTAACAATCTGAGCACTTACGGCAAGTCTTGGTTTAAAAGTTTACTTGAAATCCATATTCTGTCAATTTCCTGTAATATAATAGTTATGTACAGATTTCAGAAATGTGACAAATCAAGACAAATGACAAGTGATGTACAAGTGTTCATAACATGAGCAAAACAGAAATGGTCTTGAGTGCTCAGGAGTTCATATACCTGTGATGAAGGTGCTCTGTGGTAAGTTTGGCAAAAAGTTTAATGTTTGAATGTTAACAGTACTGGGTTAAAAAACCCACACGTATCATAGTGCAATTCCCCAAAAATACTATGTATAGACAATAGATTCCATTTTAAAACCCACATGTAGCGGCACAAACAGCCTTCTTATGGGCGTAGCCCTCAGCAAACAGTTACCCCTTTAGAACATCCATCTATAAATTCCAAGAATATCTTTCTGTTTGTATGTCTGTTTGTACATCACATAGAGTATCTTGAGAACCGTTCATTGGATCTATTTCACACCCGGGTGTACATATGGTTATAGTTGCTTTCATTGCATTCTTATTTTCCATTATTATTTATTTACTTTGTTAATCTCTTATTACTTTTTTCATCTATACATTTGGTGTAGCCATTTTGTAGTCATATATCATCTGTGAGTACATTAGCTTCCAGTCCAGGTGTTTGTACTCGAGGGTAAACTGTGTGCTGAGGGCTCCGCCCTGAAAAGGGCTGTTTGTGCCGCTACATGTGGGTGGTAACTCGGGTTCTGTTTTTACATGCACACCTACTGTATTTCACCATGGAATAGCCATCTTAATAAATGCTTTTAAACCTTTTGCCAAAATTGGGACAATGAGCACACTAATTACTTGTTTTATAAAACAAGTGTCTAAGATTAAACATTAAAATGTAATGTTTAATGCTGTGTTAGTGCTCAGTACATCCAAGTGGTGTAAATGGAGCTTGAGGTGTGACCTACCAGAGTATGCTGGGGATGAAACTGGATACTAATTCCCTGGACCGAGAACAGCCCTACAGATTTGATCTTCAGCTCAGCATTTAGTGCATTTTGGAACAATCTCACAAGCCACCTAGAAGTAAGACACAAAAGAACGATGTGTTGATATCTTGTTGGTATCTGTGACCCATCCAATTACAACAAACATTAGGACAAGAAACATCTAGGCTACCTCTCATTATGAATATGTGCAATCTTGGCTTTATCCGATAGCCTACATCACATTTTCAATCTAGCATAACTATGGACATTTGCTTGGTTATCTTATTAGGTTTCATCCACAGGGCCATAGTGTCATTTAAGTTTCTGCACTACACCCAGTTCTAGTTGGCATAAGTTAACTCTTGCACAAGCTGTGCCGTTTATAACCTGAAAACACATTTCTTGGCACCAATTGATGCTTGGTTGGTTATTATTTGACAAGTCACATGATGCATGCAATTTAAAGTTCACACCAGATCGAGGTGATCTGGCCAGGACAGGAACTTCAGTAAGCCATTTCAGATGGAATAGCATTCTTACCTGAAAATAAGGACAGAGATCAGCGTTATTCCCAGCAGAACAACTGCAAGGAAGGAAATCAGCCAGAGAGACATTCTGTCCCCACTTGTTCTTCACACCCAAGTCACGGTCATGGAGCTGCTTCTCTTCTCTTGTGTCAGCTGCTCTGAAGGTGGAACAGATCTTCTTCTCTTGAGCACAAAACACCTGTCATTCAGCCACTTCCTCCTTGGTACAAATGAATAAATAACGTTACGAAGTAGTACTAAAAAGGAAGAGTCGCGTTTGGCAGAGTTGACGTCAGCTGTGCAATGCAAACGTCTGTTTACTTTAGCTTAACGTGGCTAGCTGACAGTGCTAACAGTTTGCAAAACAAACGTAGAACGCCGCCCCCCCGCTTGTTAGCTAGATAGATAGAAGTCAAACTGTAGATGCACCCTACAGTTAAGTGTATTTATCTATCTGCCTATGTTAGTTATTGCCCTGCCTGTATACATTAACAAACTCTACTAGCCTTACATAATGCTTCGGCTGCCGCCGCGTCACAATGTAGGGAATGTATAGCTTTGTCGCGCAAAAATGACGTTTTCGTCCCCTCTCCCCAGAGAAACTATTAATTTAAATCAATGGCAAAAAAAAAAAAACTAGAAAGTTAACTACTAGAGGAGTAGCTGCCGTACGATTCAGACACTTATCTTATCTGTCTGTCTCTTATATGTCAACATGATTTGTGTGCATGGGGATCTCATCTTAAACAAGCTACGTGCTTAACTGAGCTATCCAGTTTAGTAGACCTTGTATTGCGAATTTGTACTTCCATGTACTGTTATGTACTGCCATGTACTGTTCTCATGTCTTACTAAATAAAGTACATCAATCAATCAAACACGCGTTGAGAAACGTTCATTTTAAGCTGTACTGTACTGTATTATTATTGCCCTATAATTGTTAATTAAAAGCTATGAGCAAGTATAAAGTTATTTATGAAGGACGTGCAACACATCCCGTACCTTAATTTTTGTGCCAGTCCCGTTGCATACCGAGTGTGTATTCTTGCCAGAGTAACCACACAACTGTCCAACCAAGGAAAGGGAGTGTAGCCATGTAGTCAGTTCCTGACTGTCTACCCAGTTCAGTTCAGCAGTATGGTACCAGCACAGCACTAGGCACACTGTCTGTGTGGCATCAGGTACCAGTAGCCCCTTTCGGAACCCTGTATACCTTTTTGGTATTTGGGATGACAGTACCGCCATCCCAAATACAAAAAAGGTATACAGTTCCAAAAGGGGCTACTGGTACCAGCACAGCACTACCAGTCACACAGTGGCATTAGGTATCCGATTGCTTTCCGAGACATTTCTTTTAAACGTTGGACCTGAAACCTAATGCACCTGATAGTCATTCCGATATCCAATTGGTTCCAACATTCTTTGGACTCAAACCCTAATTGGACTGATAGGCCTAATTGCCCCCCCCCCAGAGTCCCCTGCAATTCTTATCTTTACCTGACCCCGAATGTTGCGTATTATACAGACCTGCCAAGCCTAATAATTATAACTGCTACTGTTCTACCACTTGATGCCAGTTATAGTCTTCTACTCCATAATGGAAACTAGCAGCTAAGTAGTAGCCTACAATAAGAGACAATTATTTTTGCGCTGCAGTAATCTGATCCTTGGTCAGCCTACTGTAAGTCATTCAGCATGCCGTATTTGAAGATCCACCAACTTTCAACTTCATCCATGAATTGTGCTGTCAAAATTATTCTGACAGTAGAAATCCCCAGCTCACTTCCAATCCACAGTGAGTGACATGAAATGTAGGTCAACTTTAGATAACTTGATACTTTATTTAACAGAAAGGTTAGATTAAACAAATGAAATGATGTTTCCATCAAAGGAATGAGTATAACATATTTTCCTATATGTAATAGTACAACTAAAACAATTTGCTGAAAAAACAATGCTGTATGACATAACAGCATCCTCTTGGTTCTCTTAAAATGCTAAATGTGGTCCATTTACCCACTATTTTCAAGTGCAATTGTGCATACCGTTCTTCAACAAGAAAATAATTTACTATCACAGACCTAGTTATAATTAACTATACAATTGAGGAAAAGTCATCAAACAGGTTCCTTGAATGTCTTGTAAACAATTCAGAAAGCACACAGTGGTGGACAGATTCTGAGTGAAACAACTTCAGCTCACGCAGCAGCTTTCTGCCTGTTGTGTTTGGCAAACCACTCGTCGCTTTTATCCTCCGCCATTGCCTACAAAAATGGAGAGAACAGGCAAAGTGAAAATTCCTGCTACATTTTCAATGTAGAAAACTGCTGGAGAAATACCAACCTTATCCAGCAAAGCATTTCCATTGGTATCCAGCATGGATAGCTGCCTGAAAGCCTCATCTCCCACAAAGCAAATCTCATGGCTGTCCTAGACCAAACATTTCACAATTAACTTTTTATGGAAAGTAAATTCTACATGATTATGTTTCAATTGATGAGTGCAGGGATGCTTGTAGAGAGGCTCAAACACAGAAGCAAACACTCGCCTTAGGCTCTTGCAATAGAATTGGTAAATGTGTAGGTATATAACCCCAGAAAGACTAACAAAAGTTTGGATTAATATCCCAGATTTGTGGTTAAAATGTGGGCAATCCAAGCAAATGTTTTTTATTGTGTTTGGGAATGTATAATAATAATAATAATAATAATAATAATAATAATAATAATAATAATAATAATAATAAAATGTTATTCTATGTTTACTGCAGGCATAACAAATTACATAAACAAAGCGTCTTTAAAAAAAGATATGGGGTCCCTTTTATTAACTACACACAAAACATAATTACAGCATTAGTTAATCCACTTACTGGATCCGCCAAAATAACCACTTCTACTGTAGCCTTTCCTGGGGTATCCAAGCTGACTAATGGTGTCAGGATTTTCTGATTTTCCTTTTTCATCAAAGCCTCAAGGCCTGGCATCTAAGAAATGAAGTACATCATAATCATCATCATCATTCTTCTTAATTCGTAATTACTTTGTAAGATATTGTCTTACCTGCTCTCGTGGACATGAGAATGCGATTCTTCCAAAGGCTGTTCCATGATCGACAGTCTCACTAATATCATGAAGCTCCAACTTGCACTGCATAAAAGAAAACGCGCGCGCACACACACACACACACACACACACACACACACACACACACACACACACACACACACACACACACACACACACACACACACACACACACACACACACACACACACACACACACACACACACACACACACACACACACACACACACACAAAACATCATACAGTACAAAGTGCCCAATCACTAGTTGTTACTCTAACCCTATCACATTCTAAAAGAGCACTACGACAGTACTCTTTTCCTATTTTGACTTTTGACTCACCTGACTGTCTGCAAATCCCATCAGCACTGTTTTCTTGTCATCATTCTTATCCATTACCTTCATTCCCAAAAGGGAAGCCCAGTAGTGTGTGGATTTCTGGAGATCTGACACTGCGAGACAAACCTTTTGCACTGGATCTGCAAACAGGAGAGAGCAAGTTCAACATAACAATCAGAGAAAATACATTCTGACATTTTATTTAGCAGATGCTCTCTTCCAGAGCACAAAGTGTAAAATCAGAGGAACAGCATGAACCCTAGTAATCTAATAACAGGGTAGGTGGTCAAGTAAGCAGAGTGCCAATTACATGCTACAAAGTAAGGATAGCAGGTGTCAAACCTAGTATTTATCTAAATAACACACCAGTACTTAGCATATGTGGACAAGCAAACAGCATACATCTATCTAAATAGCATACTGTACTTAGCATCAGTAAAGAAGTAACCAACATACATCTGGACAACATAAGTAGCATACACCAAAACAGTCAATAAGTACTGGTTTAATTGAATAATAATTGAAGAGGTGAGTTTTAAGACTGTGCTGGAACACGAGTGGAAGTGAATCTTCATTTTATTCATTATATAATTAAGTAAATAAGAGTAAGTGAATAATCTAGTGTGTCCAAACAGCACAAATCAGAATGGAGACATGAAAGAATTACAGTATTATAACATCTTAAGGAGGAGTTCACCCAAAAAACGACTTATTTTCTATCAATTACTCACCCCATGAAGCCTTGATTTCATGGATTTATTTTTGTTTTTGTGGCATTCCTAAGACAATAATTTGATGACCGTGTGTATTTCCGGTAGGAGACGGGAATTGCATTCATGTGCAATTGATAGAAAATAAGTCATTTTTTTGGTGAACTCCTCCTTTAAACTGGGGCATATTCTGCAAACTGGGTCAAGGACAGTGTCACCCTTTTAAGGCACATAAGTCTTGATTGCTCAATAGGTAGTGTAGCAATCTCAGTAATGCTGTAATCTGGATATTGCTGAATGCTGATGTTGAGTCTCTGACACTCTCTTATTCAGTTTATTTCATAGCATAAATTGCCTAAGACTCACCATTAGGAGGCTGTTCTTTGTCGACCAGATAGAAGCGATATCCTCCCGGTGCTTCAGTCAGATAGAGCCCTTCTCCTACTTCAGTGAGAGGCCAACCTAATTTCTTAGCATTGCTTACAGCTTGACTTGATTGTAAAGTAAGCCCCTGAAATAAAATAAAAAGTCAGATCCCTTTTGAGAACATTCTGCATACCACTGGTGTCTTGTGTATTATTTGTAACATTACATTTCTTTAATAAATACTCACCATGAAATCATTGCCAAGACGATATTCTCCCACTCCATAATTGTATGTCAGTTCAGCAACAAAATGGTCATCCTCAGCCCCGAAACCAACCATTGTCTTACTCCATCTTCCATCATAAGGACTGCATGGATAGTTACAGACAACACAAAATATTTTAATATTCCAGACAGTATAGTAACTAATGTGTATCAACAAAAGGGTAAAGTTCAATTAATTGAATTGTGTAACTGTTACAGTGATCATAGCTAGTTTACCCGTTACAGGCTGCTTTGCATCCTTCTTCAAACTCCTCATGGCGTAAAATCTGAAATGGTTTATTAAGGGGCAAAAAGACACAATTCATGATTCATACTGTCCGATACATAATTCATTAGTATTGTTGTAGTGTAGGCAGGCTACAGTATCATGCAACAATGCACCTGCAAATCTTGTAGGCTATGAAAACATTCATAACAATTTGTCGTTTTGCAACGTATGAGTGTTTAGTAGGCTAACCATCAATGAGACATAAATTCCATATGCTAATGTGTCCAACTTGGGACTTTTACCTTCATGCCAAGTACATCTCGGTAAAAGGTGGCTGTTTTGCTTCTGTCGCCAACTTTAAAAACGAAATGCAATGCTCTTCTCACAGCCATAGTTCACAAGTATGGTTCCGCTCATAGATATGGTTCCGCTCACTGTCAGGTTCATCGACATATGTGACCTAGGGAATTGTGTGACTCCAGAGGGCACTGACTGTTCCGCAATTGCGACGTGGGAACCGTGAAGACAAACCGAACCGAGACAGATTATAATGAGTCATATGACTTCTACATCGGAATGGCACAATTAATCAAACAGGCATTATGTTTTGAACATTGACAATTAGATGTGTAATATCAAGTGAGTTATTCTGTGCTTCTTGGTCTTTGCACCACACGTGGTGCAATAATTCTGAACACTTCATCAGAATAATGGTGGAAATTATGAATGAATAAATAAATAACCTGATACGATAAACTGGGTTCAACTTAACCAACAACTACAACATCTGATGACTCTTCTGATGACAGTGAACATGAATTTGCAGAGAACTGCAAACATCTGGAGTCACAGAACTCGACAGGTCACTGATTTCTGCGCGACACGGGGAGAAATGAACGATTGAGCATCCTTGAAGATCGATTTATCTGTAATCATCACCACTCAGTTTACTGCAGTTATTTGTTTTCAGTCAGCACAACTTTAGACTGTACAAGTCGATACATAATTCTGTCCAGACGGCTACAATTGTGGACTGATATAATTATTAGTCATAACTAATTTGCCTATTAATTTATCATATTAACATTAGTTAACCGGACAGGGCACATTCAGTACAGTGGGGGCGGTATAGTACATGGTAGGCAGCACGAGTGCAGCGTGACAGCTTCCAAATAAGAAGAAGACGAGAGAGGTGAAAACGTTAAAGATGGCGGCTTACATGAAGAGCATGTTTACCGTGCTCTCATTAGAACGTCATGTCTTGCTGAAGATAGGGAGCAATCACGCTGTGGAATCAAGAAGGTACGTTCGTGGTTTGAGAAGGAAACCTGTGAACATACTGTTTCCTGACAGCCAGAAAGATCAACTCCAACCGCAGACAGTTGTACACAGCAGCATCAAGGAGGTCAAGAAGAATGCTGATCAGAGTGTCTTCAACCACACCGAATCACGGAGAAGTGGCAACAATGTCTCCACTGGGACACCGACACAGGAGAGAAGTGGCAACAATGTCTCCACTGGGACACAGAGAAGTGGCAACAATGTCTCCACTGGGACACAGAGAAGTGGCAACAATGTCTCCACTGGGACACAGAGAAGTGGCAACAATGTCTCTACTGGGACACAGGAGAGAAGTGGTAACAATGTCTCACAGACAGTTGGACATCAAAGTATCTTCACCCAGTCACGAAGAAGTGGCAACAATGCCTCCGCTGGTACTCAGGAGAGAAGTGGCAACAATGTCTCCAGTGGAACACAAGTCATCACAAATGACGAAGTCGGAGGACTCGGACTCCGTTTCGAAAGGGCTCTGCCTGGGGATAAGAGGCTGTCGTAAGTCCAACTACACAGTGAAACCGTCGGTGTTCATTTAAAGTACCGGTAGTCTCATCGTGGGGTCTCCCCCACGATAAGACCAAATTCCTCCTACCACTCATCCAATCCAAATTGTTCAGGAAAGATATTGCACTCATGAGCTTCAGGCAGTACTATTTGTCAACCATTCGGTGTCCTACTAAACGACACTGGGTCAACATTTCTCAATGGATGAGTAGGAGGACCACTGCAGAAGCAGTGCACTAGTTATATCAACATAACTACCATACAGACTGTTTAAAATAACTTTATTTTATACTATATATTTATACACACACACACACACACACACACACACACACACACACAGAGAGTATATTGCAATCTAGAATATATAAATATATATTACATTTTGAGAATGTGTAGAAATTTAACCAAATATGGTAACCAAAAAAACAATGAATAACAAACGGAACAATTAAGACTGATGATTTGACTGTATGTAATCTATATTGAATAAATAAATCTATCAATCATAGTGTTTCCATACTGTTCATACTGGGTGCTTAACCTGTCATCTTCAGGAGGCTGGCGAGTGTTGCCCGTTCCAGGACATTTCGGGAGCAACAGGGTAAAATCCTGTTAGAGGGCAGACGTTTGATCTGTGATGCCCTTGAGACTGGAGCCAACCCGCAGATGGTGTTCTTCAGCAAAGTGGAACAGCTGTGTGAGCTGCCACTAGATAAGCTGAAGAGGGCCACACTTGTCAAAGTCAAATTTGAAGACATAAAGATCTGGTCTGATCTTGTGGCCCCACAAGGGGTAATAGGTAATATGGCCAAATGTAATAATTGTATTGTTCACTTTCATGCATGGATTTTTACTGAGCTCCATTCCAAAGCCTTTCTTCTTCTTTTAGCCATATTTTCTCGTCCAGACCCTTCACGGCTGAAATTCCCTTTGACAAGCCATTCGGTACCCTTGTCCCTGATATGTGACAACATCAGAGACCCAGGCAACCTGGGGACAATTCTGCGATGTGCTGCAGCTGCTGGGTGCCAGGATGTCCTGCTCACCAAGGGTAGGCTAAGTAAAACAACCAGTTCAAATGTGAAATCAACAGCTCACCTGATTTGAATACTTATTTACTGAATACTGATTTGCTACTTATGTTATGGTCTGGCTCCAGGCCACAACAAATAAAGGGGAAACGAGAGAATTTTAACTAAAAATTAGTGATTTTATTTACAAATATAATACTGATAACACTTACTGCCATATTGTTTTTCTCTCAGGCTGTGTGGATGCATGGGAGCCTAAAGTGCTGCGTGCAGCGATGGGTGCTCATTTCCGAGTTCCCATCTACCCTAGCCTGGACTGGGAAGATGTTGAAAAGCAACTCCCAAAACCAGTGACTGTCCATGTGGCCGATAACTGCTGTGGACCTGAGAGGGCTACATTAACACCACAAACACAAGCCACCATGTCCAACAAACCCATGAAGGCAGGGGATTATGGCTGGGTATGCACCAGCTCTAATTACAAAAACAGGCAGTATGAAGACTATGACTCTGACTCAGATTATGAAGACGTGCTACGTTCATTTCCCAAATTGGACACCATGTTGTACCATGAGGACTGGGCCAAAAGCCCCTCAGCTCTCGTGATTGGTGGCGAGACGAATGGACTGAGCCTGGAAGCAGTTCAGTTAGCTGGGAAAACAGATGGTCAAAGACTATTTATTCCTGTGGTTCCTGAGGTGGACAGTTTGAATGCGGCTATGGCAGCCAGTATCTTGTTGTTTGAGGGCAGGAGACAGCTATTAAATGCAATGGAGAAATCTGTTAAAAAAAAAAGGTCAATCTAAAGACCGCTGACAGTTGCTGTGATCCCTGGAAAAAAAGTGTCATTTCTGCTGTTCAATTTTTCCACACACATAGGCCTACATTAAGGAAATCCTTTCATGCCAGTTTGAATTAAATGGATTGATTTAATTTCCATTCTGTACTAATGAAACCATGAGTTTTTAAATGAGCAAAACTGGTTGGTTAATTTTTTGGCAAAATGATCATACTGTGAAATTTATGACCTTTCCTGTCTGCATATTTGCCACATTATGTCTCTCAAAACTCCTGCCAGTGTGGCTTGGAAGAACCATTATGAATATGGTGTGGGTAAATGCAAGTAACATGAATGGGTATATTGTACTACTTGTGAATGGATGTATAATCTGTCGTACACCCAAATATAGAATAAACAATGCTTGCCACCTTGCATACAGTGTCTTTTAATATAGTGTCCACTGAATAATCTGCATTAACAATTTGTCCTCAAAATGTAGATGTAATTACTTATGTTACCACATAGAGGTGCCAGAAACCACATTTGTCAAATTGTATATCTTTGGTCTACTGTCCATTGTACAGCTGGATATACAGAAGCCTCTAAAATTAATGGAAAAAGCATGTGGTTGAAAGAAGGGTTTCCATTTCAGCAGTGGTTTAGTTACTTTAAACAATCTGCACAGTAACTAATAAAAAATGCAAAGTTTGCTTTTGTTCTTTTTTTAAAGTGTGGCCAATGCACTTTATTCAAATAATTCTAATCAAAGAATTGAGTCATTGCATGGTATATTTTACACAAGAGCTAATCTTACCAATGATGTTTATAATACAGGAATAGGAAATTGCTAGACAGTGAAACTTTTATGGTTATGGGAAGTAGTGAATAGACACAACCTGGGCATAACATACGAATTTATACATTCAACACATTTCTCATTTCAAATGGCATCTTTGTGCCTTCAAATTATGCTTGTTTTAAAATATGGAACCTTCACAGAAAATCCTCTTGGCTGTTGAGATGAGAACCATCATAACTGTGCAGAGATGATTTTAACACCTAGTGTATGACAAGGAACAAGATACAAGGTTTTAACATCAGTCATTGATCTATTCCAAGAAAGTACAGATAGAACCCATGATATGATTTTAGTACTGTACATGTGCAACTGTCTTCCATTTATCCATTAACAATGGACCTTAAAAGTTGACAGCCAACCTAACGTTCACACCTTTAACTGTGCACACATGTGAATTACTACTAAAGGAGTGTTGCAATAATTTTATTATTTTTCAGCATATTTCATAAAACAAAAGTAAAAGGGGTCTCACTGATAACAGAAAGCAAAGAGTCACTTGAATATCTAGGTCCATTGGGTAACTGGTTTCTTGTAAAATAAAGAAATGCTATGAAGTGGATAAAAAAACAAAATGCTTGACTTGAGGTCAAAAAAGCAAAATCATCTTTATATATATATATATTACTGTAGGGGCTATAGTCAATGCAAGGCACCACAGGAGGAGGAGAGGACTCCACAAAAGGTAAAAATGTAAAAAAAAAAAGGTAAAAATGTCAGTAAAAAGTGAGGTGTCTCTCTAACAGTCTGGAAATGCTGGGATATGAGAGAGGTGGGAGACTGAGAGGGGCTAGCAACAGGAGGCCAGGGTCTGATGATGGTGTGGGGTTTAAGTCTCACGTGTAGTGCTACAGGGATGACATCTTTTTGTAGGCAAACTCAGAAGTTACCTCCACCATGGGTTCCCTTCGCCAATATTCAATGGAATTAGTTTGCATTGGGGTTTAATTACATTAAGAAAATAGGCTTTGTAGCAAACAAAGGCGTGTGATATTAACACGTTTTGCTCAACAAGATAATCTCCCAGAATTTAACCACAGGCAATTAAAGGGATATTTCACTTTCAAAAAATGTTTTTATCATTTTATCATCTACTCAGGCTTTTGTGAACACCCCAGACAGTTTTTAAGTTGCTAGATTCAGTATTTAGATATTTGATATTCATTTTATCAGACACGCCCCCTTCCTATACAAACCCATTGTAACTTCAAACTCCATTTTAACCATGATGGATTCATCGAAAACACCCGTCCTTGGTTCTGGTGACTCATACTGCCCTGTTTTTTAGATACATTTTTAAATGTATTTTATTTCATTTTTGTATTTTATTTTTTTCATTTTCCAAAAAGAATATTAAAAATAAATGAAAAAAGTAATTGAATGAATTGAATTCAATTACTGAATGAATCGAGCAACTTAAAAACTGTCTGGGGTGTTCACAAAAGCCTGAATAGACAACAATAAATGACCAAAACAAATTTTGAAAGTGAAATATCCCTTTAATATAAGGCATAACTGATCCAAAATTAATGGTTGAGATATAATGGGTGTCATTTATTTATATTTCATAGAACAAAATGTGAAACTCTCTTAGGCTTATATTGGCTAAAACCGTATTTTCTTCATGAATCAATATCCCTGTGGTAAAATGGAATCTGGTGAGGGAACCCATTGCGAACTCGCTTCCAAATTTGAGGACTACAGCTTGTAGCACTCTATGCAGCACTCTATGCAGCCCTCCCTCTTTAGATGGGCTCTGGTTTGAGCTTTTCAGCTAGGAAGTCGTTGACAAACTGCTCCACCACAACTGGCGTGATCTCCTCGACGTCCCGAACGTACTTGGCACGGGCAGACATGTCCAGGATTGTGAGCAGAGGTGCTGCTTCTGGCAGATTTGTGTAGTCCCGCAGGGAGTCACTCATGTCATCCTATGGTGACAAAAAACAAACAAAAACAAAATTATGTAGCTAGTTAAACCTCATACGATGTTAGATTTGGCACAATGCCCAGGGTCTACTCTATGCAAACCATAATGCAAAGCAAACACTTGACGCCTACAGAGAAGCGCGCCCCCCCCCCCTTTGCAAAACAGTTCCGACTTGCTTTTAGTGAAGAAAATTGGGACAGCAACCATTAGATGAATTTCGGCACGTTCAGATTAGTTCATAAATTCAAAAACCACAAGGCACAATCTCATTAATACACAGTTCAGAAGAAGAATGTAGAAGCCTTTCTTCTCCATTTGCCTGCAGGCAGTGTGCCCAGAGAGCCTGGGCTCCATCATACGCCCCGCTGTGGGGGAAGAGGAACCAGGATATGGCCCAAAAACATCCTTCCCTTCACAGACATAAAACATACACAATGGCACATGTGGACTGGGGAGAGTAGTGCATATACTGTACATGTCATGGTAAAATACTGTGACACCCATTTCATCCCCTTAATGTCCTTTAGGGTTTTTCGAAAGGATTGCAGCCTTGCTTTTTGTCACCTTTTAACAATTTAGGACTACAACCGCAGTAATCAAAACAAACTACAGAGACATGTTCACACATAGATACAGTACATACGTACATACTTCATACATCTCAGTACATCAGACAGGGAGGCTACAAATGTCAAATGGAAGGGCCATTAATTATAGACAGAAATAGGAGCTGGCGTACAGGGTGATAATTAAAATCTTTTTCAAGTAGCACTTTTGAAAGTAGCATTTCTGCCATTACAGAACTGTATTACTTTCAGATAAACATCTGTAAGTAAGTAGGCAGGATTTCAAGTGTTGATTTTTCAGAGGTCACACGTTTCACCATTGTCACGCCTCGTGTCTCCCATCGTCGGAGGCGGTTTCTTGCTTCCTCATGACAGGATGACCTGATTTCCTCTCAGCTAAGCTCTCGGGCTCAAGAGAGACTTTGAAAGATTGAAGATGAATTTCATGTGGGAAAAGAGTAGGGTAAAAATGTAGAACTAGCCAGAACAGGCCAGGGGGTGGCACTGCACCAACTGTTTGGATGTCTCCTTAAAGCGGTTCAGGTTTTGTTTTCCACAGTTGTACCGCCATCTGATTTATGCACCAACATGTATTCATAAACATGCACCAACATGTGTAATAATGAAAAATAAAATGGGGCAATAAATCCATTTAATTTTTTGATTTAAATGTCATTTCGTGGTAATCCAACTCTCAAGCAAGACCTCCTCTCACGTCCTGTTGTGAAGTGATTCCTGCATGGTGATATTGAAATATGCAGCTGTTCTTCCTATCCTATATTTAGATTAAAGCACACAATCACCTCTCAGATCTCTCAGAACATTGCTTGACAGTACTGCTCCCTAAAAAGTATGGCAACATAAAGTTGCAAATCAACGTACATAGCAAAAACATTTTAATAGAGGAAACATACTCTGGCATTTCCACTTCTGAATCTGTCCCATTTAATTGCATTACATTGCAGTACATTCTACACAATCGTCCTCAGACGAGCCCTCCATTGGTGTCTCCGGTCATCTCGATTCTCCATACATCTGGCCAGCTCGTTTGTACCGTTCGAACCAAATATAATATCCAATATGAACTTTAATTATTACAATTTTAATTATACTTTTATGGATTGGATATGGATAGATTTTCACCAGACAAACGCATACAGCCTTTAACCACTTAAGACCTATATATACTTTGTTGTACGACGAATAGTGAAAATAGCTCATCTACAAGCTGCACCGCATTGCTTGTAGATCTGCTATTTTTTCCCTTGAACATTTTTACATTTTCAATTTGCTTTAAAGATTTTGCAAATTGATGCACATCTTCAGCATTGATGCACATGCACATCCTTCACCTGGGCATAACAGGGGGAAAGGAACTACAAAAAAAGGAGAGATTCCACAATCTATTACCGAGGCCCTTTCCAGGCTCTCCGATATGAGAAGATGTAATCTCTGCATCTGTCTTCTCCTCTGTTGGAAGTCATGCATCTTCTTTTGTGTGGCTGCTATGCTTGTGTAAACTGCTCATGAGGTGCAATGGCTACATTCATTCCAAAGGCCCCCGCCCTCTCCCAGCCTGGCTTGGAACAAAAAGACAAAGGGCCTTGCTGCTGTAGCCTGCAGTCACAGCTGTGATAAGGCTTGGCCTCTGTTTACCGTGTGGGACCTGCTGTGCCATGTCAGGGTTATTCTGCCTATCTTAGCACCATGGCATTTCATAGAATACAGCCATCTGATAAGGACTGCGGTGATAATGATAACAAAGCCCCCATTGGCCAGGGGGCTAGAGTAGCATCCATTTCATTGGGCCAGCCAGCGTGTCTGAAGGAGTTTTCACCATTGTGAAATCCAACAATGTGATTGGCTGAGCACTGATGATAGGCTGGACCTATCAGCCTGTCTCACTGTAGACTTAAGCCTAATTCTTTGTCTGTAGTAGTACAACGGTGGCACTTACCGACAAGTACTGAGAAACTGAGAATGTTGCAATGCGACTTATTCTAGGTAAGCCACATTGTTGTGCGATGGAGTATAAATTAAGCGGTTTGACTAGAAAGCCTTAAAATTACTGTCTGATGAAGGATACAATAAACTGTAAACTATAGATCTACAGTGAAGACGATCTATTGAATTAAGTGGTCAAACTGGCATCGTTCAGTATGTGGCTCTCCATGATGAGTTCATGTCTCCCTTATATTTTATGTTTGTCATCACGGTGATATACAACTATAGTTAGAGTCAAGAATTGGCCCAGTTCAGTTGGGCTCCACTGCAACCTGACAGTGTGTCGTGGGTTTGTTTCCCGATCCCGAGGACCTTTGCTGCGTGTAACTCCCCGTCTCTCTCTCCACATTTCCTGTCTGTATGCTGCATACTATCAATAAAGGCAGGAAAAGCGAAACAAATATATAATGGCCTAGTTATTGTCAAACAGAAATGAGCATATATTCAACAAATCCATCAAACATCCAGTGTGTCCATCTTACACACATTGACTGTACGTACCTTTTTTCCCTCAATTGTACGTTGATTTGTACAAATAAAAGTATGATTTCTCTTTTAACCCACAATGTGTGAAACATAAATAACTGCTGGCAAGGCCAGCATGTCTGGCTCACAGAGCTGTGTGTGTGTATGCAACCTTTGCCCCTCAGGGTCAGAGGTATCATTCTAGTTCTATTATTGTTGGACGAGACTCCTTGGTAACAGGCATCATGGCCACAAATCAGCTCAGTTCATATGTGAATGGATAAGATGAGAAACCTTTTTGTGTGCAGGAGTCAACATTCTAACCGCAGGGAATAATGACTAACAGCCTTCTCCCCCTGTTGTTTTGTATCGATAAATCAGTCTACGACCGTGTACGCTGTCAGGTTTTCTGAATTTGACGGGCAACATTTCAAGCAAAGTAATGAGATCCTCGGTCTTCTCCTCGGGCCAGGCTCCCCCGCAGAGGGTGCCAACATACCGCTGTCTCATGGACACAGTAAACCCAGCAGCTGGCCAGGGTGCATGTGAACACCAGGCCTCGCCCAGGCCACGGTCCAGAAGGCTGTAACGTCAGTCTTTGATGGGGAGAACCCAAGGCCTGTGGCGGGAAAGAATATCTGACAGCGAGCCTGGTCTTAAAAAGAAGTGATTTCAAAGACGGTTGACCGACATGACAGGGAATTACACCTGGGCTATGTAAAACAAATCCTGCCTTACCACATGTGGTAGAAGGGATCAACAGCACTACTGACCTTTCAGCTCAATGTGTTTTTGAGGCATTTACAAGTGTGGTATGCCTATTTGTTATTTGCCATGGAGAAATCAACATTAGAAAATGCGTATTAAACAACGAGTGTAACGGCTTTGTCTCAACTGCTGTTTGTCCATCTGGCAGGATTATACTCGGTCTGGCTACAGCGGTGACATTTCAAGGCTGACATCAGAGTGGAATGGCTTTGGGACTGCCATGCGCAGGGTCAGACAGTTAGCACATGTGTAAACCCCCATGGCCTGAAACCTAAGCCTGGCTTTTGCGTGTGACATGAGAAACCAGCACTGTCCTCCCCAATGCACCAGGCAAAGAGAATGGGGAGAGGGGAAGCTTGAGGGTGGGGAGTGGGCAGGAGTGGTAATCTGTCAATTATGGCTGCTGTTGCAGCTAACTCCACTGGCTCTGGAAAGGTCGACGAGAAGAAACACAAGATAGAAAGAGTTATGAAAACTCCACGTTCCCTCCAATGGTTGACAGAGGAAGATTAAGGAAAAGATGGGAGATTTGGAGTTTGGTGTAAGGGTGCACGCAGAGGAAGTCTAGTACTGGCAACCTCTGGCTCTTCTTATCATGAGACTGGCCCCCTGCTGAATTCTGGGTAATAGGCTGTACAGTATCAAGTGCCTCACTTGCAAGTTTTAAGAGGTTCAAAAAGGGGCCCTGCTAAGTTTATAATTTCAAACACTGCCATGGTTTGGAGTACCGCTCTTAAAAGATCATTATATGATATGATATAACTGGAGCAGATGGCATGTCGCACAAAAACATGCCACTGACCATTCATGGGCACTCAAACATGCTCCATGTCACACAAGAATGCAAAACTACTTGCGAGCCAACTGTACAACTGTGCCGTACTGTCCAGAGAGGCATATATCTTACCTCTCCAGCCACAAAGAACAGAAGTGGTATCTCCTCCTCCTTGGCTTTATACTTGGCCATGAGCTTCTCTGCAATTGGCTGAATCAACTCCTTTGCTGGCTCCAGCTCTCCTTCTTCCTCTGCGTCTGTATAAACCAGAGAGAGAGAAAAAAAACAATGTCAAAGTATGTGAGGGCTACAGGGGGAAGAGGAGAAGAGGAGAACGAAGAAAAGAGGTCATGTACTGTAGGAGTGCAAAATGTGCAGATAAATAAAAGGAGACCATAGTAAAGGTTGAGAGGTGAAGCAAAGGCGTGTAGACAGCTGATGAAGAGATAAAAAGAGCCAGATGGTCTCCAACAGTCCTGTCCAATCTGATCTCCTATCTGATCTCTAGGATGGCATGAACTTATGAAGGCGTCACAGTGCACTCAAATACTTTCATCTGAATTTGATGTATTTATTGTCTTGTCATGTGTGACTGCTCCCTTGTCCAACAACTTTGATGTAAGCCCCTTAGCAGTATAGGGCATCAATCTGTGTCAGCTGATTAAATGTTTTTGTAGTGTAGACCTTTGTGCATTCACAAATCTACTTGGTCAGTCACAGTACTACTCAAAGAGTGGTCCGCGGACCCCAGAGGTCTTTGAGGAGGATCCAGGGTATCCCCAGCTAAACCACTTAAACCCAATTTATACCTTCACAATCGTTTAAATATAGCAAAAATAACTGTGAATTGTTATTTTTGAATTGTGCTATAATTCTGTAATGAATCTAATCAAACAACAAAGATAGTCACTTATGGGGGTCCTTGGCAGTGTGGCACAAATTATTTTCAAATGGGGGTCTGCGGTCTAATACGTATGAATTTGGGGGTCTTTTACAGGAATATGTTGCAGAACCACTGCACTAGCTAATGCTTTTCTGTTCCTCTCTCCATTAGCATAGTGATGAAGAGAAGAAATGTTTTTTCCAAGGTTCTTGGATCCAGCTCAATATTCCACACACTCTGACATTCAATCTGCTTCACATTAATGCCAACTCATTCATCCTTGAGGAAAGCAAGGCAGGACCCCATGCAGAGAGCTGCACTGTGGAGAACAGCGTCCAATGGCCATCTACTCACCAACAAAGAGCACGAGGCAAGGCCCCTCGTGTAGCTGCACAGCGTTGGACTCGCTGAGTTCGAGGACGGGCCGAGGATGCCAAGGAAACAGCCTGCACTCTGGGTCATTCAGCACCTCCACGCGGCCCTGTCGTGTGATCATGTGACCTTCTGTGTCCAACAGAATCAGGGTGGGAATGCCTGGGGACGCAGAATGAAAAACAAGAGTGGATGATGACATCGGTGGAGAGATGGATGGAGAAAGGAAAGAGTGAGAGAGAGAGAGAGAGAGAGAGGGTGTCATCATCTCTTTATTTCTCTTCCATTACTGGGTCATAGTACAGTTCGTTCTCTCCCCTAGTTTATTCGTGTCATGGAGAGACAACATGAAGCCTTAGGTCCCCCCAAGGCAGTGACCAGCTCTCTGTGCTCTCACCTCCACCGTGTCCGCGACTGGAAGAGTTTTATTTTTAAAACGGCTGAACCTTTTCAGTCCTGCCACGTTTCCCATTGCAATCTACCATATCACAGCCTTATCGCAAACATGCACACAGCAGCACACAGTGTGCATTCGTCTAAGAGGAAAATGAGCATGTGTGTGTGTGAGCGATTGTTTTGTGCATGTAAGCGTCATGCATGCATGTGTGTTTGTATGCCGTATGGACTAAAAGGGAGCTGGCATGAATAGCATGGTTTTGAATGTGTGTGTTGGGGGGGGGGGGGGGTTATTGACTCGTCCTGGGTGCATTCCTCACATTCCATTCAGGAGAGGCAAAGAGCCAGCACACTAACTGCATCCACACTCCTCTATGCAGATGGAGGGAATCAGAGAGAGAGAGAGAGAGAGAGAGAGAGAGAGAGAGACAGAGACAGAGACAGAGACAGAGACAGAGAGAGAGAAACAGACAGACAGACAGACAGACACAGAGGGAGGAAAACAGCCCTTATGCAGAGAGCAGAATGGTAAACTTGATTACCAGTTCACATTCCTCTGGCTGCAGTGCTATCTGTTCACTGTTCCCTGTCCAGTGCAATAACTGGCTGCCATTGTTCCTTTTCTGTACGTGACATTATTAAGAGAGACAGACAATCATCTAGTCTTTCATACTCTAATTCTCTCTCTCAGCATCTGAAGCTCGCGCTCACGCGCAAAGGGAGAGGGGGGATCTGTAACACACACACACACACACACACACACACACACACACACACACACACACACACACACACACACACACACACACACACACACACACACACACACACACGGAGAGGGGGGATCTGTAACGTACCTTGTATTCCATACAGTCTGTTGAGTCGTGACCGTCGAGCTTCATCTGAATACGGTACTGCCAACCAAGGCATCTCACTGAAGTACTGCTTAAATGACTCCTCTGACCTGCAGATGTTGGGACAGTGCAGAACAAGAGGCAGGTGAATGGAAGATGTATGTGTGTGTGTGTGTGTGTGTGTGTGTGTGTGTGTGTGTGTGTGTGTGTGTGTGTGTGTGTGTGTGTGCGTCAGTGACAGACATGCACGCTACAGGAGGAAAAGTAGAGCGATGCGGAGGAAGAGAGCACTGAAACATACACGCTGCCACAAGGACTCTCACCTGTCAGCGCTGACAAACACGATCTCAAACTTCTGACCGGATTCCTTGACAGTTCGATACGATTCCACCAACACTCGGGTCAAACTGCGGCATGGAGGGCACTGGCAGAGATGGAGAGAAGCGCGCGATTAACAAAAATGTGTGGCATATCATGCTTATTGCATGGCATTGGGCATTCGCACTGAATGTTAAATGATGAAGCACTGCATTATCTCTACAGCGAATTCTGACCAGGCATTTCAGTTTGACCTACTGCTGTGAAAAGCCAATTAGACAAGTACTGTATATTGTTTGTGTGCATGCATGCGTAAATATGATGTAAGTGTATGAATGACACAGAGAGAGAGAGAGAGAGAGAGGGGGGGGGTAACAAATTAAGATACTACACCGCTAGATTCTCAATGTTAACATCTATCTTTTTTATAACTCAGAGAGTGTACAATGTACAATACATTTGTACACTCTCAGTTACATTAACACTGAGGATTTTACTGTGTACCTCCCAGAAAGGCGCAGCTTGTCAATGTGAACATAGAGAGGATGACTGATAGCTGCGGTGGCTGCTGAGACCTCCACTGCCCAGGGCATTTCCTGGCTCTCATCTCACATCTCACCAGATACTGGGAAGACTCTTTTCCTTTTGTAACCAGCTGCATTTAGATACTACTCCCTCTAATCCCTCCCTATAGCTCAGAGCTATTTATTGTTGTTCAGCGTGCGTGAATGTGTGCTGCCTGAGAGAGTTTAGCCCAGCTGGGGGAGTGGTATTAACATGACATCACTCTGCCAGGGCAGAGGTGGAAAGAGGAAAACAACCTGGCAAGTCTAGCAAAAAAAAGGAAAAAAACTGCAATATAGTGATTACATAATGTCACAAATAACAGTGATTCTTGTTTGGAGTAACATCTTACATACAGTATTTCTGGTGCTGTTGTTCTGCAACAAAAAAAAGTGTTAAATCGTTCTATATGCTGTAAGCATTGCTATAGACTGTTTGTTCAGTTCCCCCCAACACTCCAGCTCTTTAGTAAACAGAAAATGCATTTTCAGGCCGGGATACCAATTTTATCCAATTAGGATAGAGAACTCATACAGGATAAGCAAGTGAAATTGGAAGTGATGACACAAAAAGAAAATTGCAGACAAAATTGGAACTGGAACAACATATCGTTTTACTAAAGAACTGGAGATGGGGAGACCCGTTATTAAACATCTATCTATAGCAGTGGTACAATCAGATTATAGAGCTTTAACCTTTTAACAAAAAACATCCCTTACAGCACCTTTAAGTAATGCATTATGCGTGTGTAACTTCAGTGTAACAGTCAGATCAAATCCCTATTGATCAGAGTAAATGATGTCGCAACTTGATTCAATTACCCTATTGCCATGACGGTTAGTGGTTAGAGTTATTCTCTGCATCTTCAATGTAACAAACTGAATTGCTGATTAAGCAACGACGACAGAGTGTAGAACAAAGGATTGTGTTGGCCCAGGAGCTGCAGGCGCAGACGAGAGAGACAAAGAGGGGGGCTGTGACGATGCCACGCAAAGGTAGGCTAGTAGGCTTACAATTATACAACTATACACTGGCCATGGAGAGTGTCTACCCTGAGATTGGATTGGAGGTTGGGCGTTCAATTCCCGGGCGAATCAAACCAAAGACAAAAAATGCTACCCTCTGGCTCTCAGCATCAAGGGCTGGACAGGGGATAAGTCCCTGCGACATACTAGCGTCATGTCCAGGGGGTGTATGTGTACATCAAGCTGCCTCACACTACGGAAACAGGAGATACAGTAGGCTGCTGACCTACAGTATGGGCCACATACACTGGCCATTGCAGCTGAGCTAAATACGTCTTAAATAAAATGCACAAGCCAATTAAAGGAGTAGTTCACCCCAAAAAATATTTTCTATTAATTACACACCCCATGAAGCAGTGAATTCATAGAGATTTTTTAGTTTTTTTGTTTTTGTCGCATTCCTAAGCCAATAATTTGATTACCGGCGGAAAGATGCTAATGTATCCGGTAGGAGACACAAAGGAGAGTCTTTGAGTCTCCTACCGGAGAGACCGCCGGTCTCGGTCTTATTGGCTTAGGAATTCGACAAAAACTAAAAATCTCCATGAATTCAATGCTTCATGGGGTGTGTAATTGATAGAAAATAAGACATTTTTGGGGTGAAATACTCCTTTAAATGCCTGGATGCTTGGACAATGAGTGGTAATTTGTCAGATACCAACATTAATTCCCAGAATTTCCCACCAGGGTTTGATCTGGCTTGAGACACTTAGTAATTTAATTATTTCCAGTTCCATTCAGGAAGATTTAAAATAAGTATCTTAGAATAATCCTGCTGATTCAACCTGATTTTGAAAATATAAAAATCAGAGCACAGTAGGCCTATATTGATCACTGGGTTGCTCTGTGAACCATTTGATGCTTTTTATGTCATTTAAAATGTACAGGCAACAGTGGTGCTGTTTCAAATGATTGTAATATATATCGTTTTTTATGTATAATACTTTTTTGTCTTTTCAAACGGTTATTTTTTGTTAAATAGTGCAAGTTCACCACTATGAATCGATTCATGTTTTGCTCTAATGGCCAACTTGTGCTGCATTGTATTAATTGCAGTACATACAAGAATAATGATTGGCAACTACGACAGTGTAACCCAGGCATTTTGGGGGGATAATCGGCAATGCTCATATTTCATAACTTATTTTTCAATCTTGTAATGAGTTAACTTTAAATGTAGCATTTATCAAGGGTCTTCTTGGTATCCTGACCTTTCTTTTCAGGTCCCTAAAACACGCAGAAAATATCAACGGTTATGTGTAAGTGGGTGTAGGGCTTTCACGACTAGAGATTTTTACTGGTCGACTAATTTGACCCAGTTTTATATAATAAAAAAATCACACCCTGTGTGAAGGTAGCGGCGCCTTTGAATACATTATGTCATCGATATGTGTTTATAATGTGTTTATAGCCATGTGTCATGTGAAGCTTGACCAATCACTTTGTTGACGGGTCTGACCAATCAGAGCGTCGACGACAGATAAAGTTAAATTGAGGATCTAACTTTAAATAACTTACCTAGAAGGAGACTTTAGCCAAATAAAAATATATACAAAAAAAAACATGAGGAAATAAAAAATAAACCTTGACATCATAGTGATGTCATGAATAGTCCCCTTGCCTGACAAATCACAACCTTGACGGGCCTGACCAATCAGAACCTTGACGGGCCTGACCAATCAGAACCTTGACGTGCCTGACCAATCAGAACCTTAACGGACTCTTGGATTCTCGATCGTCTCTATCAAACCATTCTGTCATAACGGATGACTGGGTCCCGAACTCAGACTTTCTATACATTCACCCTTCATCTGTTCTTGTATCTTTCTCTTTCTATTCGTCATATTAACTTTAAATAACTTACCTAGACGGAGACTTTAGCCAAATGAATAATAAGATGAAGTCATTGTCATCGTTTATATAGACATCGAATTCTATATTCATGACATCATAGTGATGTCATGAATAGTGACCAATCACAACTTTGGCGCACCTGACCAATCAGAACGTTGACGCACCTGACCAATCAGAACGTTGGCGCACCTGACCAATCAGAACGTTGACGCAAAAGCCAGGCATAGAGGGCTAATATCCGCTCTATACCTAAAGGTATAGAGCGGCTAGCGCCGCTAAAAATATATATATATATATATTTTTTTTTGCCATTGTTGTTTTAATGCCATTACTATTATTATTATCCTCCTGCCTTTATTTTTATGCCTTTTAAGGGAAGCGCTTCTAGCAGCACAGCAGCGTCTCCAAGGATCCTCAAAAGGGGGTTATTGCCCAATAATAGGCTACTATTGGGCATACTTTTGACCCCTTTTGATAAAAAATAAAGGCAGGAGGATAATAATAATAGTAATGGGCCATTAAAAAAAAAAAAGGGAAAAAAACTAGACTAGTTGGTGAAAGCCAAAGTGGGTGTCAAAGCCAGGTGCTGGTATTTCATGCTTGTAACATTTTCTCAACAGTGGATAGATTTATGCTGGTATAACCATGGGAGAATGTGCTGTGACACTACTGCAAATAAAATGTAAGCTGTCTTCTTTTCTTTCTTTTTTCTAGGTATCTGTCCACATTTTAAACAGATTTCGAGGCTGAGCTGTCGCCGTGTGCCATGCTCAGGAAGGGGTTGTCTCTATCGGCAGTCTGCTCTGGCTGTTTGGAGTGGCAGGCTTCAGCAGCAGCAAGAGCAGCTTGTGCTGTATCTCATCAGGAACAGCTCACCCAGCGATATACTGAGCCTTTCATGCATCACTGAGCCACAACCTCAAGTTTGCACTGTATTAGCAGGCACAGCACAGGCAGAGACAATGCAGTCTGATGCTGCCAGGGAGCGGTGACTGATGTCAGCTTTCAAGGGCCAGAGGTAGTGATGAGAATAGAGACCGGCATGACTAACCGCTGTTAATGTACACATGAAACACAATGGAGGCTCTCCTCCTTCCACTGTCCCTGGGCCCCCCACATCCTTTTTTATCAGTTCCACCGACCATTTTGCCCTTTCCTGCTGTGCCCTGCCGCACTGCCCTCACTCTCTCACAGAGGCCTCGGTTTGTTTTGATAGAGCTAATGGTTACATCACAGGATATGCGGAGGTCTACAAAGTTAAAGGGTCATTTTTGACTACCCCCCCACCCCCCCACTCCCATCCTGCCCTCTTCCCCTCCTTCCCATACTCACCCAGTGTGCTGAAAAGTACACGCCCACATAGTGACCCTCCAGGGAGCTGCTCTCTGTTGTCTGCCTGTTGTTCCTGAGCAGAGGGCCGGCCACCACCTCCGCAAATGGCTTTGGCCCCCAGGGGAACTCCAGGCCTGTCAAGAGTGCCCAAAGGGGGGAAGGATGACGTTGAAAAAGGGAGGATGGAGATGAGGAGAAGAAAGCACAGAAAACAGCCATGTGTTAGATTAGTGGACTTTCGACTTAAGCTTCTTCTGATCAACAAAATGCTTATTCAGAAATGGAGATCGTCTCTGTCACGGCTATTGGACTTTGAATAAAATCATGTTTGTTTGTACATAATGCATGATGTTACATTCAGAGGCTCTTCTATGGCTGGTGTCATCTGCTTTTGGAATTGCAACCGCACACTGGTGCACAGCAGATGGAAAACGTGGGTTTAATGGTGACCGTGAGCAATGTTTCCTAAGTGAAAATGCATTCCTCTCTTACTTTCTTTCACCAGCGTCTTCCCTTTTCAAGGTGCCTTCATTGTTACTGTCAAGCTCCAAAAATGCATTTTGGTCCAAAAAGGGGTAGTCATGAATAAAACCTCTTTATGTGAATTCCATTTTTGTAGGGCTTCATTAGGCGGGAATGACACGTCTGCACTGGGTTGCCTTGGGCTTTTATTGTTGCAAAATGCACTACATGAGTCAAATCAGGCCTTTCATCGCACTACAAGAGAGAATGTCCTGGAACCTCGTCCAGCCCCACTGTACTGTACCACAGACTCACTTAAACATGGATGCTGTTGATTTACAGTCACCACATCGGTACTACCATAACTAAACTGTCTCAGGTTCTGTTTCTGGGTGTCATCAGAATAATGTGGATCTTGGGATCCACATGGTAATGGCGTGGCGCCAATGTGGATCTCGGAACTTCATGTGGCCAGCCTGTGATGCCACTCATCTATGACACTGGTTCTCAAACTTTTCATGTCATGGACGCCCAGATTGATTATGTTTTTTTCCCGCAGACCCCCCCATCTGAAATATATTTGGTGCCAGGGACTTCCAGAACAAAGATTTGAGTAAAAAATGTTTGCTTAAAAGTTTTTGTTGTTTAAATGTTTACCGGTATATTTCACTTACTTTCAGATGGGGGTCCACGGCAAAATACATATTGATTTGGAGGTCCTTGACATGAAAACATTTGAGAACCACCGCCTACAGTACAGCGTTCTGTTCCTTAGCAATACAATGAGTCACCTCGCACCCTTTGCTATTTATGGAGGAGATTAATGCACCCACATCAAGGCTACATTTAATGAATCATTGGGATATTATGTTAGACTTGGACTGGGATATCAGTCACAGCTCTCATGTGAAATCCATTCCCACTCTGTGGTTCTGCTAGCAGGGTTATGCTTGTCTCCCTCTTCACATGACTAATGAGGCTTTCTTATGTTGGCAAAACAGGGTCTTAAGAGCAGGATGTAAAAAATATTGGGATACGCTAGCCACAGATGACAGTCTCTCTACCAGAATGGAATGCAAGTCCGCTCTCGCTAACTGGCTGTCTCCACTTTAAAGCACAAGAAATTGTAGGTTTGTAGCTGTGGGAGTCAAACATGGGCACTGTATAATATGCATGCAATAACAGCAGTACAGTAGCATCCACACAAACACAGAAGGAAATGCATAGTGAAATATATTCTCTGTTGAATGACGCATCACTGCAATACCTCCACAGAGATTTTGGAGTCCCTTAAAGGTAGGGTAAGTGATATTTTTTGGTACATTTTCAGGTAGGTGACGAAATTTAAGCTAATCAGGAGAGAGCACTGAAAATGCATTTTCTGTTTAATAAAGAACTGGAGACACGGGAGACTCATTTTACTGAACACTCTATAGCAATGAGTACTATCAGAATATAGAGCTATTTAACACTTATTCTGACCAAAGTAAATCACTTACCCTGCCTTTAATTTCTCTATCGTTCTTTCTCAGAGAACAAGGCAGTAAGAGAGAGACAATACAGTACATGTAAGTGCATACAATGACAGAGAGACAGTATGTATATACTGTAAGAAAGAGTATGAGCATACAATTGACTCAAAAGCCAAGAAAAGTGACAACTTGGGACTGGGAGCATTCACTGGGCCTCACTAGGGGATCTGTGAACAGCTATTTTTAGTGTTTGGTTGGAATTACAGCTGGGTTAAGGTTAGGTTAAGGGTTAAGGTATGTGTGTGTGTGTGTGTGTGTGTGTGTGTGTGTGTGTGTGTGTGTGTGTGTGTGTGTGTGTGTGTGTGTGTGTGTGTGTGTGTGTGTGTGTGTGTGTGTGTGTGTGTGTGTGTGCGCACACACGTGCGCTAGGCGTGTGCTAGGCGTGTGCTAGTCTGCAGTTGCTGCTGAGCTCACCTTTAGGGTCATCTCTGACGACCAGTAAACCATTTCGACACACCACCTTCCCCGTGGCCACATCCACAAACACCAGAGATGGGATACTGGTCACTTTGTACTTGTTCCATAGCTTCATCTGCAGGAGAGCAAGAGAGAGGGAGTTAGTGGGATGGTCTATTCTCTCCTGTTCAATTCCAGAGCTACACTGTATCCTGTGTGCTAATGAGAGTGTACAAATATAACCAAATGCGAGTCCATTTGGCTGTATTTGTACATTCTCCGAGTTACAAATTAGCAAAAGATGAATTAACACTTGGGATTTAACTGTGTAGAAAAGCAATTTGATTTGATACTTGATACTTCAAAATAATCAAAGGAGCAGTTCCCAAGTACTTGTCAAACTACTTCTCCAGAGTAGGGGATGCAGGATGCTCATAGCTACCTCCACCAGAGGGAGGTTCTCTGACCTCATCCCCCCCAGTTCCAGTAAAAATGTACTCTTACAAATTGTCAATTATGTATTCAATCAATCAATTCTAAGTATTAGTATAAAGAACCATCAATGCTTCAGCATTTGTTACAATAAAGAGAACGGACAACCCTGAAGAGTGCACGGGATGTGTTTAAAGGGTTAACCGTGATTCTTTCTGAAGTGCAAGAGGGACTAGGAATTGTACAGGCTGAATAAAACAGCAGAGTATAGAGGCCCTGCAATGAATTAGCTGAGGGCACCAAGCGTAGCGCTGCAGGGCTGATGTAACTTTAAAGAGGCTGGTCTTGGCGCAACATTCAAGAGGGGCACTTTGCCCCCTGCTGTGTCATGAATAAGAGCAAATGGGGAAAAATGCAACCTAAACATCCACACTTGACAAATCCTCTTGCAGTACACTGCAAGAGGCTGCCACCACAGGCAGCATTTTTGCTTTATCCTTCCCGTGTGAATAGCAGAATGAATTATTGAGGCATGTCGGAATGTGTGATACGCTTTGACAGGCGTTTATGAGGGACCAACAGCCATAAATCTAATTATAGCATCTCCTGTACAACGGAACGATATGAATACAGCCTCGTAAAATGTAGAACACTCTTTTCAACCGCAGAACTGTACACGGAGTGACACTATAAATAGAGAGCATGCTCAGTGTAGTCGTCAGCATCAAAGGACAGTTGAAGCATTTCATATCTGAAACTCACTTTCCATATCATACGGAAGAACCCTCCAATGGTGAAAAGCAAAACAACTATGTCCTGAAGAGCATCATGATTGGAAGCATTACGCAAGGTTGCTGCTTTACAATACCAGCAACAACTCAGAACATTTTGTCTTGTAGTTGTTGCTCTACTTCTTTCTTAAGGGCAATTCAACAGTAGTTGATAATGGAAGAGGGGCACTTTATTATTCACTTCTTCTGCCCATCTGGTGCAGGAATTAGGAATGTATACCAGTGCACTACAGTATATGTAGCATTATGATTTAGGCTGTGAGAACAGAGCAGTAGTTCTTCCAAGAGGTTGTGAGACAAATGAAGTGAGATCTGCTACCCATGGGGGCTCGGTGGACCAAGCCTGGAGTAGGTTCAGTTACCTTTCAGCTCCGGGACGAAGAGAACGTTTTGCTGCTCTTTTAACGAAAACAATGACTTCACTTCAGGAGCCAGGCTTTAAGATTCTGATGCACCAACTGAATCCGAGGGGTAGAAGGTTACACATATGTTTCACATAGTGGGATAAGTGTTCCCTCTACAGCGTAGTTAATGATGACTTGTGGGACATCAACAGGGTCAACCACAGGCCCTCTCTGGCTGCAGAGGTCAGACGGTCTGTCCCATGGAGAAGACAAACCGGAGCCTCTCGATTATGTTGGTCTGGAAGTCCCTCAAACGCAAGCTTCAGCCCCGCTGCCACAGTCAACAGTTTTACCATGCACTCCATGCTCTCCAAGGCCTCTGGAAAGTCAATCACTGCTTGCAAATTGATGGGGTTAGGGGCATTAGCTGTGACTGTCTGCGTCAACTAATGTGCCCAGCACTACAGTGCATCTCAGCCATTTCATTTGGCTGCCTGATGTCATCCAACATGAAGGCTTTACTAAAGGTACTGGGAAGGTGAGTAGTTGACTAGTCAAAGGGGAGTTGAGAGTGCAAACATAACGGTAGAAGGACTGGTTCTGCACTTGCAGAGAAATGTAAAGAACTAGTTCTCATGTCAAGCCCCAGAGGCATCTGGGCATATGAGCAGTGCTCATATGATTGTAAAATGAATACAGGATTGGCAAGGTAGTGGTACGATAACATACACACAATCAAACTAAAGAGAATACATCTATTCGTTTAAAACCAGCTTATTGTCTTACTTTATCCAAAACCTGATGCAAAGATCAGGAACACATGGCAGAGATAACGCCCGGGATGGCTTACATAAATATGTCATCAATAATTGAACCACTTATTTCATACTTTGTTGTGCGACGGTGTTGCAGAAAAATAGCAAAAATAGCAAGAACAGCCGATCTGATGCAATGCAATGTGAACTTGTAGATCTGCTATTTTTGACAATTCAAAGTGGTTAAGGGTTACATTTGTACAGAGGATTTTACTGTGCACCATTAGGGTTCTGAGCCTGTGTAATGAAGAAGGCTGCTGAAAGAGTAATCGGTGTGGCAAATGCTGAGGCAGAAACAAATCCATCTCCTTTCACTACCTCTAGTATAATGTGTCCCTGAACTATGTCTGCCTGAGCTGGGCTGGCAAGCAGTACCATCAGTTGCTTGATGACTCTTGGTGTAGATTTGCCCGGAGCGCGTGCCACAGCTATAACGACTGTTATGATTTCATGGCAGATGACTGGTCTGATGTTTACAAGAGTTACTTTACCCACATTTATTTACTTGCAGAATTCAAACTAATTTAGTCTCCATGGCTGAGGATTCTAATTCTGAATAGGTGGCCATGCAATAAATTCACACTAAAGACACTGTGAGCTTACCTGGTGGGTTTTCAGTAACATTCCTGCAGTTGGCTAGCTGTCTGAGCTGAATTCAGTTATAAAACCCAAGACCTTTTCATGCATGAAGAGAACTTTTTACCCTGCATGCATGCATGGCAGGATACAATACGTCTGTGTTTCTGACTGTCAATTAAATAACTTGAGAATTCAGCTGTACCCTGAAGAGATAATATCATTTTGTGTATAAAAAGGTCAAAGATCAAGGTGACATGGATGGATCAATATCCATGTCACTTGATCAGCAGACCGGCTGGAAGAGATGAACTTTTCGGTCAAGGTCAGTAGGTCACCATCAAGGTCTAAGGTCAAAATTACATAATTGGCCATATCTCATGTTGGTGTGGGCAGGGATGCAAGGTTGAAATTGGTTAAAGTTTAGCGAACAAGGAACTTAACACTGGCAAAACATTGGAGGCAATCGATTAATTTGTTCCTTCTAGAGAACTTTAGTAATCTCACACAGCAGTATACAGTACTCTCTTCCCTCCTCTATTGTCATCATTGTGAATACACAAGTATCTCATCGACTCATACCACAGAGATCACTATGACTGTTTCAGCAAAACACTGCTTCTTTGTGGAAACCCACAGGCTGTGTATTATAGCATATACTGTAGACAATATAGATGAAGACATGACATGTCATGATATGCTTGCTGAACAACACATAAATCAACCTGTCACATCTGAGATGCATATTTAACGTAGTTCACATGGTCCTAGTCACATTTTTGTGGTCTGGTCAATCTTATGAGTTGAGTTGAACAAAGAATTGGTTTGTGCTGCACTGTATGTTTTACCCATCGAGGACAGATGTTTGTTGAAGTCAAAGGAATGTATGACCTAACAGAATAGGAAAAGTGTGTATATATTAACTCTTTGCTGCAATGCACAAGAGCCCCTCTATTCATTATCAACATCAACAGACCGCACACGTAATCCACTGTATAACTAGCATATAGCTTAACATCCTAATAACCCCCACAGAGAGCCCACCAACAGTTAAGACACCAGGGAAATATGAAAATCCATACTAACAATCCATTTACTCTCCCAGCAACGCAGCCGCTAGCCTTGCACCATGCCTAGCGCTCATCATACTGATTGGATCACGCATGGTTGCGGTTCCCTTTTCCAGAGGCAAGGCGAGAGGGAAGCAGCCCGCTGTGGAGCCACTAGATGAGTGTGTGTGGATGCTATATCGAGCCCAATAGGCTTTGCTCCAATGAATCAAGCTGTCTGCATGCATCTCACACTGGAGACTGTAGTGTTTAAAAGGCCCTCAAGAAAATGTTGATTTGGTTGAGGTAGTTAAATGTTTAGATGCAATCATGACTGCACAATTAACTAAAGTTACTGAACAGCAAGAATGGAAACAACCCATCCAGAACCCATCCATATATTTATGTAATCACAAATGGTGATCATACTTCATTAGCAAGGACAGTGCTTTACAAACCTTTGAATGTGCACATCTGCATACTTTTCATTGCTCTAGTCTAGCATATCAACCCACTTCAGCAGTCCCCTTCCATACATTACACATGCGTCTATTGTACCCGGCCCCTTCAAACTCTTCCCAGCTTAAATCTCAGCCAAAAAGCATGAGCCTGTATTGTGAAATGTGGCCTCTCTCAGTAACCAACGGATCTTGCGGAGGCTGGTTGAGTGAGAGTCACTTAACTCTGTTGAGAGAACTAGAGTGGAGGGAATTCCTCCAGTCAACATGCTCCATTCACCTATCATTGTTCTAGCCGTATCCTCACACAGATCAGCTTTCACTGGGCTGGACCTGAAGCATCTACCATACACATGTGGACACCGCTGCCCTATTACGACAGTCCAATACAAAAGAGGGCACCTTCCTGTTGTATCAGAGGAAGAGATATAGTTACTTATCTTTCAGTTGAACATGTAGGATAATCATAGGCTATCCTATGTTGGGGCTAAATTGTATTAAGCTCAATAACAATGCCATTTGTCTACTTTATTTATGGGTAATTGTGGGCATACTGCGACAACATTCCTGCTAAACAAGCTACTGTAGTTCTGTATTTTATAGACAATTTAATTATGTCCACTGGGGGAATTCCCAGTGTCTTTCTTTACAAAAGAAAACCTGCTCTCTTCAGTCCTCCCATTCATGTAGAAAAGGGATTTACTGTCACGGCGCTGTTAGAAGTCTTTGCTGTGTGCCTGCCCATCAAATCAGTGTGCATTGAGCAATAGGCACAGGAAGATAAAGTCATGTCGCTGTTTGATTTGATCAGATTTTACAGTTCAAACTGAGGCACATGCTTTAGAAGAGGGGCAAAAACATCATTAAATACCGACACCGCAAAGGCAAGGAGACCAAGTCCTTTATTATCTACAATGGTCACATGATCACTGAAACTGGGTCACTACATTTAGGCTGAAGCCATCTATCATGGACCACATGAGGTGTCTGTTCTTTTCTGTTATATCTTCTATAAGCCATTGAGTTTGTCTGCCTGTCTGTCTGTCTGTCTGTCTATGTGTACTAGAGCTGTCACGATAGTGACGTTAGTTGACGATTAATTTGCATACAAACAATTGCGATCCATGATTGAAATGTGTTTTTAGCATAGGCCATTTTATTCATTTATATATATATATATATATATATATATATATATATATATATATATATATATATATATATATATATATATATATATATAATTACATTTCTGTTTGCCTTTTTAGGCTTTGTAAACAAACATTGCAGAGGTCCAAAAAATTACTGACAATGACCGACACCAATAATCAAAATAAATAATGTACTATGGCCAAAACGGGCCATAAGTATATTATACCTAATAATTCTATACTAAAAATAAAAAAATAGTGCAAATAGCAGGGCTTTTAGATCCACTATTTTTTACTATTTTTGAAAATGTATACATTTTTCAACAGATGAATGTATACAGATGAAAGGAAATCATTCTAACTATTATGCAAAAATAATAGAGATTATCTAAAACAACTGAGATCAGGGGATTATGTAATAATCGTGTGACAGGCCTACTACCCCCGCCCCCCCACCCCAAAGACATGCCTAGTTTAAGCCATTTGTCTTTTATTAGGTCTTTTTTTAACAGAGCTTGCCTACAGGGCCAGGCAGTGTGATCTATGGCTCTAAAAGGTTTATTTTGGAAGGCCAAGAGAGAGAAGACTCAATCTGATTCCTGTTTTGGGCAAAAAAAGGCTCCAAGAGATTTTTCTTTTTCATCATGAGTCTAATGCTCAAATAACTTCAATAAAAAATGTTCCCATGAAGATGATGTAGATAGAGCAGGAATCAAACTGAAGATGATGATTAAAATGTCCCCCATCAAAAACTGCAATCAAGCCATGTTCTGTGTTTACAATGGTGTAGTTTATGATTGCATTAAACATGATGTTTGGATGGATGCATGTTTTTGGCCGCTGAGAAGAAAGCAGACATGCCTCGTTCTCCGGCCACAGCCTCCATGCTCATATTTTCTCCTCTACATATCACAATACAACAACTCCCCTTTGGCAATGTCTCACATGTTACCTCCTGCCCCTGCTCCCTCCAGCTCACAGTAACCCTGTCCCAGATTAAACCCTGGACTCTTATATAGCTCTTCCATATCTGCTGGAAAACTGGCCAATGAACAGGTCAAGTCTTCTAAACTGTCTGCGTTCCTGTAGCAGAATGATCTCTCCACCACACTGAGAACTGCAGAGTCACTCCTCTTCAGCCCTAGATTTCTGTCATCACTTGGCTATGCTCCCCTGTTTCCCCTGGGCTAGTTTCCCCTGTTCTTTTTTTTATTGTCCATTTGGGTTTTTTTTTATTACTGGTTTACCAGTGATTATGGTGGAATGTTACTCTGTGCTAGTTTTTTTTTCTTTCTTTTTCTTATTCAACCACATGTACTTATTGTAAGCCTCTTCTTTGTGTCCGCTAAATGCCCCAAATCTGGATGTAAACACAGCAGGCCGCTCATTCCACTCTACTGAGCTCATTACAGAAACCGGCACTATACAACCTCCTTTATGATGCCTAAGCTAAAAACTGGTTTCACATCAGTTCCCTGTCTCTCAAATATATCATGTCGAAGCTATCGTTTATATAGTAAAATATTCATCGGCCAATCCATTTCAGTGGTGGCTCCTCCATGCAGACTGATAGGCTAGCTAAATTGCATTTTCAATGGAGGCCCCGTTGCCAAGGCAACCCCCCCCAAGTCAGGACATGTCACCAAGTGCCAGACACATTGTGGGCTCTTAGTTAATAATTCAGTGATAAATTAACGTTTTTGTGTGGAAAACAGGTGCCAGAATGTCAGAGGGCTTAGGGGGAATGGCAGGGTAGAAAGAGAGAGAAGCAAGAATGAGGGGGCGAGAAATGGTGCAAGAGAACCAGAAGGGAGGGGGGCGAGGGGTCGCCTCCAGCCTTCTATGGAGGCACAAAAGCTACTCTCTGAATGCAGGCTCTAAATCCAAACTTGGACTCTGTATAGTCGGACTCCAGCGTGCACGTTTTTATTTAGTGGAGAATGCAGTGTAAAAGCAGGCGTTTGTAAAGGAGTAAAAAGCCAGGGCTCAATAGGTATCTGCTGCATTGTCTCCCCACAGGCATGGGTCACCCCCGAGGCCTACATTCTGCAAGGCCAAAGGTCATTACAGCAGGGGGTGCATTCTTCAGTCCCAGTGGTGTTTAGAACAACCCTATTTGCCTCCCTGCCCCCACAGGGTGGTTGCAACCCTCTGCTCTCTCTTGCCCCCTCCCTCTCTGTTTTCTGCTCTTGCTCCTCATCTCCCTTTCTCTCTCTCTGAGGCTGTGTTCTGTCTAGTACGTTAATACACTTGGCTATCAACAGAAAAACATTGCGTGAACAAATGTTCGAACCTGGCTATGTGAAGAAAGGTAAATATATCTTTACCCACACAACATGGGTAAATCATTACATAGATAGACGGATCAGCTGGAAGTTCAGTAAAAGAAATCCAAGTGAGAAATAATGATTTACCCTAGCACTGATGACTAGACAGACAACAGTAATCATGTCTGAACTCACTCCCATCATCACATAAACACCCTGTGCCATCCTCCTCCTGCATTTGATCAAGTTGAGGCCTGCTCAGTCTAACAGAGATGGGGATGATACAGAGACCGGTATGGCTCAGGACCAACCAGCACTCTGTCAAATGGTCATCTCAGCCACCTTGCACCTGGCGTCCCCATTTTGGGCATATCATTAGGTGAAAATGTACACAAATTGACAAAAACTTAGCTGATCTACAAACTCACAAGGCATTGCATCATGAGCTTGTACATTGGCAATTTTAGCTATTCTTTTGCAGGACAATATCATACATATAATTATTGTCTGGTGTTTGCAATAATTAACAGACTCTTTCATGCACGAACTGTATCTGGTACAGTATGGAATATACCATGGCATATCAAAGCTCATGAACTCAGAATGTTCTCAGAATGGTCCAAAAACTACTCATCTTGTACAGATCGCATTAAGACGTTGCAAGTATTTCACCTCTAATACTTCCATATTTAGGAAACTCAGACAAGTAAAAATGACCAATATCCTATTGCAAAACATACATTGAAATAAGCCATTCAACAGAACTTGCACTGTGTTCCTTAGATATACTGTTCAATAAGCTAAATTTAGCACACCAGTCTGTAAGTGTACATAAATAAGCAACAAAGTTCTACAGTATGTATGGCCTCTAGGCATCTGCTTGTTTCCTGAAGTTTAGCCGGTCCCTTCCCTGTTGTGACCTCTATTTGACCCTGCATTTAACTCCCACCCCTCCCTCATGCTGGGATGCTGGGAAGTCAGCCGTAGATCCCGCTCTACTCTGTGATCCCACCTCAACGCCACATTAATATTTATAGAGAGAAAAGAAAGCACTTCAGAAAAGCATCGTTAATGCTTTTCAAAGTGGATGATCAGGAAAAAGAAAAAACACCTAGAGACCGGCATGTAAAAAAGCCCCCCAAAAAACAGAACTTAAAGGAGACTGATGGTCCATTGTGGAACCTTGGGCCGTCAACCGTTACTTTATAGAGTGTGGAGCACAGAAGCTGTACTCCAATTAGAAGGCCGAACGTGCCATCCACTGTTTTTGATATACTGAATGCTAAAGATAAGAACCTTAGAATTCTCCAAGCGCTCAACCGAACGCTTGTTTGCATGCAGACCTAGATGTGGAGCGAATTGCCTTCGTGATATATCAGGTCGTATTGTTTTAATATCATTAATTTGCTGTTCTTTTATTCACATAGTATAAAGGGAGTCTCCCTTGTTTGTCAATAAAGATGCCTTGCGCATGTGAACGGTAATTTCTGTGTATGTCGTCTATAAACTGGACTTTAGGGTTTTATTGAACCAAGAGTGACAGGTCAGTAACGGCACATCAGCTGGTGACCCCGACCGTGACCCTGTCCAGTCCAGACGACCGCTGGATCCATAAGATCCAAATAACAATTCGCCCATACACTATGTGCTACAATTCCTTGGGGCCCCAGGAAGGGTACACGCGGTGCTATATGTGAATTGTATTATACCAAATTTAGGTCAATTGTTACAGATAATGTGTAAAAATGATTGTTTGCATGTGAAGTCACCACTGAACAGCAGATTGAATGACCTTTGTATTAAACTAGGCTTTGAACTCCCTATACCCCATGATGTCCCGTTAGGTTGGCTGGGTGGACAGTTTATCCTCCCAGCAACGGCCCCGAGTTTACGCCGGGTTCAAAGGAAAAGATAGCGTATGCCTATGTTTAGCTCCGGCATCCGAGCGAGGTGATGTTAAGGACTGTAAATGCGGCCTTGATCAAAAATAATACATGTTTAGCTCCGGCATCCGAGCGAGGTGATGTTAAGGACTGTAAATGCGGCCTTGATCAAAAATAATACATGTTTAGCTCCGGCATCCGAGCGAGGTGATGTTAAGGACTGTAAATGCGGCCTTGATCAAAAATAATACATTTGTTTAGGTTTAAATTAGGCTTTGAACTCCCTATACCCCATGATGTCCCGTTAGGTTGGCTGGGTGGACAGTTTATCCTCCCAGCAACGGCCCCGAGTTTAATTACGCCGGGTTCAAAGGAAAAGATAGCGTATAGCCTAAGCTCAAATTAGTACATTCGAATGTCATGTCTATTGTTGTTTTATGTATGTTGTTGTCATGTTTATTGTCGCTTTATGTATGTCGTTGTCATGTTTATTGTCGTTATATGTATGCTGTCGTCTTGTACATGAAGTCCAGTATTGTGCTTAAGTACAGCCCTGAGGTAGTTACCTTAAATAGCCCTTACAGCTGCCTGCAGTTTCACCTCAGCCCTGCTAAAACTGCCGATCTACAAGCTCACTAGCTATTCCATTACTAGCAATCCGAGCTGGTGGATCTGATATTTTCAAGGGAAAATTGTGCATGTCAGGTCTGAGAAATTGTGAGCGGAGACAGGCTGCTTGTTTTACATTTCTAACTATGGGTTTTCACTCCACTCTGATACCAGCGTTTGTTTTTGGTACTTTGACCCAAGTACATGTCAGTGGATAGTCTGCTCTGTGAGCACTTTTGTTTAGTGATTTTGTCCTACTTAGGAATGCAAGCAAGGAAGATAACCACCTCAGTGGTGGAAGGTCGCCAAGTACTTTTACTCAAGTGTCTTACTTGAGTACATTTTGAGGTTCTCCATTTGTACTGCACTAGAGTAGTTCCAGTTGTCAATACTTTTACTTCTACTCGACTACATTTCAAAGGCCAATGTAGTATATCTACTTCAGCATTATTGCTGGAACCCTTGAATATTTAGGCTAGTTCGAAAGTGACTCATTGCAAATTTAGAATGCTGGACCTGTGCCTCCACATGGCAACGTTGATGCTCTTGATTGGGTGAAACAGATAACTAGGGAATGTAACCCTTAAGATTAGAAGATTGGAGTCAGTTATATATATAAAAAAAAAAAAAAAAGGCGAGGTGAGGAGAGAAATATGACGTTCAAATAAATTACTTTCTTTAGAGCATATAGTGTGCACCAAGTAACATTTTATTTTCTTAGAAGTACCAGTCGAGAAACTATATGCAATGCACTAAGATGCCGTTTAAATGTAAACATAATGTACAGAGTCTGTATTATTAACTAAAAATGTCAGTGTATTATGTTTAACAGCACAAGAACAATCCGGAGTACCAGCCTCTACAGCAAGGACGTTCCACACAAAAAAAAAAAAAAGGAAAAGGGTACACTGTCTCTCTGTATTCTATGATCCTATAGTCTACTGAGACACTACCCTGTCTCTCTGTATTCTATGATCCTATAGTTTACTGAGACACTACACTGTCTCTCTGTATTCTATGATCCTATAGTCTACTGAGACACTACCCTGTCTCTCTGTATTCTATGATCCTATAGTCTACTGAGACACTACCCTGTCTCTCTGTACTCTATGATCCTATAGTTTACTGAGACACTACACTGTCTCTCTGTATTCTATGATCCTATAGTTTACTGAGACAATACATTGTCTCTCTGTATTCTATATTTCTATAGACACCATTCTGTACTTCTATGAGACACTACACTAGCTGCCTTTGCACGGCTCTCTAAATCGCAAACTACGCCAGGTTCATGGGAAAAGATAGCACCTAGCCTAAATGTATCTTGTATGTTTCGTCTTGTATGTTTTGTCTTGTATGTTCCGACGTCCGACCGAGAAGGTTTAGACTGGTAGTGCAGTCTTGACAAAAACTAAACACTTAGACTGACAGTGCGGTCTTGACAAAAACGATACACTGTGTCTTGTATGTAGCGACGTCCGACCGAGAAGGTCTAGACTGACAGTGACAGTCTTGAAAAAAACGAACACTGCGACCGGTTTAGACTATTAGTGCAGTCTTGAAAAAAAATATATACACTATGACCGAAAGGTCTAGACTGACAGTGCAGTCTTGACAAAAACTATACACTGTGCTTCAACGTCCGACCGAGAAGGTTTAGACTGGTAGTGCAGTCTTGACAAAAACTAAACACTTAGACTGACAGTGCGGTCTTGACAAAAACGATACACTGTGTCTTGACGTTGAAAGGCTGTCTCTGCGGCCTAGGGAAGACCCCTAAATGGTACCACAGTGTGTCATATATGTTGTCTTTATATGTATGTCATCCGAATGAATGAAGGCCTCTGTAAGTCCTGTTTGTTTTTTGTTTTTTTTAAGGAGTTGGGCTTTATATGTATGTTTTGACGTCAGAGACGTGTAGGCTGAAGGTGCGGAATTGGTCAAGAACAGATACCTTCTGTCATTGTTAAGTGTACATGTTTGTATCTACTGTAAGCAGGAAGCGTGCTGCTGTAGAACACCTGACCAGTGTGACTGACCGTGTGACTGCTGCAGCTGAATGTGTGTCCCACTTTGGGGTAAGTGTTAGAGGTGAATGCATTAGGAATTGTGAGAGTATGAATGACAGGCGCACCCACTCTATTTATTAGGACCGTGGTTCAACTTATTTCATATATGCCCCTCGATCGCGTGCCGTTCCTGGGTCCATATATGTAATTGGGTTGGACACAAATCATATAGTTCTGCTTAAGGTACTTCTGATTCTGGTTACTATGGTGCATTCACAAGTGCATGGCTTTGTACCATTTTGAGTCTGACTCAATGGAGCACAGTGATTTACTTCTGAGTGAACGGTGTGAAGGCCTGAGGACGTAGGAGACACTAGGGGAATATTTTCCAGGGGGAGTGAGAGAGAGAAAGAAACTTAGTAATACCCCACATTCACGTACTGTAAGGTACATCCTTGACACCTGCTACTGTTTTTTTTCCTGAATTAAAATATTTGAGTTATATTGAAGCAGGTACCCCTGAGAATTTACATACTGCAGTTATCCAACGGCAGGTTGACCAGTACTTTCAAAGTAAAAAAAAATAGGAGAACACAGTCAATGAATTACAAAAGGCAGCCATACATAGAGGGAGAGAAATAGTCTTCTTTAAATCTGGTAAAATAGATAGTTGAAAGAATGGGGGGAAAGAAAGGCATTTGACCTTCACTCCTTACCAGCGGCCTACAGCAGAGGCCCAAACATCCTGATAAGATTCCCACAACACTGACAGTGGAAAAGGAAAACAAAAGCTAGTTTCTGCATGTGATTTCTCCCAGCTAAAACATGGTTATGCATAGATATTAAATCTGGTTGAAATTAGTGCCCCAACGTCAGCTTGTAGATCAACTAAATTCTCCATAGAATAATAAAATAAATGCAGAAATAATGTACTGTGACCAAACCCGCTTATATCCTTAATACTTCTACAATCCCATAAATTAGGGACACTGAGAACTAGGGAATGCCACCCTTAGATTTTATGATTGGAGTCAGTTATTTATAAAGAAAAAAGTGAAACCAATCTAGACAAACAAAGCTAAATAGACAACTACGCCAATTTGACCGTTAGTAACAATAATAATTTTAAGAATGTAAGTGGGCAGAAAGCCCAAACGCTTTTAGAGTGCGGTAATCATAAAACATTAGTTTTGTTATAGACCAAACATGTCACTAGCACGCGCACATGAAGGCCAAGAGCAGAACAGAGGCCTTACTGACATCACGTTTGCCACGTTTAACCGATTTGCCACACAGACTGCAGGATCAAATTACAGACAAGTGCCACAGACACAGTGCCTGTAGGCATTCCACACATTAATATACATACATATTCCCAAAATGGACCTTCGCAGAAGTTAGAAATGTATTGATTCCACATTCGACGCTAACTTACAACATGAATGGCAGAGGTTCACTTCCAGCTATGACCTGATGGAACATGGAACTGTACAACAAACTACTGTGTGCTACAAGTGAAACACCACAACATAAACCATCGTTCTGGACATGACGTAGAGGGCCAGCAATAGATACAAGCTGTGATACGTGTATAAGTGCACTTCTGTGGACACCTATGGGGAACAGACACCAAGCCTTGGGGAAGCTTGGGTTACTCAGACTTTGAATGTTTCGAAAGACTTTACACCAGATCACTATTATGCTATGGTCACGGACACATGACCTCTCGTCTTTTCAGCCAGTGGAATATACGCAGCTGTGGTTGACCTCTTGCCTACTCTGTGTCGTTGTGGCCTCGACATGTGCAACCACATACATTTCTATCGATCTGGAGAGAACACAACACAATTTATGTTTATAGATATAAAATTATACAACAATATGACTAAAAATATTACTTAAGTGCCAAACTTTGATTAGTGGGTAGTGTCATAAGTGTAAGTTAAAACATTTTTATAGTAGGATAATATTACATAAGCAGTGTTAATTAGACGTCATGGACCTAGATTACTTCAATAATGTAATAAGTGAAAAAACAACCCTGTTAAGGGAGGTCCAGTGACAAGTGACAAACTGTTGGATGTGTATTGCGAAATACAATGCCACAATCACATTTTTTTTTCAAAATTAAACTGAAATCATGCAGGCCTATGTCAAATTAAGTGAACTGAACGGAAACATGCTGTGTTCTTCAATCAAGTCCATTTTTAAATAAGTGCTGGTGTTTTGCCATAAATAATCTAAGTGGCTTTTCAGAGGCATGCACGTCTCAATCTGAAACCATGAAGGCACCCGTAACGACTAATTAAGTCATTAGTATTCACCATATTATAATTTCTGAATAAAGACTATACATGTAGGAATAAATTAAGGGAGGAGATTAGGTTGATTTTAGTGGCGAGCAGCTCAAATTTTTCCATTTCGACACTGTGCAGTAAGTGGTCCTTTCTTATCAAGAAGTGTACAGTTCAGTGGTTTCACCCAATTCAGTGGCTGTGTCAACAAGACAGGCACAGATGAACGAGACTGAAGTGCACAAGGGAACGTCAGAGTTGTGAAAATAATTAAGTATAAGTGAGTGAAATAAGAATTATTGCCTGGCTATAGCTAAAATAGGGCTTAAAGTTAAGTGTTCATTATTTTTTATGTTACATGAATGGCAGTATAATACAATTATTTAAGCGAAGAGAAACAAATAGGTTGCATTCCAACATTAGATTAGATTTCTGAAAGGTAGTTGATTGCTGTTGCAATTGAGTTAGGCTGTGTTGTCGAGAGACTCACGAGCACGTTGGGTGATGCTTGGCAGAACATTTATGACTACAGACAGTAGCTGCACGGTCCACGGCCTTTGAAGGGTGCACACTTCGGGGTGGTGTACGTGTTGGCTTCTGTCATGCTATTTTGTTGTGTTTAACCGAAAGCGAAACTATGTGTGTGTGTGTGTGTGTGTGTGTGTGTGCTGCTCAGAATATCTCCCTGTTGTGTTAATGGTCAGTGCGTTAAGTGGTACATTATGAGAACATGCCGGGGTTTGGTTGCAGAGTGGATGTCAAGTGATTTCATACATTGTTGACATTTGCGTTGCAGTTTGTTGCCAGTTGCGGTGGACTGGCTGAAAACTACACGGTCTTCAAAAGAGTCCATACTTTACAGCATCGATCGTGGCGCAAAATGTATCCAATTACGTTGCTGAGCATTGACCTAACTTTTATTTCTATTACCAGGTGACCACTGATTGACCAAGGGTAGTGGGGAGGTCCGAAAGACTTAAGTGTAACCTTCCATTTCTCTAAAATAGGTCGACTGCTTGCAGGAGAGACGTATACACTTTTGGTGTCGTTAACCCTCCATTTCTCTGAAACAGGTCATTGGGTGCAGAAGAATAATGTCAATTGACCTGTGCATAAGGCACAGGAAAGTTGTTTTGTTGTGTTTCCAATTACATGTTGTGAACGGTCAAGGAGGGTGCACATTCCTATGCTGTGTGCCCTGCCGGGTGGCAGGTCAAGGAGGGTTATAGTATGTTTACATTTTTTTATATATAAATATTTATGTTATGTATCGCCATGCATAGATATCTATATAGATATATGGTTGACATTTTTAATTTTTTTATTATATATAAATATTTATGTTATGTATCGCCATGCATAGATATCTATATAGATATATGGTTTACATTTTTTTAATATATATATATACTTATGTGATGTCTCGCCATGCATGGGTATGTATATAAATATATGGCCCTCTCCCCAATCAACAACTACACACACTCTCACAATCACACCACATAACATTATATTGCCACCTGGGCCCCCATGCTGAACTTGACGAAGAACACCCCTGCACGATATCTGCGCCCCGACTTTTGACCTCAAGGAGGGTACGGATCTGACTGGCGCTTGGGGTTTGGGGTCCCTGTGTATAATACGGGGGGGGCCTAGTCTTGGACTCTGTCGGAACCTCCTCCTCCGGGCTCGGAAAGGTGACCACCTCAACCGGAGGAATTGGAGAAGAAGAAACCAAAATGCAAAAATAAAAAAAATAATATTACACACTTTAGAAGAGTTGCTTGTAAAGGAAAACTCAGTGGGAGTGCCCCACTGAGGGAACCTAAGTTTAGCTATACACTTGTTGGATGCAAATGATGTACTGTAATTGTCCCCAATAAGAGCTCATGTCCAGATGGTAGGTTTGGGACTGCCCCAGCCTAGTTCAGAGTTTCCCCTTCAAAGAAAAGGGTTTTCCTCGGCTCACATGACTCAAAAAAGGAAAAAATGGGACCTGAATTTTTTAAACATGCAATATGTTATGCTATAAAGTAATTGATATAAAATACTGTTCACATTTAGGTGTTGTGGGTACTAAATTCGTACCCAAGGAGGGGTTGATGGTCCATTGTGGAACCTTGGGCCGTCAACCGTTACTTTATAGAGTGTGGAGCACAGAAGCTGTACTCCAATTAGAAGGCCGAACGTGCCATCCACTGTTTTTGATATACTGAATGCTAAAGATAAGAACCTTAGAATTCTCCAAGCGCTCAACCGAACGCTTGTTTGCATGCAGACCTAGATGTGGAGCGAATTGCCTTCGTGATATATCAGGTCGTATTGTTTTAATATCATTAATTTGCTGTTCTTTTATTCACATAGTATAAAGGGAGTCTCCCTTGTTTGTCAATAAAGATGCCTTGCGCATGTGAACGGTAATTTCTGTGTATGTCGTCTATAAACTGGACTTTAGGGTTTTATTGAACCAAGAGTGACAGGTCAGTAACGGCACATCAAGACACACCATGAATTTCACTTTTTTTTTATTTTTTTTGTATTTTTTTGGCTCCCCAGTGTCTCTTGTACCCCAAAAAATATTTTCTTTTAACATTCAGTCATTCATTCTCATTTCAGAGATTTTCAGAATGGGCGTGTCTGAACAGGCCATCTCAGAATGGCAAGTTTGCTTACCTCACCAAACTTTCTGCCCATGTATTTTGACAGACAGAATTGCTCAGTACCGCAGTACAGCACCCCCCTAGCCAACTGGACGTTTTGGTATTGCAGCTGAAAGTGCTTTATAAGCCTGAGAGAATTGACTTGGGATGAGTATATCTGAGTGTTGATTTAGGCTCAAACCTTTTGAAAATGGTTTGAGGGACATACACCATATGATATTAAATATCAAATATTTTTTTTTAAATTCATGGTGTGTCTCCTTTAACACTAATGAATCTTCATTATGGTAATGTCAGACTGCACACACAGGCTACATTTTGCAAACAGGGCATTTTATAGTAAAGCCGCTAAACCTAACAGATTCCCTTAAATGTCACAGGCTAAGTCCTGAATAATTTAATAAATCACAATCTTGATAATGTGGAGATATAGGCTATACTTTGTGTATTACCTAGGACACTACTGTATATAGTCTCCCATAGCCAGCAGGGCCCTTTGTAAAGCCCAATTTATACTTTCACGAATTTTCAAGCTTGAAGATCACTTAAAATAAGCGAACAACCCAGAGTATAAAATAAATGAAAGTCTCTGAATGACACCGTCTGGAATGGCCTTCCATTCCAGGCATCACAGGAGTACAGTTCCTCACATGCACACCAGTACACTCAGCCACACCTCAGTACAGTATAGGCTACAATGCTGTGGGCTATGTTGTAACAATGATGCTGACACCTCCACATAACTCATGTGTAATGTATAATTTATACTTTTTCGGTGGCACGCGGCGGAAATGGCGGATGTACAAGCTCACAACACGTTGCATCGCATTCGCAACACATTGTGAGCTTATAGATCTGCTGTTTTTGACGTGCGACACAGACGTGCAACAGAGTACAAATCAGGCCTACGGCTATCTTTCCCCGAGGGAGGGGCTGTTGGATGCTCCTTCTACCTATTACCTGGGCGAAATTAAGTTCCACAGTGACACTGGGTTACACTGTGACACTTTATATCCACCCATTAACCCATTTCCTCCTCTAGTCTTATGCTCATTAAAAGACACATCTGTTTTCCTGCTTGCTGCCTGGCTGCAGGCAGACTTCATGGGTTTATGGTTGCGCTGTACATCTGGACACCCCTCCTATCCCCCACATGGCCTCTGTTGCAATTCCCGTGACTCTATCCTCTACAGTACAACAGTGATTCGCAACCGTTTTAATTTCAAGGATTTCTTGTTTCATATGCTTTAGACCACGGACCCATTTGACATGATTTTCTTCTTTTCTTTTCTTTTTTTATCTCTGCAATCCCCAATCTCTACACTGTAAAATCCTCGGTGTTCATTTAACTCAGAGAGTGAAACAATGGAACCAAATTGACCCGGATGGGTCCATTTCTCAAAGTTACAGACCCGTAAGGGTCATTGATAGTTATGTTTCATATCTATCAATGATGGGGGGCCCCCACGAACCCCCTCAAAGACCCCTGGGGTCCCCAGACACCACATTGAGAACCAGTGCTCCACACACAATCCCTGCACAGCTGATTCCTCTTCCTTTTACAGAAGCACAAGAACAGAACACTACCCACCTTTCAATCTATTGCATAGTGTTAACAACTTAAAACCTCTAGACTTAGAAAACCGTCTGCAGTCTGCACCAAATGTCTTCGCCAAAAATAGCAGCCCTACAAGCTCACAACACAGCACAACGCGGCACGTTGTGAGCTTGTAGATCAGCTATATTTGGCTAATGTGAGCTTGTAGATCGGCTATTCCCCCCCAGAATATGGAAGCCGGGGTTCAAGTGGTAAAAGCTTATATGTACCACAAACTGTAATACCAAATATCAAATCGGCCAGGATGTTATTTCTAGAGATCCAGCAAAACAAGTCAAATCAAATGGCTGGTTTTAGATTTTTAATGAGACAGACCTCAAAGCACAGCATTTTGTCTTCCGTAAAAGAGGGTAAGAGTGTGTGTGTGTGTGTGTGTGTGTGTGTGTGTGTGTGTGTGTGTGTGTGTGTGTGTGTGTGTGTGTGTGTGTGTGTGTGTGTGTGTGTGTGTGTGTGTGTGTGTGTGTGTGTGTGTGTGTGTGTATATATTGGCAGCATCATGACAGCAAGGTTATGTCTGATCTGAACAGTTGGTACGTTCTTTATGCTGCAAGTGCTATGACAATCAACTTAATTGGAGAGTTTCCTTCATCAAAACCTAGACATATTTGTCATGCAGACAATAGTTTCACTTTTGAGTACAGTCATTTTGGAGGTAAACTAAAGCATGTTGGGAGATTACTACGCCAAAGTCATATTTTGTTTTCTGAGGGTGAAAAACATTCATCAAAGTATATATTTGACAGAAAGGTTGTCTTACATACCAGAGACATTTTTTTGTGTGTGCATTTAATTTGGCCAGAAATATATTCTTTTGAACTGTTGTTTGTGTCATGAGTACATTCACACAGAACACGAATATTACAATAAAGAGCAATCATAAAGCAACGTAATTCATCTGAAAAAGGCTTCAACCTGTAAAAGTTATATATAGTATAGTATAGTTGCATTGCAAAATATTTGCTGGTCAGTATTTACATTTTTAAATCGTTCTTTCGTCATGCCCATGAATGCATGTGGATGTACTTAAGGATATGTGAAGGTACGTGCAACATCTGAAGCAATGAGGATGTGCTGTAAATGAGCGAGGGGGTATTTAGTGCAGGCAACAGTATTAGGGATAAAGAGGAGAAGCTGTAAGCTGTTAGCACACAGAGACAGACAGAAGGACAGAGAGGGGGTGGGAGGCCCACAGACAGCAGTGTCAGTTTTCAGGGTCACATCACCCAAGCTGACTGACAGGAGGACGGCCAAGGCCCCGTCCTGCTGGGAGAGTCAAAGTTCAAGCCTTTAATATCCGAGCAGAAAGAGTGTGACCTTGATGACATCCATCCACTGCTAACCTCCATACAACCTCAGGACCTCACTCAGGCTAGCACAGCCAGCTTTCACTCCAACAAAACCACTTTACCACAGAAAACCTTTTCAATAAACTACTGTATGGAGCACAGAGTAGTGCAAATGATCTATTACAACTCCTTCCTCTAGTCTAGACATGTGATTCCCTACACTTGAGCATGAGGCCACGGACCCCCATTTGATAGGATTTTATTTTATTTCTTTATCTCTGGATCCCTAATCTACACAGTAAGTCCACAGTGTTTATTTAACTCTGAGAGTGTACAAATGGAACCAAACGTAACCTTGCTCATCTAGCTGGGGACCCCTTGGAACCCCCTCAAGGACCCCTGGGGGTCCCCAGACCCCACGTTGAAAACCACTGCTCTAGACCAGTGGTTCCCATGGTCCTCTGAATGCCTGGTTTTCCATCATAAACTCCATGCTCAAAACCACTGGTTCTGTGTGCAAGACTTCTTTGCACACAGATGGATGCACAGGCCTGAAAAATACATAAATGTGATACAGCTTCTTGAATCGCAGGCTCATTTCCATTTATTGGAGGTAATGTGAGCATCTGAGTGAATGGCACTGCAATGGAGGTTGTGAGCATTGCTAACTCAGCCCCAGAATCCCGACAGAATAGATCTGAGGCCGCCTGCAAACGCAGGACGAGGTCACAGGCCCTCACTAAGCCTTGGCTTCCTACAGACTCCTCTGATATCTTATTTCAACAGCTCTGGGACTTGCTGCACAAGATGATGTAATCCTCTGAATCAAATCCACCACACAAACTACCCATAACCACTTGATTTCTATAAATATGTTTTGGGGAGAAATGTAATCCCTGTTTGGTTAGGTTATCACTTTGATGACTTTTGGTTTAAATTAACAGCTCTGCACATGAGCAGAAGCAATGTAACTTGCTACCAGTCTCTTTCTAATCTCTACTCTTTTTAGTAGTGTCTCCTTCTCATTTTGTAACTCCTATAGGAAGGTGTGAAATCATATGCAGTCTCTTTTTCATTGACCCACTTTAGTGTAACACACTCACAGCAAGGTGAAATACACCGTGAGCATGCTATTTCTGTTTCATTTAGTGCACAGTGGAGCGAAAGACAGGAAACATGGGGGAGAGAAAGAGAGAAAGAGGGGGGCGGCATGCAACTTTGTATGAGTCAGATTGAAACGCATGACGCTGCAAAACACTTGGTATTTATCTTAGCTTGCTAAGCCGCTAGGACGACCCATTGAGTGGCTTTCTAAGCCGCCTCCTGAGTCCCTGGTTGACTTACTGGCCTCATTTCTTCACAAATCAAGTTTTACTCCAAATCCCCAACAGTGTTTCACCAACGACCCAGAGGGACATGGTGGCAATCTGTTGAAACACAGAGGTCACTGCAATGGTCATGAAAGCCATTCAATAGCCACAGCTCAAATGTAGTCAGAGACACATGATTGGCCTTGGCCAATTTTTCCCTGTTTTTTTATCACAGTTCAGAAAGACAGTGTGTCTCCTCCTGCTCTGCCGATTTTAAACATTTCAAGCTGCACGGTGGAGCAAGAGAAATGTTAGTCTCACAGAGCTTCCAAGTAGATTTGTAATCAGGCTTAACATTTAAAGAAGAGAAAAATGCTCTTTTAAAGCCTGCCAATAATCTGGAAGGTGGGGTGGGGGTGCACAGTACAAGTACAGTATGTCTTCATGTTCCAAATATCTGCTCATTCCTTCTTTTTTTGTGTGTACACAGTAAAGTCCTCAGTGTTAATTTACCCATTTGTAACTCTGAGATGTACAAATGTAACCAAATGAGTCCATTTGTTTACATTTGTACACTGTCAGAGTTAGATTACCACTGAGGATTTTACTATGTAGAGGATAACCGGCATGGAATGAGGGAACGAGAGAGAAGGAAGGGTTCTTTCTGTAAGTACGTATAGAATCACTGACACTTTATACATGTAACTCAGAACATTCCGTAAAATCTGCTTTTATTGTAACTATCTGTAAGTGTAATAAAGTGACCTTTTTCATACTTAAAGTTAAATAACACTCAACCGTTTCAAACACGAGCAAACACACATAAACTGGCATTCATGATGCCACTGTTGCCTCTTGCAGAATACATATGATCACTATGTCATGTGATCTCTGGAGACAGTGGACGAGGGAGGGAGCCTGCCTGCTAGACGTGTGGAGAGGCATGGTGGAGAGGCATGGCGGAGAGCGGGAGTCCTTCAGTGCTTGGACACACTCCAGAAGTTCCCTCCACACAGGAAGCTTGCACACAACTGCAGCCAGCAGAGTGAGAGAGTTTACATGGACACATGAGTGTCCTGAGCGGCCGGTCAGATACGTTACATAACTGTTTCTCAAACACTGGGTCGGGACCCATTTTTATGGGTCGCAGATACATATCCCTTTTTTCGTTTTCTTTTTTTCTCAAAAGAATTTCATAAAATTTCAAAATAAATCAAAGAAATTCCATAAGAAGTAGTGAAAATAGAAGACCTACAAGCTCACAACGTGCAGCATCAGCAGCATGAGCTTGTAAATCAGCTATTCTCACTAGTTTGGGTCCCGGGGAGCTTGGGAACCACTGCGTTATATCATTGTTGTCGGGTGGAAACCTTGTTGGTCCAAAATCATGACTTTTCAGAAAAAAGGATAAAAGACACTGTGTGCCAATGAATACAATGTAGTTATTATGTAGTCACAAGTTCTTGTTAATACTTTTCATTGGCATTTATAAAAAAAACACTTTCAACCTGGTGTCCCCATTTTGGAAAATATTTGGAAAAATAGCCTAATCTATAATGTCATAACTCATCGAACGCGATGCATTGTGAGCTTTTAGACTGCTACTTTTGCGCACTTCGCAACACTGTCAAAGGACGAAGCACTGCATTCATTTACTAAAAAACATATACCATGTGAGGAAAGCAAATTTTCCTTTAATGATTTATTACGAGTGTAACTTGTGCATCTTAATCAGTGACTAGATAATTTTAAATAATTTACCATGCAAGCTCCTATAAGGAAAGGGAAAGCAAGGGATCTATGCATTCATCATTTCCTGAGAGCGATCCTCGTTCAAACAAAATGCAAATCTGGTATCCGAAGATTGAGAAAACTGTGAATGCAGTTTTTTTTGCCACATTCTGGTTTGAAAGGCTGACCAGGGAAATGTGATTAATGTTTTCCATAGACTCAAGATAAAGAGAACCCTGGAGAAAGAGAGAGAGAGGGGGGTGGATCACACTTTTCTATGTACTCAGAGTTTAGTAATAGGCAAACATTAAAATTAGAATTCCCTCCCATTAATATGAGTCATGGGAAGCTAGGCCACAAGCAGCGCTCATAAAAACACAACAGCCTAGTCCAAATTAAATAGTATAACAAGTCAAACTAATTAGTATCAAAAGGTCAAAGCGAAAATGTAGTTAGCTTTGAATAGGTCTGTGTACGGCAGTTGAGGAAGAAATTGACACTTAATATGTACAATGTCGCCAGCCTTTAATGTAATTACCTTTAAATAGGTCTGCGTACCACATATGCGGACAAATGGACACATAATATCTACCATGTCACCAACGTTTCCTTAAGCTAAACCTCTGCATCAGACCAGATGTGAGTGGTCTGATACAGGGGCAATGTCATTTCAGTTTCAACAGGGGTGAAACTGGACGCTGTGGAGCTGCATGCGGAGACAAAGAGGACACACATGGGTGAGGTGCGGCTGTGGCAGCCTGGAATGTGCTTTGGGTTTACTGGGTTTATAAATAACCGTCCGAAAAAGGCAGACACAAAAGCCAGTGCTGTTTCTGAGAAGGACCACTCTCTGCTACCCCTGTGCAAGTCTACTACTACTACTGCTACTACTTCTGTCTCACTGAAGTAGCTTAGTCCCAACGTCCCACCCAGGCGACCTGCCCGTCACACGCCAGCGCTGGCATCATCAGGTTCACCAGATCTGAACAGTGAATACAATTCAAGGCAACATAGCATAGTATACTAGCTTGGCGCTGTTGTAGTGTAGAGATTAAGAGAGATGGAGAAGGAAAAACTTTGAGGAAGGGAGGATATACAGTACATCACTTAGAAATACAATTAATATGGAGAATAAATAAGTAAGCAAGTTATTTTAGTAACAAATCAAGGATGATAAGAGCGTACTGGCTTAAATGTAGCATATTAGCTTTACACTTAACCACATGAACCCTAGTGTCCCTATTCTGGGCATGTCATAATAGGCACACAATCTGTGAACATAGGCAAACATTTGGTGACAATAGCACATCTACAAGCTCACGTATCCCAATATGACACGTGAGCTTGTCACATCTGCTATTTTTGAAAAAAAAGAAGACAAAAAAAGATTATGCATTGGTAGTTAAATAGACAAAGACACAGCAATAGACATAGATAGCAGCATTGAGCATGGGAAGCCATTATTTGAAAGCTGCAAAGTGCAAAAGATATGAGCTGCACCACAGCTGACAGATAGGGATTATGGTGGCAATCGATCTGTTTTGCCACATTAGCCATCCTTCCTCTCTCCTGGGTGTAGGGGAGCAGCATCTTCAAGCTTAACTGAGATAGAAATCAGTCTGTTCATATCTTTCAGTTCTCTCACCAACCTTCTCTCCCTTTTCTAATGAGGGACTGCAATTCTGTGTAATGATATGCATTCAGCACGTGAGCGAGGCAGGGAGAGAGGGAGGGAGTGGGGTGGGGGTTGTGGGGGGCGATGGGTTGAAAAAAGGTTCCACAATAGCCAGTCACACCACATTTAAATGCCTTTCTCCAATAAACAGTAACATTGGAGAGTGCTGGATGATATGTATTTACCAGCGTTTTGTTCTCCACGCCGTGAAAAATTGGATCGCAATGCCAATTCTGGATACTGATGTGATCTGTCAGTGACATGGTTTTCTAATAAAAACGCCATAGAGACACCGCATCCTAATCGTTTCCGTCGTCTCTGGCCAGGAAACGCTGCTCTCCCTCGCTGACGGGGGCATCACAATACGGTGGGAGGAAACAAACAAAAGAAGAACCAAATGGGGGTGTCTGGGTTTCTCTAATTATGCAGGTTGCATCCTGCTGTCTAATCAATCTAAAGAGTCTAACCTCTTACCCCCAGTATCTCAGGCAGCAATGTAAACCCTTTCGTTCCCGGAGGCACAAAGGAACATTTATAATATCATACTCTGTGAGGATATGTCCTTAAAAAGCACTTTGTGGGGATTCAAACAAACGATCAGTCGAGTTAAATTGCCCACAGCTGGGCAGAACTGCGTTGTCCACCTTAGCAGGTGCAAAGTGAAGATTGTAGATTAGCTAATACTGTGGTATAACAGAAGGAGGAGGGGGGCATCACACTGCAAAGAAAGCTGTTTGTAAATGCTCATTCATACTCATACCTTTTGTATGGTTGCTGTAGCCCACCTCTCGCTATTCAGCTCCACTCACAATGATCAGTGCTTTAACCTTGGTGTTCAGCGTCATGCAGTGTGATGTTACTTTGCAGACACAAACGCAGCCTGTTGGTGTAGAGCGAATCTAATTAAATGCTGTTCCACATTAACAGGATTGCGCGAACTTACAGTTTCCTGCCTGGTCCCTATGGCCTCTGAGTGGCATACGGAGTAATGCTTACGAGCAGGCACCGGATAAAACGTTTCCTAGAATACACACATCCTGCCAGACAGAAGCGAAACCGACATCCATGGACACAGCCTTCCAGCACACATTGTGCCTTGTGATGGTGGAACATGGCGATAAGGCAGTGGCGTTAGCGTCCCACAATGGCAAAGGGCAAGAGATCAACAGTGCGAGTGGGCTGCAAACCCCAGGTCTTTATGTAGCCCAGGCTTGATGTGTAGAGGTGTAACCTATAATGTCACTCAAAATCGCGCTGAATTTGTACATTTAGGGCTATCTTTCCTCTGGCATTAACTTAACACATTCCTATTTTGCCTCCAGTCATTTTGTTGTCACTGGGCTTTAGGGCCTGACATCAAAAAGACCATGTACCTCAAGCCCACTCACCCGACTGCCAAATACCAAGCAGGAAACTGTGGTCTCCCAAACAAATAGAGCCTGTGGTAGTCTACAGCATAGACAATGTTTGCAGCTTGTTGCATTCCCCACAGTCCAAATCAAAATTAGATGGAAGCTCACTTGCAGGGACTGCCTTGGTGATGACAATAGCATATAGAAGAATACGCTACATAATCTATAACAGACATGCCTGTCTCCAGAGAGAGGTAGAAGGGAGTGAAGGGTACGAAATCAATTCTGCTACACATTCATGGCTGATACCGACATTGTAACACATCACTCAGTGGGATGGCACGGTCTCCCCCGCTTCTGTCTTTTGGTTGGGCTCAACTGGAGAACCCAACAAATCTAAATGTGCACAAATGAAACCGTGTAAGGATATATGAGCTAGCTTTGTGTTATACAGAGCAGGCCAATGCCCTGCCAAGGGGAAGACAATATGAATCCGTCTTTCCTCTCTGTTTATGTGCTAACTCAACATTTGTTAAGACAGTGGAGCAACTGGTCAAGATCTCACTGGCTGATCCGTGGTATTGCTGTCTGAAATGACGGAGTAGGAATGGCTTTGCTCAAATAATATTTATAATTTCAGACAGAAAACCCACCACAAGCAGCCCGCACAGCTTGGTCTTTGCGCCTGTACGTCACTCCTGCTCTTTATTGCTCCAAAACATTTCCTGCCATTCTACTTCAATCACTCCTTCAATTACTCCACAATATTACCCCCTAAAACAGCTCACTCTCACTCCTTCTCCTGGGGGAACTCGGAGAGGTTATGGGCAGAAAATGACAATAACACTTATATTTAATATTTCACATTAACATTTTCCTTACCTGTGCAATAACTTCTTGAATTTATTGTACATGCCTGTGAATACATTATCTTGTGGGTAACAAAGCACTGCCAAAATCATTCATATTTCTCATATTTGTTTGCCTGCCATTACAGGAACTTCTGAGCTATTCTCAATATACAAACAATGGTTTAGAGCCCAGTTTGGCACACACCGTTTTGACGTAATCGACAATAATACAGCTGATGATGTGTAACCACTTTCCACCTGCCATTCCCATTTTGGACATAATAATAATTAGACCCATTTCATTCCATGGGGGAAATTCCGTTTTCAGCTTCACCCAGCAGAGTGCTGCCCACGGAGGAGAACAGGGGGGAGCAATCACAGTCCGATGCGTTCTGAGCTTGTAGAACGGTTATTACTTTTTTTTATAGGACTTAAGTGGTTAAATTAAATAAATGTGAGCGGACACAAAAAATCTGGCATCGATCAGGCACTAGTTGGCCATTAATCAGTTATCTGTACTGGGTTAGTGATGGCAGCACCTTGCTCAGGAGTATTACAGTGGTTGAAATCGAGGGAGAGACGTGTGCTTTGCATATGTTCGCCTGCCCAGATTTTCCCAGCCAGTCAAGGAATTTAGACAGTCTCATGACAGGCAATGGGATAGGACCCAATAAAAACCTATTACTCAAACCTGTGACACTTAATAAAAAAAAGTCATAGGCACATGGGAGGGAAGGCTATCCGAGTATCAAAACATTGTATTCAGCCATTTGCTGCCTTGTCTCTTGCTCACAATAAAGCTGAAACGCTGTTTTGTTATACAGTATGGTCTTCCCAGATAGATACAATGTTCACTTGTGTAGCCAACCGCAGTGGTTCTCAAAGTGGGTTGCGGGGACCCCAGGGGTCTTTGAGGGGGTTCCATGGGGTCCCCAGCTAAATGATTTATAGTTAGGAACCAAATGGAAGAAAGTCTGTAACTCCAACAGTGTACACTGTGAGATGAATTAGCACGGAGGATTTTACAGTGTACAGTACATTGAGGTCCCAGAGATTAAAAAAAAAAGATCAACTGGGGGTCTGTGGCCGAATGCATAAAACTGGGGGTCCTTGAAATAAAAAAGGTTTGTGAAACAAGCAGCAAACGGACCAGCCTGGACTGGTTCAACCCAGATTGGGCCGCTGTATGGGAAACATCTTGGCAGTCCATCACAGCCATAATTTGCTTCTCTAAAACAAGGACATCCCCTGCACACAAAAAAAGACTCCTCAATGCCACTATTATTTATTTTAATGAGCTCACAAACACACTGAATTGCCTCGCTGTTTCAAGAACAGATTCAGTCAGCGGATTTCATACATCGCACAACAAAAACAAAAAGCACGACGACCATATCCAGGCCTGGAGTTTGGTTTGCGCTTGGAACTGCCGTGGAATGTGAAGAGGGTCATGATGCAACGTTGTTTTATTTAATTGATTCTTTTCTACAGCGCATTCTAAAATGGTCTAGGCCTACAGAAGCCCAATCACCACTAATTGCTCCTCCACACAAACACTTCTCCAGTAATGACTCAGTGTCTTTCATACAATGTAAATGTCTTCACGTCTCCATAATTGTGTCTCATCTCTCACTTTAACCTTGCAATAAATTCACAACTTGCTCCCTCTCTTTTTTAATAATTACCTGAATTAATTGCCCAGGGCAGACTCCAAGTTACTGTACCCACACAACAGTCAGGTCCCAGGATCTCAACTCACAAACTGGAATATGATTTCCTCTTAAGACTCAAACTAAAAACATAGATTTCTATCCGTTCAGAGAACATACTCACACACCCGCACCCACTGTTTTGATGAGATGTCTGAGTGTTTTACACTCAATATGCCATTTGTGCCTTTCCCAGAGACTGCACAGCCCATGTCAAAGAAAGGCAGGAGGAAATTCTCTGAATATTTCACTATCAGTATAGCCTATTACACAAAATAAATGCCTAACTCATGAGAATATTCTATTTATGTTTCCCTGATAACATCACAGGAAAAAAAGCTCATGACAACAATTAAGGTATTTAATTCTCAACCATATCACTTAAAAACACGCCTCTTAAGAATATCCTACAAAGCCCAGCTGGTTGACAACGTAAACTGTACTGTCAGTAAATACTATGTACAACCACTGGACAGAAGACAAGAAGACAGTCAGTCATGCATATTTCCTAAAAGAGAACCTAAAAGACCGCTGTGCCATATAGCCACATGTCTAGTATGCATGCTTTCTGTGGGAAAGCCAAGCATCCAAAATAGGCATCAGGATGTTTATTTGATTAATTCCAAATACCTGCTTAATTGCTGCAGTGTTGTTTTCCATTAAGCCTCAGTGAGCAGCTCTGCAAAGGGCTTTAGATGAGTCAAATACAAAACAGGATGTTCTGGTCTTGGTTTCCCTTTTAAGTGTGCTAAATGATAATATCAAAAGTAAAGTAAAAGTCACCATTAGTCTGTTTCTATTAAGATATTACCATGCTAATACAACACCTGCCACATTATCTACAGGGATGCAATTCAATGGAGCTTTATTGGCATGAGAAAACATCCTTTACATTGCCAAAGCAAGTGTCAAAACATAATAAAGACAATTTAAGAAAAACATGCGTAAAGTATGTACAGTTGGACGGGGTACAGCATTGTGTTTAACAGAGCTATGTCACAATGAGACCATTTAATCTCACATATTCTATGCAGTTTGAAGAGCCAGTGTTTAATTCATTTCTGGTATTGCTTTCAGCAGTGACTAGCACAGCTAATCGCATAGAATGATATAGCTGGACAACATCTAGACTAGAGTCAAGAAAGAAAAAATAACTTAAAACACAAAAATTAGACTGAATGATTTTCACCCTCTGTCCCGTCAAACTCAACAATTATCTGTCAATGGCAGACCTCTGCTTCAATGCAACAAGGCAGATTGCCTCATCATCACACAGTAGAGATTCCCTTGTGACGCACAAGAGGCAGCTAACAACATCTAAGATGAAGCCTCATGCCACAACACAGAAATATGGATTCTATGAAATGAATATCTCAATAAATGATCATCTTTCCTAACTAAAAGTTAGTTGTCTGAAGAGTGATGAGAGGAAGACAAACATTATAGCCTTCAGATGCTGTAATCATTCTATGATTAACGACAACAGTAGGCCATTTATATTCCTCTGTCTGGTTGAATTTAGCTCATTCCAACAGTATTCGAATTCTAACACCGTTTCTGGATCATAGAAATGGAAATCAGAAAGAATCCCCACTGTTGCCATATGTGTTCATATGTGAACCACCAAGTGTTTAGGATGTTCAGATCACAAAAAGAAGTAAGCTTGCGGGTGAGAGGGGGACTTTATTAACGGTAATAGCCCTTATTGAAATAAATCTTTGGAGCAGTGGCGTAGTATTGATGCTTAACAAGCCCTGTCGAGAGACGGCTTTGCATATATTTGGAGGGGGGGGGGGGTGCATTGTTGAAGCTGGAGAGGGATCGCTCCAGTACTCCAGAAGAACAGGGTCTGCGTTCGTCTTCTAGCACATATCCATTATCCACACACTCCACCGAGGGAGAATGGTGTGACCAGGTTTGTCTCGCCCTGGATGGTATGAATCACAGCATCCTGACGACTTGTTCCAAAGCCCGCAGAGCTCTAAGCGAAGTGCTGCAGCACAAAGCAAACCCAGCTAATTATTAATAGCATGTCAATAAGAAAGCTGGCTCGACTACATATAAAGACCCATTAGCCAAAAGTATCAGCATGTTGTAATTACTTAGTTTGAAGTGGATTTCTGGAGTATCACTGCCTTTGAGGCCACTAGCCCTCCTTTCCCCCAGCACTCACTCCCACTAAACTTGAGTGACATTGACGCTTGCTGCCGTGCTGGTGTGGAGGGTACAACTCATTCAGAGGGTTGTAATGAAGAGTAGCCCTTGTGCAGTTGACACAGGGCAAAATGCCAGATGTCCTGCAAGCAGGGTTGACTTTATAAGCAGGACCACTTTAGCCCACACCATTAACAGCACATCAACAATCCAGACCAGCCAGCCAAATCCTGAATCCCATACAAAAAGTCCTGAGTGTTAAATCAGGATTTTCTGGATTTTGCTGTGCAGCTATCCAACCTCAGATGACAAAACAAGCACAAAAGAAACAACAGACAAGACCTCAATCTATTGATTTTTTTGAAAATTTCAGTCTTTATTTTCTTCCTCTTGGCAATGCCTGGGTCCCTTGTGGCCTCCATAGGGATTCCATATTGAGCACGTGTGATATCAAAGGAGGATATATGACACACATCAACAGATAGAACACACAGTGATGGCTCTGACTTACAGTCTGGAGGCCTGTGGGAAAACGAACTAGGAGTGAGTGGAAGTATCTTCAGTCATGATCGTCTGTGTCAACTGTTCTTTAATAACATACAGTAGCAGGGGTGAAAAATACCCCGGCCCATGGCATGTAGGCAGCTGTATATTTAAGAGCTTCCAGACTACAATTCACTATCCGATGGTTACATACAATTACAGGTGTTCCCAACAAATTAAACGTTACACTGTGTAAGTGACATATAATTAGCCTCGCAATATTGCCAAACATAAAATCCAGTTCCTTATTTACAGTAGCTATTATTGGTTGTTGTTGACAAAAGACAGTGCAGAGGCTGGCCTATTGAGAGAATTTATTGGAGAGATGGAGGGAAGAGGGGAGCTGGAAAGAGGATTATGGGAGGCCAACAGTGAGGGGACTATTGTTAAAGCCTGAGAAAGTGTGCAGTGGCAAACACTCCTGTAACACAGCCAAGATTCAGGTCTGAATAACAGGAAACACTGAGATACAGGTCTGCATGACAATACACAGCATTAGCTGGAGTGTTCACCGCTGTAAAGCTAAATTTATATTCTCCATCACACAACGGTGTCGCTTGCTGTTGCTGACAAGTACTAATTTTCAAGCTAACAACACGTTGCATCTCTCTACAGAGTATAAATTAGGCTTAAGCCTCAATTATCTACATTGTAGGATTTAGGAAATCCGCCAAGCAACAAAATGTAGTGGACAATACAAAACATGGGTGAATGAAGGCCTGGCGGAGACTAGACGGATCTGTTTGATTTCTCGTATTCCATTCGGATTGGTTAAGATTGACATCTAAAGTTTGCAGGAGTGGCCCGTTTTCAACAAAATTACGCAAATCATGAACGCAGCGTCCGACTGCGGTGAAACTTTGCAGATTGAAAACATTAATAGCTTCAGGACATTTGATTAATAAAAATGTAAATACAAATACAAGTATTAATATGTTTGATCTTGGCGTTCAGGCTCTGCAATACATTACTCCCTGCTCAGCACAGGGAGTAATAGAAGAGAACCATTTAAGAGCGGGAAGATATACAGTATAACAAATGCCCACAGGGGGAAAACCGAACCCTTAGGGAAAGCAGAGCCTACTGGTGGTGCTGGTGTGGTGGTAGAAGCAAACAAAGCGCAAACAACATTCAGTGGAACTGACATCCATAGGAAGTACAATGAGAAAAAGTGCTCCTCGGAGCACTTTTTCAGGTTTAATCCTAAATGGGTGTTGATGAACCACACGTGGCATGGACTACGTGACCTGTAGTGTTTCTGACCCCTCATTGATGCAACTCTTGCAAATCTCAATGACTCTCATTTTGGCCATATCAAAAGGGATATTGTAGTGCCTATAATTTAGAGCATGATTCTTGCAGGCAGGGGTGATGGAGTGTTGCTCATTTGGGAAATCGCTGGGCAGGGTGGACGTTGACCTTGAGCGATCATAATTTCAACTTTCCATCAAAACAAAACCCACTGATTATAAATGAGGTGCGTTATCAATTCACCATGTTCACACATGCACCATTTCTCTGTTAAGTCCCCCACCCTGATGGGGCAGGCTTTGCCAATGAAAGGTTTAAAGGGTTGGTCTTAGGGTAACTGCTCCTGACTGAGAGGGACAAAGAGACACAACGTGAAATATGTTTATGGGGGAGTGTGATGGAGCCATGGAGAGAACGACGGACACAGGAAAGGAAGGAAGCCTGACTCATTTGACTTTTCCTGCTCTCATTATTTTGTGTTGGGAGGATGGGGACACTGGTGTGGGGATAGAATCATTCAAAGAAGGCCTGTGGCATGTTTGTGTGTGTGTGTGTGTGTGTGTGTGTGTGTGTGTGTGTGTGTGTGCTCACGTGTGTGTGAGAGATAGACATGTGTGTGTGTGTGTGTGTGTGTGCTACGCTATCTCACTCATGTCGATAATAAATAAGCGGCGCTGTCCACACTTCAGTGTTTGTTCCCACTGTACATAGTCTTACCGTTGCTCTCTGATAATAGCAACTGGCGTCCATATTTTTAGGATGTACAGTAATATAGGTGGAGATTTAAAAAAAAGGCACGGCAGCCCCTCTCAGCAGGGAATGTTGAACAGGAGGAGTAGGACAGAGGTGCTATGTCCTTCCGTTAGGCGCTCCTCACTGGCAAGTGTGACAGTAGGGTCCAACAGCAGTGGCAACACAAAATGTGAGGGGAGGAATTAATTGGCATAACAAATACATTTGGATTTTTTTTTAAAGAGTAAAAAGAAAACATTTAGAAATAATTACCCTCCCAAAATAGCAGATCTATAAGTTCACAATGCGATGTGCGCTTGTAGATCAGCTATCTTCGCTATTTGTCATACGACAAAGCATAAGAGGTTAATCTTCCATTTCGGCCATCTACTTGTCCAAAATAATAGCACAGTCCAGCTGACCCCCACTAGCTAGTTACAGCACTGACCTTTATGATAAGGAAATACTTAGACCAGCATTATGTCTTTTGAGATACTTTCAACGGCCAGGGAAACAGCTGCTATTGTACTACAGTGACTAAGCTTCCATACTGCAGCAATTATTTCAACCCTCACGCTGGCATGATCCAACTACAGCTGTCGACAGTTTACCAAGGACAAACACAGGAGCGGGCCAGAAGTTTCCTGCTTGAGCACAAATTCTTGCAATGGTTGAGTTTGAGGCAGAATCATTCATACTCCGTTGTATGCCGGTGTTGCCCGCGGAAAATAGCAGATCTACAATGTGTCAATGTGTTGCGATATGACAAAGTATAAATCAGGCTATAACTTTATCCCTGTGTTAAAATCATGCCAACTTAAACCAAGGTAGCGTTTGCCTCTGATAACAACCTCACTACCAAATGGAACCCCCTAAAACAGGTCTAATCATCTCATTTAATTTGTGGCCATGGCTGGGTTTCCAACATTGAGGATAAATGCATGTTATCTAGAGAGTATGATAAATGCTATCTACAGTATGATAATTGTTCTCACAAAGCAAGAGCTGCAATTAGTAGTATTATGAACTGTCGCCTAAATGTTGTACAAGATATGCTTAAAGTAATACCCGACGGATGAAAATCATATGGTATTCTGAGGGACGGGAATTTACATGTCATATTATGACATGTAATGGCTGCAATTTGGAGATCAAAGGTGGTACGCATCACTGAGTATAAGCTCCATTTCCTTGCCTCTTTTCATCAGTCTTTCAGTTAAGAAGAAAGGAAGGGTACATGATTGCGTCTGACTGTAGCTGGCTTGATTCTGAAGTCCCGGAGGCGTCCCCGTGAACTGGAATCACCAAGGCTAAAAAGGCAGCCTAATTAACCACTTCCATCCTGATGTAGCCACTTTGGCACGCCATTATATATATATATATTTTTTTTCCCCCAAACCTTGAAGTATATATACAGCAATAGGGCTTAAGTGGACAGCAGATTTGTCTTTCAAGGTCAAATGAAGTCACGTGCATCACATCGGAGAGGAAGCTACACAGGAAGGGAAAGAGCACAAATGGAAGGCCTACAATGGAAGGCTGGAAAGCAAAACATAGCTGAGTTGAAAGCTTTACCTACTCAAATACCTCAGAGACACAATAAGAGGAGAGACCAAGGCCACGCCTGCAAGACCAATGAGGTGTTTGTAGGTGTACGGTGTGTATGTAGTAGAGCTATAAATCTTGCAAAAACAATTTTCTATTTCAGACAAAGGACTTTAAATATGTACAGTGACCCTGAGCTGCACAGATCCAATTCCTGTCTGTCAGGGCATTGAGGAGGCATTACATCACATTCAAGGTACGATGCCTTTGATGCAATAGACCTAGCAAAGCTGCCTCACAGAAGACCCAATTCAAAATATCTATACTTGAGAAACCCCACTATATTATTACTTAATGTTCCAGTGTAGTGTGTGGTACACCCGGCTCTCAAAACTGGAAACTAACAAGCCACAAAAGACATGCTATCTGTTATCTCTATCCCCAAACTTATATAAACTGCTTTGCTTTCCGCTGAAATATTCCAAGCTTTGAGGGCAGGTCTAATATTTAGCTTGGCTGTGTTTTACAGTCTTAAAGGGGGAAAAAATACAAAATGGGAGACAGAATAAACAGACCACAGGAGGCCAGAATCACAAAATGGACAGCTCTGGTTTTAATCTAATCTCTTTTAAAAACACAACACAAAAGTATATAGTCAATGACATTATTGTTGAAACTGTCAAATATCTAACAGTAGCTTAGCAGAAGATAGTACCTTTAATTAAGAAACTGTACTGGTAGTCATTTACTGTAGCATGTCTGACGGCATGCGCTGCTTTGTCATTATTCTACTCTGATGCTGGTAATTACAGAGGTTAATGACAACATTAAGAATATATCTCCACCCTGTTGGCAGATCCCAGACAAATGTTTCTCTATCACCAGTCACCACCACAAAATAGAATATCTGTACTTTCATTCTTGTAAGTTCTGCTATCAATCTGCTGAATATTTTGGCTACAGATGATATGAACACCTGGAGCAAGAGTGATGAAGAGGGGTGACAAAGAGTACAAGATGCCTTTCCATCTCAGGCCATGGAGAACTCTGCATAGGGGGAGAGTCAGCTTAACAACCAAGTATATCAGGCATTATCCAATCCCATTTCAGCTTCAACGGAAAAACTATTTTTATTCAAACCAAGAATTATAGATGCAATCCTTTCAAACCCCTTTGCTTTGGGCAAATCCTCTCACCCTTTACTACAGAGGGTAGTTAGTGATAGAAAATATAAATTTGTATTTCCATTTCAGTCATTAACCACATAAACCATAGCGTCTCTGTTCTGGGCATGTCATAATAGGCGAACATTTGGCTAAATGTTGCGAGGTTGCAAATTGGCTTTGCAAATTGGCTTTTGGTTAAGAGATTTGGTGTACAGGAAAGCAACCAAGTACGAACCCCTGTGGGACAGCGGTCAACAAAGTATTTGGTGAAAGTGGTTTTAAATCTTCTGGTTCATGATGTGCACCATAATTATATGAGAGATCAAAAGAGAGAGAAGGGGAGAAGGTCTTGACAAAAGCATTAACATTCCTGACATGAAACCTCCATCTCCACATTTGGCCTCTATTCTGATACAGTTCATCACACTGCACAATCCTCAGTTTTAATATAACTGAGACTCAGAGTGTACAAATGTGAACACATGGATCTGTAAGGATCCATGTGGTTACATTTGTACACTCTCAGAGTTACAAATGCACAAATGAACAGTGAGGATTTTACTGTATAGCTTGGCCAGTCTCTGTGGGGGACTGCGTGCATGCACACACCCAGTGTGCTATTGAGGGAGCTACATGAGTGATACTAAGATTTTATTTGCCTTCATGCTACACTAAAAAAACAGAGTGACTTGTTACTGAGAGCTGAACCAGTTACCCTTGGAATTAAAGAGAACACCTGCTGGTTCCAAAACCAGCAGGGGTGTTATATGAGCAGGTGGCGAGAGATATACTGGCGAGCCATGAAGCTGAGGGGAGGTTAAGTATTCGGTCTGTCCTCCCAGAGTCTCCTGACTTAATTTAACACCTCACAGACTACAAGTCACATCAACACAAATTACTCACTACTTCATTCCCTCCAAATACAGCAAGCATTGAAGGTAAAGGCCAACCCTGTTATGTAATATATAAAAAAACAGGTTGGTCTAAACGCTGCTTTGGTCTAAGTACTGGTACTGGTTTTCTATTGTTGTCTCCGCCAGGCCGAAGGTGTGGCCAAGACTACAGTATGCTTTCGCCCCTGTCCGTCCGTGTGTCCGTGTGTGTGTTCGTCCGTCCGTCTGTTAACAGCTAATCTCTGGCACCACGGCCACGACCGATAAGCGTGAAACTGTGCACGCACACTCCCTGGAGGCTAGAGCAAAACCTACTCTAGAATCGGTTCCTGTTATAGCGCCACCAGCAGGACAATTTTAGCATAACAATTATTTTTATATAACTCTTACAGATTTTGTCCAAACATCACGCAAATCGGTACACATTATCTCTATAGTTGTCATCAACACGGATCTGTCTGATTTCTCATATCCCATCCTGATTGGCTAAGATTGACATCTAAAGAATGTAGGAGTGGCTTGTTTTGAACAAAATGCCTCTAATCATCAACGCAGCGTCCAATTGGAGTGAAACTTTGCACGCACATTCCTACTAGGCCGAGGAAGAAATGCCACCCTTTCTACATTGGCCTATTATAGCGCCACTAGCCGGATGATTTTTGCAAAACTCATTTATTTCATATTACTCCTACATATGTTGTCCAAACAACACGCAAATCAGTACACATTATCTCTATAGTCATGTGATCAAGACGGATCTGTCCGATTTGTCATATTCCACCCTGATTGGCTAAGATTGGCATCTACAGTTTGCATGTCTGTGCAATAACTTCATCAACATTAAGTCCTCAACTTCTACAGATTCTACTCACGTCTATAATGACTGGCGGGGACCAGTCCTCCGACTGGCGGGGACCAGTCCTCCGAGGAGCACTTTTTCCATTGATGATGCAACCAGCTTGTAGCCTGGAAACGGTTAAGGTGTTAGAGGTGAATCCTTCCTACCACTGCTTGGGAAGTGGGCTACAGTTGGGTTTTAAATAGTACTAGAAAAGTGTCACTTAATTTCAGGTTACAATTAAGTGAAACTATTGAATAATATACAATCATTGCGTGGCACGTTGAAGTTGGACCAAGATTAACTTTATCACCAATGCAAGAGATGCATTTTAACCACTTGAACCCTACAGTATATACTGTACTTTGTTGACTAGGGTCCCCCATGAGTTCATACTTGGTTGGTCCCCTCTGGTCTACACGAAATCTCTTTGCCAAAAGTAGCTCACAATGTGTCACAGCATGTTGTGAGCTTGTAGATCTTCTATTTTCGCATGTTTCCGTATTATGACATGCCTAGAATAGGGACACTAGGATTCATGTGTTTAAAGGCATAACTTTGCCCTGTGGTTAAATAACAAAACAACATATACATTTTTATCCATCATTTCCCTCTATAACAGCAGTCATGACTCATCAGCCACTGGAGTAGTGGTGGTGTTTACCTGCAGAAATACAGTTCCGTGGTGCATTTGACTTTGCCTACAGTATGTGAACACAATTGGCCCGTGTTCGGGGGAGGGTGATATTGGTCACTGCACATACTCCTACAGGCTAGGGCGGCACCTGTCAGCGGGGAGTGTTGGGCAGAAGGAGTAGGATGAAGGCTCTCACGTCCTCACTGGCAAGTGAGTCAGTAGGATACGACAGCAGTGACAACACAGAATGTGTGTGGGGAGGAGTCAATTGGCATAACGACTAAATTGGGGAGAAAAAGGGGTAAAAAATAATTGGCTACTAAAACACACATTGCCCTCTCGCTGTATGTTTTCACTGTTTGTTTTGGTTGCCCAAAAACATCCCCATCTACCAAAAAACTGTGAAAACATCAAAACACCGCGAGAGGGCAATGTGTTTCTGCAGGTAAACACCACCACACTACTCCAGGGGCTGATAACTGCTGGTATAGAGGGAAATGTTTGGTAAAACAATATATTCATTGTTTTGTTATGTAAACACATACTATGCCTTTAAGCTCCAAAGTAATAACAAGTGAGGAAAATGTGCCAAGCAGTGGGTTGTAAAATAATAATAAATAAATAAAATCATTGTTGTGATTCTGAAGTTAATCCATAATTTGTTGTTACATCTAGTGAATCCTTGGTAAATAGGAGCCCCCTGTCCGCACTGGGTTATCTCCTCCTCCAGCACCCTCTTAGAACAGAGCCAATCATCATGTGGCTTAATACTGATCCTATGTTAACAATGTGCTGGAGAATAAAGAGTCTGTGCGCAACTCTCTATGCCAGTAATCTCTCTTTGAGGCCCCAGCGTCTCTAATTGCCTGGACACTTGTGTCCGAGGGCCGCTCTCATTCCTCAGTGAAAAGATGAGACCTCTGGTGCTCCTTACAACAGGCTTAAGCTGATAAACCCTTTCATTCAACACGTCCGTGGGATCGGTTCCCTCAGTCCAAACAGATTGGGTGAAAAAGACTAATCAAAACAGCGATTAGCCCCCAACACAGAGGCATAGCTAACCCACAGCATGGCCGCTGCAGGGGGTCCACCACCAATAGCGTCTGATGATTTGTGTGTCCATTCTTAATCTTGTCAAAAACTAAACGCTGGCTTGCTGTGAAAATGTCAACAACAAAAAAATGAATGTGACCATTTTTATTTGAAATAACAAATACACTAATAGATTTTGTAATGGAATATGACAGCTGTGGAATCAAATGAAGCCGTTATTACAACATAGCCTCCAAACTATTGATGACATGCCAGGCTCACAGCACGACTTCTGCTTAACTACACTCACTGATCTCTGTCAACGTCATATTCTGCTTAGTTTCAACGGAATTCCCCCACACTCTGCAGATAATCAGCATCATCCATGTCACACTTTCATCCTGTGATGGTTGGTATCTGCCCGTCTGCCAAGAATCTTCCCTCTCATTTGCTCTCTATTAAACCAAAACTACCAATACCTCCATATGGGCTAGCGTCAGTGGATCATCTGGCCTGCTGCTGTACATTCTGCAAATTCCATGTCACTTCTCAACAATGTGGTCAGAGGAAATTCTTCACTCTTCTTTGAAGAAAATATATCTTTAAAAAAAAGAAAGAAAAAAGAACCTGCAGCTGTGAGCAAACAAGACAGACCAATTTCTTCTGGAGACACTAGACTCCATTTTTTTTAAAGTTTGTGTTGTATTGTATACGTTTATTTCAAGTCAATCAAGACATCATCAAGTGTGTGATTGTGATATGATTTCCCTAGAATTGTCACTGTGGTTAAATTCAAACAGACATCAGTGATGTCACATTAATTGCATAGGCATATAAACTATTGCAATTTCCCACCTGCAGTTCCACACTAAAGAAACACACTGACCATGTTGTTTCCCCACAGCCTTTCAGTGGCATCAATATGAATCAATAAACTGGACAATTGTAAAAGACTCTGAGGAAGGTTTGCTAATGGAAGTGTATTTGATCAAATGGCATGAATGAAGTAGCTAAATGGTCCAAAAATACATTTTATTGATGTATTTGCCAAACCATATGCTTGTCGATCGGCTATTTACTGCAAATGTTTTCCCAGAATATGGATGCTGGAGTCAAAGTAGAACTCTTGACACGCAGAGCTTCATGCATGCCATGCATATGTACACACACATACACACACACACACACACACACACACACACACACACACACACAGACACACACACACACACACACACACACACACACACGAATAATCTCTAAATCTATAATATTTGTCCGACTAGATATTATGTGCAATTATGTGGGGAGCATAGTGTTGTGAACAAATCACGGAGGCACAGCAAATTGAGTGAATCTGTCAGTAGACTATTTGGGATAGTTAGGTTACGAACCAGGCAACCACACAATCAGAAATGCATTATGTAAATCCAATTGTAAATATCTGAATTCATGACCAATCACCAGAAAGAGCAGAGAATGATGGGATCCAGGATTAAGTCCAATTGACTTCCCTCTGGCTATTAGAAAAATAATGAGCAAACTACAGGCCAGAGATCTGCCAAGAATATTTCAGATTCCCATCTATTCTTCACACCATCTCCTCTCTCACTCAATTTAAAAAATGTACAAACTAGCGCAACTCATAAATTACCAACACAATTTTCTGGCTTACTAAATGAACACTAACACAAAACATGTTTGAAGGTGCACATTCTTTTTGCTACAGTTAAACTCCTGACTTACTGCCGTGATATGCCATTTAGATTTGTCTGAAAAAGCTGATTCAATATTAAGGAAAAGATTCTTAGGGGAGCTGTCTGCGTTTGCCTTCCAACCTCAACTGTCTCATTATCCAGTTTGGAGATTAACAGCTCACTCTAAATCCCACATCTGTCTTGGTGGAAAGCAAGGATGAACCATCAGGAAGATCCGACTAATTCAAAATATGTGAGGTCAGCAATGTCAAGAATCAGATGTAGTGTGAAGACTTTGGATAAGCAGACCAGTCTGAACCAGGAAGTGAGAAATAAGCAGTTGGGGGCATTTTTTTAAAGACTTGGAAGTACTAATTGGCTGTAAGCTTCCTGAGATGAAGGCGATTACTTGACTTGGTCTGAACATCACCTTGCTACTCTCCCAGGGGATATGTGAGGTGCAGTGAACGTTTTTTTCAACTGTCACAGGGAGCCATTTCTAGATTTCACGATAGTTCACCTTCCTGTGGTGCTCACACAAGTACAGTTGTTTTAACATATTCAATGTCACTGTAGTGATTGAATGGGGAAGTGTTGTGTGCGAATGGGGAAAGTGTAGTGTGTGTGTGTGTGTGTGTGTGTGTGTGTGTGTGTGTGTGTGTGTGTGTGTGTGTGTGTGTGTGTGTGTGTGTGTGTGTGTGTGTGTGTGTGTGTGTGTGTGTGTGTGTGTGTGTGTGTGTGTGTGTGTGTGTGTGTGTATGGGTGCGTGCGTGCGTGCGTGCGTGCGTGCGTGCGCATGTGTGTGTCTCAGGAATATGGCATATGTTAATGCAGGAATATGGCATATAACATAAAATATTGTTTAAGGCTTTTAATAAAGCAGAATGGCTTGTATTCCAGATAAAGTTTCATAGGCCTTCCATGTCCATGGATTTTTCCTCAAGATTTACACTTCACTGACTCTCCCTGCATCCTTCATTTGCCTTTTTTTAAATGCATCCATCAAACCTTTCCGGGAAGGGATGGACTGGATGCAGCTCTGTCCTCGTTCTGTCAGACAGCTTTACAAATCCCACAAAGCCTGATGGAGAGAAGCATTCACAATAGCCTGCCAGAGTCAACACAACATCCATTCAGACAGTAGACCTTACTGTACATTTGTACAACATCCATTCAGACAGTAGACTATACATTAGACACTGTCGTTTTTGCCAGACCCAAGGGGCTTTGTACCTGTTTTCTCCATACATGGGCATGCCCCCTTTGTCCTTAGGCCCCAGCCATAAAAGTCTGTCCCCCTTTCGTCCATATATGGGCATACACAGGCTGACACGTCATGTGAAGTCCGGCTTATAAAAGTCTGTCCCCCTTTCGTCCATACATGGGCATAGACACATGGGCATCTGCCGGGTCTGGCAGAACCAGGTCTCCTGGTCTTGTTTACCCACACTACTGGGGATAGATTGTTGTTTATGTACACTTTTCATGAACTTTATTTAATATGTTTATGTACATGAGATATGAAGGACAGATACGCACATTGGCGCACACACATGCAGAGATTTAGCATTTATAGATAGATAGATACCTGTTAATAGCTCATACAACATGCAAATCGTGGAGCGCCAAGCAAGGACCCTAACCTCTTGTTGTTTTTTGGTACCATATTCCTAATCCCTTATACGCTATGTTACTGCCTGTTTACCCTTATTTATTTAAAACATTTACCGGTAGTCTTAGTTGTATCTCTTTTCCTGTATGTGTTTCATAATGCCATGATAACTGAATTTCCCTGATGGGATCTATTTGTCGACACAACATCCAACTACACATTATCCATTCAGACAATAGACTATACTAATGTATAGTCTATACATTAGACACAACAACCATTCAGACATTAGATACACAATGAATTCAGATAGTAGACTAGACATTAGACACAAGATGTATTCAGACTATTAAGACACATCATCCATTCGGACAGTCCGTCTACCAGTCCAACACTTAAGGTTACATCACAGCCCTCTGCACCTCCCATCAACCCATCTTCAATTAATAACACTACAGACAGAGCTGTTCTTCTCCGCAATGACAGAATTCCACACCGCAAGTAACGGCCCCCTCCTGAGTGCTGCAGAGTCGATGACCAAATGATCGGGCTTATCTTAAGACAGTAGCATTGCGTGTCTGTCAGCTGTTGGATAAAAATCCCTCCTCCAATTGCATCAGCTCAATTGCAAGCAAGCAAGCCAGCGGTGCTGGTGCCAGTGTGCCAGCGTGCCAGGCTACAAGCTGAGACAGCCTGTTTGTATAGAAAATACCATCTTGTTTTCAGACAGGAGCCGAACTGCATCCCCCCCACACACACAGAGACGGTCATATGCAGGGGTTAAGGGTTATGATGAGTGATGACCAAGGGAAACTCTGCCAGATAGAAATTCTCATACTATGAATAAATTAACATAAAATCAACAATGCTGCTCACCGGTTGAGCAAATGAGCTACTGCCGTTAATTATACCGCCTTCTTTTTTTGTGATCGAGATGAAGATGGACTGGGTGTATATCTCCTAAACCTGCCACAGGCTCCGTATTCTCCCTATTCATCCAAGGAGATATGATCAGCAATGATGACGAGGGGAAAAGCGGGAAATCACAAAGACCAACATTAAATCTATGGAAGATAACAAAAGGGAAAGCGAAAGACAGCTCCGAATAGCAGAGTGCCCCTGGGGCTGCTGTGCTGTTATTATGTTGGACAGGGCTGCTGAGCTGCGATGGAGGGCAATTAGACCAGAGGATTGACTGGGGGAGGGTGGGTGGTGTCTGAGGCTGGCACAACAACCTTTCTATGATGCATTCTCAGAGAACGGGGTGCTGCAGGAGAAATGAGCATTTCTCAACACTACCCCAGATGTGACAACAGTACTAAAGATGGGGAAGAAACGTAGCAGATGAGGGAGGAGTGATGAGATAAAATAACAACAACCGTCTGTTTATTTCCATATAAATAAGCTTGGTCTAAGCGGTTTTCCTGACATCGTTGAACCCAAATTTTATATCAAGCAATTTGTGTGCTAAGGTTTCTGGTGCATGTGTTGGGATGATCTAGCAAAATGGAGGGGAAAAAGCAGCATTCTTGGACTAGCAAGTAAGTGCCAGTTAGGTTGGTTTTGGGATAATATACGCACAAGCCGTTGATTCATCTGTTGTTCTCATCGAGTGTTACTGCAGACACTGTGGCGAAGTCATGGCTACAATTGTTATCTTTAACGTCACTCTCCTTTGGAAAAGTTCTGTCTGAAAACCACAACGAGCCATGGAATAGTTCATCTACAGAATATGGGGACAGAGAAAAAAAGGCAATCCCAGAGTATCATTTCAGTGGTTCATGGACCACAGACCAAGGTCGCAGCCTTACAGCCATTGTCTGTTGTCATGTACAGGCAGATAACGCTAGTAAAAACAGATTGGGTTGCAGAGGGAGAAAGGACCATGCAAGGCACACAGCACGACTCTGTCATCAACTCTCAGTTGGGTAACTTAAGCTTCCGATCTTCACCTCAAATGAGATCTCTATTGTCGCCTCTCATAATATTACAGAACCCTCAGTAAAAAGGACACAATGGGCTGTGAAAGGCAACAGTAACACAAGCTTGGTGTGAGAGGCAACATTTGGTGTGACCAACAGTCCACAGCCTTCACTTACACACTCTGTTTCCTTGCCCTCTGGCCCTTACTGCTCCAGTGAAGCAGGTGTCTGCCCACATTCTTCACATAAGCTCTTGTCAAACATGGCATACAGCAGCAGAGAACCAGTATCAGGACAACAGAGCCACACTACCCTGCAGGACGGCAGCCAAGTATGGAGATTCTAACACACCGTTTCAGTAGGTATAGCCTCCAGCAAGGCAATTGTATTTCCAGCCCGGTTCATCTTTAGAGTGCCAGAGTGCTTACCATCGTTCGTGATTTATACTTGGTTGCGTGCCGGTGTCACGCAACCAAGTATAAATCAGACATCACATTTACAAGACTGTAGGTATACAAAGAGATACTGTTGATAGAATCTGTGTCATGTATTCTTTACACATGAACAAGTCATCCTTCTGATCAAACAACGTTGTGCAAAGACCTGATTTCTAGCAACGGTTTCTGTGCTGAACACAATTCTGATTACTATTTTGACATTAGGCCATCATATTATATTTTAACATGTAATTAATTACTTATGTTTAATTGTGGGCAGATACCTTGGTTTTAGTTTTAACAATGTGCTACTTAAATTATTCTTCATACATAAAACACGTTTAATGTGCTTTGCCACAGAGCACACCACAGCTGTCTGTAGAAGGCAAAGTCATGGCACCTTATAATAATAATAAACAAGGCATCATCAAGTTAGGCAAGAGTTCTAGGGAATCGGAAATAATATAACATTCATCCTCAGCTGAAGAAAAAAAGAATCGTACTCCACCTGGTCCCTGAAAATGTGCTTGCGACAAATTCTCTAATAGCACAGGATTCAACATAATTTCTCAACTGTTAGGTATTGTATTTGTAATTTCTTATATTCATTTAGGGTGCTCTGGTGGCGTAAGGGTAGCTGCACCACCTGCACCGCCATGGAGTCTAGGGGTTTGAATCCACGCAGTGCATCCGGTATACGAACACAACTGGCCTCGTTCGGGGAGAGAAGCCAGGCGGGGAGGGGTGATCTTTGTCGCTGCATGTATTCCACGGGCTGGAGCAGCGCCTGTCAGCGGGGAATGTTGAACAGGAGTAGGACAGAGAAGCTACATGCTTCCGATGGGGGGTCCTCATTGGCAGGTGAGCCAGCAGGGTGCAACGGAGGCAGGTGTTAACACAGAAATGTGTGGTGAGGTGAGGAATTAATTGCCATACAAATACCAAAAGGACTAATCAAAAATAAATCATATAAAATATTTGTAAAGGAAAAAAGAAAACCTGCCTCCAGGTAATATTTTGGTTTAAGTAACATTTTTTAGAAGACATTGGGGAAAATAATTAAAGTGTGTGAACAGATGTTAAAATTAAAAGGTTCACTATCAGTATGATAATATTGCACAACACCCAATATTGTTTATTCCATAATCAACTGATTATGGCCTGGTTAAAGAGAATTAGTGAGAGAATACACCCTTAATACATACTTGTGTCAAGTCTAAAGCAATGCATTAAATTATAGTAGCTTAGTTGCACACTACTTCAGATTCCCCAACATCATTTCTCAAACCTTAAGGGTTCAATATATCAAGGGGAAGACCATCCATTTGCACAGGTTAACCCAAACTAAATGCAGCACTTGAAAATAAACACCAGGCATTATCACCTATAGAGATACAATATTCCAGGCCTTATCCTCGCCACTTGTACTGAAATGAAAGGCACACACAACCGGCGTGGAGCCGTGATGCACGATGAGCAGGGTGCGGTGTGGTTTTCATCAGATCGGTGACACCCTGATGACAGGCACCCTTAGCCCCTCTCTGAAACCCCTAGCAGCTGTGGCTCTGAGCCCAGTGAACAGGAGCCCTGTCTCAGGGGGCAAGCAAAAGCACAGGACTGCGGAGAAGGGGGACTGAACAAGAGGCCTTTCTCTCACTGGGTTGTGATCCGCCCCCTCCGTGTCCTGCAGGAACAGCACTGGCAGCGTCAAGAGTTGACTGAGTCTCCACCATTGGCAGACGCTGGTTTCACACAGACTTGGCCAGGGCTTTAATTGATTTACGTGAAACTCTCCCACTCTTGCCTGTGCAACTCCATGTAAGGCAGTGCCAGCAAGCCAAGACACTACTCACACACACAGCCATGCCTCCCTTAACAACGGGCAGATGTCCACCCACTAAAAGCCCACTGGCACAGAGTGCCTTCAGACACAATGCAAGGCAAGGCAAGGCAACACACAACACAAAGAAAAGCAATAAAAGAGACGAATGAAATAATTATAAACCAATACTTAACGATGGACAATGTCCGTAGACTTGTTCATTCCTGCATTATATTCAAAAGAAACCCACAGAGCAGAAAAAGACCTCCAGAAAAAAGGTTGACTTGTACTGTAAACATTATAATGCAACAATTGACATAATAACTATCCACTCGTTTTCATATTCAGGTATGCATACTGTATGAGACAGTTAAATGTATTTTATCATGAAATTAACAGAACAGTAGTAAATAATAAAACATCTAATTTGTGTTCTGGTGTCTCTGGCGCTTGAATCTTACCCCGTGCCGGCGGGATCAATAAAGATATCCATTTATCTACATATCTGTATCTAAATGAAAATGAAAAACGAATGACAATTCCCTTCAGATCAAATGGAGATCAGTAATTTGGAGGTTTAGGCTAATAGCAGCACCAATGCTTCTTTTCCACATCTTATCAGTTCAACATTCCCAACAAAGGAAAAAAGGACGATGTAGCCTGAAGCCTGATTACATATTACACATATACACACATTAGCCTCATACGTACATATTTTCAAATAAATATCAAATTTTTCAGTTTATCACAGTATCAATACTTTTTGGGAATACGATAAGTGTGATTTAGTGTAGTAGTCGTGCATTACAGAGCAGACCAGGGGGGCGGCGGGTCAAAATACCAGGGGGAGCCACTGTAGGAGAGGGTGGAAGGACTCTAGGTAGGTCATGAAAGAGGCGATTGAGGAAACATAGCATCTTAAGGAGATGAACTCTTGCTTGCTAAAGCTCAAAAGAAGCTAGCCAGGCCCGACAGGGGCGGGTCGAGTTGACCACTTACCCGCCGCAGACCCACAACATCAACACAGCCCTCCACAGGTCAAATAACTCACCAATTAAGCCTCTCCAGGGCACACAAAGATGCTCTGCAATCACTGCAAACATCACACCCACAGCAGAGCTACATTTTTACATGTCCTCCATTTTTTTTGAGAGACTGCTACATTTCTTCAAATAGTGACAAATAGCAAAGATAGTTTTACAAGAGAGAGAGAGTGCAGTCTCCCTAGTGGCCCTTTATAGAGACAGTAGGAAAGCAGGGAGGGTTGCACTGTGGGCCTATACAGGGAGGAAGGCTGGGGCAGAAATCAATGCTAGGCTAGCAAGAGTACCGGTATGTCTGATTCCAGATGGCAGCCTTAAGCTCTACACTATCTCTGCGTACAAATATCAAATACCTTAATTGTGAATAGAAATATTTGTTCTTAAACCTGGAGCATATAATAGCTTATCAAAAGGCCCATGACTGGTGATCTTAAGATAACCTGACCATGTGTACATGAGAAGCAAAGCAGCGTAATAGAACACAGAAGATAAACAACCAGAACCATGTCATGTAGTAATGTACTGTATGTGGAGTGGGATTAGACTACATGAATCCTTGTGCTGTATACATAGTAAATATAATAATCTCTTATCTCTCTGGAAATATTATAAGGGTATCAGTAATGTTACTTTAATGGACATGAATATTAAAGACGGTCTTAAAACCCATAAACAACAGGAGAACTGCAGACCTCTGTAAAAGCAATCTGGGAACCCATTCTGTAAAAATAAATAAGTAACAGAACTGCGTCCCTCCATTTCTCTTATGCTTAGTACAGCCAACCGTCAGCATCGGGATATGAACAATGGCTATGATGATGCCACAGATATTTTTTCACAAGCGTTTGGAACACAATAAAGTGGCGCTGTGGTTGTAGCTATGCTCCACCCTTCTCTGGAACAAGACAGCCCCCTTTCTCTGTCATCAACTCCTCATGTCTGGACTGCATAATGAAGTACAACATTAACTATCATTCGGTCAATCTGAAACACATTGCAAAGACAATGATTCAGCCTAATTCATTCCTAAATGGTTTGCTAGGTAAAGTTCCATTAGGTAGGTCCTGTAAAATATAATGACGCATGGGAAGATTCTAATATAATTAAATATACAATAATGTTGATATTATACAATAAAAGGGAAAAATGCCAGATGTAATATTATATATTTCACTTCTCCAGTTCATGCCTTCTTCTATTTATTACTTTCTAAGAATCACATTTTTATTTGAACATATAGGCCTAATCCTCAAAAGGAAAGGATCAACATAATCCAGCTAAACACCAGCTTCATTACAATCGTTTTAACAACTTTAACACCATAGACATACTTAATTATGTGCATTAGATTGAGCATTTCCTGAATTACCTTTTTCATCCTATGCAACTACAGCTGTGTGAATATTTGATGACATTACGCACACCAAAAATTGGCATTCGTTCACAAATAATAGCTATGTTGTGAATTGGAGGATGGCACACACATGATCCCGCTCAGTAAAAACCCAGTTCTCATCTGCAGTGGCCTACATCTCCTCTCATTCATGAACACAATTGCAACACATAATACACACATAGGCCTACTGACTGTACCATCCTCCTGCCTACAACTCAATTTAACAACCTACATGGAGATGTGAGCCCTAACACGTTCTTTCTTTGTTTGTTTTATATAAGATATCACACATTATCCAGCAGATGTAATGGTTAATTGCATTTTATATTAATACAATTAAACACAATAACTAATATATGAATATCCCTATCATTTTTCTTAATATACAAGTAATATACAGATATTGCCTTTACTAAAGGCCATGTTTTCTTTTGATATTGCTTTAGCTAGTAGCTAAAATAATGTATCAAAAAACAAAATGGAGGCCAATATATAAAACATTTCATACTTTTCACCCCAAAAATAAAGGCAATTTATGAAATGTATTAATTACATATGGAAACTGACCCCCCCAACACACACACACACACACACACACACACACACACACACACACACACACACACACACACACACACACACACACACACACACACACACACACACACTAGAGACAATGGCAGATGCTCAAGCTGTAAACCCAACACAATAGCAAAATAATGACAGTATGTATTGTGTAATGGAAATCTAAAACTGAAACCAAGTAAAAATGAGTCCAAATAATATAATTGAACAAAATAGAATAGAAAAGAATAGGCCTTTTTTAGGCTATGCAGCCAGATGAATAACATAACATGATGCAATATTTCAGGGATACAATTAAGTTCACATTTTAAGATACAATGAAAGCTTATATTTAAAAACTACACTATTTTAAATTAAAAATCACAAGAGCTCCTTTGCACGGAGATGCAAAGTTACAAACATGATGTGGGCAATATCAGTAATTTAACTAAATACTAAACATTCTGAACAGACATAGTGGCCATTTAAGAGATACATTTTTATATTTATATACTATATATTAGGTACAATTTTATTATAAGCCCTATATATTTTTTCAAGGTTATTGATTCCAGACACAGAATATATCTGATTATCTGTATTACAATACATATAGGCCTACATGTACTGCATTGCAAACAGCCTAAATTCTCATATAGAAGAAGGTGAGGCACTATTAATTCATTAATACATAATTTTAAATAATTGTTTTATAGCTGATGAAAACCAGGCATGTGTGTATAATTGAAAGAGGCTCATTTGATGCTCCATGGCCCAAATGAAACCACATAACAGTAACATACACCTGTGCACTTAAGGTCGCAGACAGTAGCCTATATGTAGATAAGATACACCATTATGCCATTCTTAAGAGGTTTTTAGTCTTCTAGAACAGTGGTTCTCAACCTGTGGGTCGGGGGGGTCCCCACATGGATTTGGGGGGGTCCCCAGAAGACAGTGAAGTGATTTTTCCCCCCCCATTACAGCATCAAAAGTAATCAACTATACTATAAAAACTGGTCAAACATTGACCAAATTGTCAAATAATATGGGAAAGAGGCAAAACATTTGAAAATAGCCTATCTACAAGCTCGCGAGGCGTTGTGAGCTTGTAGATCGGCTATTTTCACAATATTTATATGGGGGGGTTCCCAGTTCAAATATGATCATATTTGGGGGTCACTCACGGCCTGAAAAGGTGGAGAACCACTGTTCTGGACAAGAAAACATCCACCTGTTTGTCACTGTGTCATCTTCATCAGAACTTACCTTTTTGTGTCTGTCTTTGAAAGGTAACGCCGGCCACTGCATCTCCTGTAAAAAGTCCTGCCAGTGTTTCTGGTCCTGGTCGGACGAGATGAAGACGATCTCCAATTTGTCTTTGTGTTCGGAGGATTTCTTGAACTTGCTGTAAAACTCACACAGGCTGGCGTTGAACTGCTTGCACGGAGCGTTCTGACTGCACCCGAAGTAGAGGCCGACCAGCGACAGCTTGGCGCCCAGCGCCTGCACGTCCACCTCGGCTTTCTCCCCGTTGACGAGCCGCTCCCCGAGCAGATTCACTAGAAACTCCGACATCGCGGCTCTCGAGTCCTTCTTGACCAAATCTTTTCTCCAGTAGACTGATGTAAACGAAAACCAATAAGCTAAAAGATGCAACTACACTCCTTCTTCTTCCTCCGATTCAAGCTTTCTTCAGGAAAGCTCCAAATCGGCGACGTGCGTTCAGACGCTGTGTGTGAACGACTGGTTCGGATCCTAATATTCCACCGATGATGATGATGCCTCTCTCAAGTGAGAGATGTGTGTTGGAATGCGCTCCCTTTTTACTGCGTGAACTGCAGCAACAGTGATGGAAGAAGTACTCACATGTTTTTACTTAAGTAAACAGTATTAACACACTGCAATGTAGATATACTAGTAGAAGACACGTATTCAAAACTGTGCTAGAGTAAAAGTACAAAAGTATCGGCATCAAAATTATACAAAATATACTTTAAGTGCCAAAGGTATAAAAGTACTCATTTGTGCAGAATGTCCTATTTCACAAGTTCAAAATGTATAACAAATCTTTAGTAAATAGCCGAGTTTGTAGATCTGCTATTTTCAAATCGTTGAAATATACGGCTGAATTGTGGTATGTGTTTTGTAATAATAATCAAAATCTACAAAGTGTAGTGACAACAGTTTTCATTTACTTGAAGTGGAGTAAAAGTACAATATTTCCCTCTGAGATGTAGTGGGGTAGAAGTAGAAGTATTGAAAATTGTAAATACTGAAGAAAGTAAAAATACCTAAAAATTGTACTTAAGTACAGTACTTGAGTACATGTACTTAGTTACTTTACACCACCGACTGCAACAGTGGTCGCACTCTTCTCCCAAAGCACACACTTTCATGACACCTAGTTATAACATTCAGATATTGCATAGTGACATTTTGATGCCGTCTGCACCCCATAGCGAATGCATGTCAAACATTTTGTAGGCTATTTGTTTGCTATGCTCATTGCTAGCTAATAGACGTTTTCAAATCACACACCTGCAACTAGAGGTTTACTTAAATAATAATCAAATAAACGACTTAATGAATACCTTTGCTGATAATGTTTTGCGCTCATTCGTTAGCTAGACAAATAAATAAGTGTGCTGTCTTGTGTCTACACCGATATTATAACTCTATGGTCTACACAGGCCAAAGGTTTACATCATGGTTATGGTGCCACCTAGTGTTGACTGTACAGAAATACCGGTGCCACGCCAAGAAAAGGTTAATCAACATCTGCTTCAAGATTTTATTTCATTTTTTTGCAGCATAATGATGCATAACAACAATCTTCACAAAACATAGGAAAACGGTGCAAAGCTCTGGAATTGACTTCTTCCATCTAAACTGGTGAATTGGTCTTACATTGCATGAAATGACAATTGATGTAGGAAGCAAATGTATAAGTTGTATAATCACCTTCAATTACAATGGGGCCATTTAGATTGACTGTAATACACTTTATTTACAGTCCTGTTGGAAATAATGAGTGTAAAAATCTGATAACAGTAATGTCTTTAAATAACCGTCAAATATTTGTTGGTTGACATCAAATATCATTAGAAGTGACAGAATGGTATGTAAGATTACTAATAGTCAATAATAGAGCAGTGCTGAATCAGATATGCCGTAATCTCTCAAAACAGATAAAGCATTAAAAGTGATTTTTGTCTTATTTTTTTTGAAGATGGGTCCCCAGATTGGGTATAATGTAATAAGACAACGGTGAATACATTTTGAGTACATTATGACCACTGGCATAGCATACGATGAAGATTCTCTAGTCCTCTGTGAACATCATCCTCACCAGGTCGGCTTTGAAGCATTCCTCTTCCACTAACTTCTGAGGCTGAAACAAAGAGATTCACGGACTTATAGAGCTTTTATTATTAGAAATGCATCTCTCCTGTGATCCTAATTCTTGTAACAACATGCAGCAGCAATCTGTAACCAAACATTTTCTGAGAAACGGCAAACATTTTATCTGACAAACATGCTCAACAGGTCTTACATGGGAATCACGTGGATTTCATACACAAATATAAATCGTTTTAGATAGAACAGAAGAGAACCCTTGATGTGTGCCTGCTTATCACCTCACTGACATGTACAATTGCTTTCAATGACCTGTGCCTACCTCGACATAGCGTTTATAGACCATGGACTGTTTTCTATATACATACATGTTTTTGGAGATTTTACGTTGTGTATTTGTTTTGTTGTCTGTTGTTGTTTTCTTTTGTGAGTGTTGTCTGTTTGTTTTTTGTTTTGTTTTGATGTTGTTTATATCTTACGCACACTGTTTGGAGATACTCTGTTTATTTGTCTACTTGCTTCAGTAAATGTCTGTACTACCTATGAGTATGTAAAAGCACAAAAACGAATAAACAAAACGTTAAAAATAAATAAAAAATAGATAGAACAGAAGAGAGACAGGAAGCTGAGGGTAAAGAGGAGAAATTACATGGAAAACAGGTCTCTGGCCAGAATCCAACTGGATAAGTTACAATCTGGTCACTTATACCGTTCCCATGACTCTTCTGGGTCATGGTAACCGGAACGCTCACCCCAAAACACACTCGCCCCCATTTTTTCCCCCGCAGACCGCTCGCCCCCAGCGGTCCTTGTATTCTTGTATTTGTTTTACTGAGGTATAAGGCTAGGAGTATGTGTAGGTGTAGGCATAGTTTTACTGAGGTTACGTTTAGGAATAAGTTTAGGTTTAGGCATAATTTTACTGAGGTTATGTTTAGGAATACCTGGTGGCACCGTTCCCCGGATTTGCCCCGGGGCTAGCTTGTTTTGGGGCGAGCGTTCTTGTATTCCATATTTCTGATGCATTTTTCCATAAAACATATCATTTATATATTAAAATACAGTGTAAAAGTCAAAGAAATTATAAAATGGAGTAAAGAAGCATGAGGCTTGTCTTACTGTGCCATATCGCAGCAGAGTAGGAACTCCACTAAGCTTCAATGTCTTCTTGAAAGCATTATTTGGATCCTTCCAACTGAAATAAATCAATAAATCAATACAAAAATAAATACACTGTATATATTAAACAAGGAAGGGTACAAGGGTACAACAGGATTTGCGTTCAAGTGAAATACAAAAGTTGTAATAGGCCTAGTGATGTAAACAATAAAGCAGGGAGTTAAAGAGTTAGTTAGATGGTATACGAAGATCATAAAAGGATATGTAATAATTATAGCAGCAGTGAGGACTCATTATCATTGATCACATGGATTTGGACAAAATGCTTTACCCCTGCACTCCTTACTATTGGTTACATGTTCAAAATCTAGGAATTTACTGATAAACTCATGTCAGTCAGTGAAATGTAATATAAAATGCAATAAGTGTTGAAAAATGTAATTTCCCCACAGTTGAGGTAAAGGTTTTGCTATGAAATGTGATCCAAAACCCAAAACAAAACTATCCTCAGACTTACAAAGCTCTCTCTCCAACTTGACAGTAGATGAATACAGATCCTTCAGGAAGGTGAGACAGCTCCCCTCTTACAATTGGCTCGGCTGGAATATAGAGGACGTTGTTAGACAACGACTGATTTATTATAATGCACGTAAAACCTTACAAGTCAATGGGTTGATTTATATTTTACTGGCAAAATGCATACATTAACACAGTGTTTCCCAAACTTTTTAACTCAAGACCCAAAAGCCCCGGTACCCAAACTAGTGAAAATAGCAGATCTACAAGGTCACAACTCGTCGCTTCACGCCACGTTGTGAGCTTGTAGATTCGCTATTTTCACTGCTTCTTAAACATATATACATATATGTTTTTGTATTCATGAAATTATTTAGAATTTGTTTTTAATTCATGAACATTTTGGATGTTTTGGATTTAAAAAAAATGTTTTTAAATGTACTATAGTGACCACAAATGGGTCCCGACCCATTGTTTGGGAACCAGTGCATTAACACACTGTATATTTGTAATTATCTGTGAAAAGCATAAAACACACACACACAAAAGCTGGAGCTATTTCCATTGTGGTCCTTTTGAGTGTAAATGTTGCCACAACGTTTGCTCCTAAACGAGGTGGCCTGCTAGTTCAGTGCTTCTAAACCTGTGGGTCAGGACCCCCAGGGGGGTCCCCAGATGACAGTGAAGTGACAGTTTAAGGACTGTTAGACCTTTTTAATACCTCAAAAAGAAAGAAAAGAAAAAGGCCATTACTGCATCTAAAGTAATCAATTATACTGTAAAAACTGGTCAAACATTGGCAAAATTGTCAAATAATATAAGAAAGAGGCAAAAAAAATATGAAAATAGCCGATCAAGCTCACAACGCCTAGCATTCAATGACTCGCGCATTGCAATGCGTTGCGAGCTTGTAGATCTGCTATTTTCACAACATTTATCAAACAAAAATGTCATGCCTCAACTCCTTCAATTTGGGGGGTCCCCAGTTCAAATATGATTATTTTAGGGGGTCACGGCCTGAAAAGGCTGAGAACCACTGTGCTAGTTGGCAGTTATTAAACACTTACCTTTAACACAGTCTGGACACCAGCTCAGCCCCTGTGCGTCTTTATCGCCAGAGAAATATGCAAAAATATCCTTTCCTTTCCTATCAGACGTTGCTTGGCAAAATGCATCATAGCCATGAACTTTTACTTCTTCGTAATGGGCCATTATCTAGATCGATTTGAAAATGTACCAACGATGACAAATGAAACTGTGCAATGAATGAATGAACCGATCAGGTGAAGAACAACACACTGGTCTGAGCAGCACTGTTAACTCCTGTGTAAAAAAAAACACTCACTCACGTGAAGTTGACAGCACACTTCCTGCCTGTTCAAAAGGTTCTTAAAGAGACCTCGCCCTGATACATGACTGTCATATCATGACAGTCATGGATGAACTTTAACCTGGTGTTTGCACTTTTTCTATTTACAGCCTGTACATCTAAATAAACGCTCACATTCCAAATATAAAGTACTTACCCTATGGCCACGGATGTTAAAATTCTGTTCGGGTTCACTAAAGTACCCGTATGTTCCGTATTGTTCAATAAAAATCATTTTAATCCGATTGGTGGCCATTTTCTCATAGAGTTATAATTCATCACAGTGCAATACACCTCCCAACCAATAGGGTCGCGTAGTTGAAAGCATATGTCGAAAAAACGGAGAAATGGCCACTTTAGTACCCTGACCCTTTTTATTGAACAATACAGAAGATACGGGTACGTATGTGGGCCCGTACATAATTGTAACATCCGTGGTCATAGGGTAAGCACTTTATATTTGAAATCTAAACGTTTATGTATACGTACGGGCAGTAAATTAAGAAAGTGAAAACACCAGGTTGAAGTTCTTCATGTTCATCATGTTTCAGGGCTAAGAGATCATGCATACAATGTAATTTCAATAATTATATGAAGTAGTCGCGCTCACTTTCAAAAAAACTAACTCACTATGTAAAAAACAAAAAAACTATACTAAACTATATACTAAAACACGTTTAATTTAATTAATTAAATGTACCAAGTCACTATGTAAATATTGCTGTTATTCTTATATAGATAGCGATCGGGATATTATTAGTGATGTTTGACTTCTTTGACGATCCGTAGAATCGAACAAAACTACTTCCTGTTAGTGCCCAGTGTTGCCATATCCGCTTATTATAAGCGACAATAATGTTTAAACCAATGGTTCTTAAGCATTTTCATGTCAAGGACCCCCAAATTAATATGTTTTTGTCTGCGGACCGAGAATATTTTGTGCCAGGGACACATACACAAGTTCTTTTCTAGATTCTTTTGAAAATAGCAGAAAGTGACGCGTTTAAACTGCTCGGCCTAGTCGCTTCTTCTCTACCTGGTTGCTTATTTCTCTCGCAAAATCTGGCAACGCCGATCCGTGGTTGTACAAATGTAGTTCCTGTTGCTGTGTGAGGGCGGTGCTCTGTTGTCATGGCGGTGTTTTAAACACTGTTGATTATTAGTACTTCATTAGCTTGGCAACAAAGTTACTTATTTTGATTATACATGGCCTTCAACCAGAAAGAAGGTATAAATTAAAGTTTAATACATAACGTGGCCGGTGAAGTGGACACTAGTGTCAACGGTGTGCTGCTGCCAGTGCTACCGTCTCAGCTAATGCTAACTTAACGTTAAGTAAAGGTAGCCTAAAGCTGGTGTTAGTAAAGGTGACATTTGTACTTTGAGATGACCTCAAACAAAATGATCGCGTAAATAATTAACTGATTAATAAGTTAATACAATAGCAGGTGTTTTGTTTGTCTTTGCCATGAAAACGACACAATTCCCCAAGAGGGAACCCACAAGGAACTTAGGAGAGCAAGAGACTGGATTATGTCAAACCAAGGTAAACAAAGAAGTGTAATAGTTTCCCAGATAAGTAATATTCCTTTGGGAATCAAGGTTAAGGTGGGGTTGTCACGATTACAAATTGAAGTTAATGATTAATTGTCACAAAAATTATTCCAACATAGAAACGATTATGACGATTGATTGAATACTTAACTATCAGTTTGCCAAAAAAAGCACCGGTGTTTCAATTTGTAACGGAAAGTACAGTTCTGGTAAGGTCTGCTAAGAGGATTCTAAACCCAAGAAAGCCTATGGCTTGTTTCCATTGGGGTCCTTTTTACTCAATTCATCGAATTATGCAAATTTAAAAATAATTACCTCACATAATAGCGATTAGACAACTCTGTAATAATTGTGACAGGCCTAGGTTAAGGTGCTATCAAGTATCATAAATGTGTTGTGGGGCGGGGGGGGGGTTTGAAAAAACAAAATCAAGACTGATCACAATGACCTCTCATACCTCTCACAAGACATCTGTCAATCCACAGTTGTTGTTTAATGAAACCATGCCCGCCAGTGCCTACGGTCGAGCCACTTATGTTGGCCCGCCAGCTCCCATTGTGATCGAGAAACTCTTACCACGGTCAGAGAATCAAGAGAACGTGGACAACAGCACCAGGAGCTCCATCAGTTTTTCGGCTCTTTCAGAGGAGCGTCTTCTGGCTGCAGTCAGGTTAGCTAAGCGAGATCTGAGGCGAAGACACCGCGAAGAGCTTCACATCAACTACCTTGTAAAATCTCATCAGGATGATTCGCTGCATAACACAAGTAATGTGGACCCTCAGCAGGTAACTGGGCTTCTACGATCCTATTTAAATGAAGAGTTAATAGTTTGTGTTTTCTTCTCACTTGGCATGACTCATTTGGCTTTGACTGTAACCACTTTGTCTTTTTTCTAGGCAGCAGTACCACCTATCAATGTGAAGTCCAAGGCCCACAGCTCAAAGGCCAAGGGGAGCCAAAGTGGAGCCAGCAGATCGTTGAACACTCCCCAGACGCCCCCAACCCGAGACCCTGGTCCGGGGGCATTGACCAAAGGTCAGGAGCCTCAACTTAGCAAGGAAATCCGTAAGCTTCAGAATCAACTGGGAGTCTACATCCAAAAAATAGAGCAACTGACTAACACAGGTAATACACATAAGCAACTTTTGTGTGTGTGTGTGTGTGTGTGTGTGTGTGTGTGTGTGTGTGTGTGTGTGTGTGTGTGTGTGTGTGTGTGTGTGTGTGTGTGTGTGTTTGTATGCGTGCGTGTGTATATATGCTGTTACCATTGTAATATCTATTCTTCCTTGGGTGTGCAGATAAAAACACAGCAGAAACACAGCAGTACAAGCACAGCCACAAAGTCAGATATTGGACAATCAACACACCATTCCCCTGTACAACATAAAAAACTGAATCATATTTGAGCTGGGGACCCCCCACCCTGACAAGCACTTGGAATGTAGGAGTTGAGGCGTTACATTTAGTTTGACACAGTTCCACAGATAAATATTGTGAATATAGCAGATCTACAATCTTGTAGATCGGCTAATTGTTGCCTATTTCTTATATTATTTGACATGTTTGACCAGTTTTTATAGTATAGTTTGTATAGTTTTTTTAAGGTATTAAAAATGTCTTAAAAGTCCTTAAATTGTCACTTCACTGTCAACTGGGGACCCCTGCAAAATCAGACCCACAGGTTGAGAACCACTGGCTTAGGTCATGATGAAAGCTCAAAGGGGAGCTGTTGGGGTTAAAGGACCACGTCACCCATTTTCAACTCTCTTCATATAATTGGTCTCCGAGGAGGGCTGTGGATAGCCTGGTAAACCCCCCTCCCTCTGGAAATCTCATTTGCTTTTGATTTCAGGAAGTAGTCTGGTCTACAAGCCTGTATGGACAATTTGGGAGCTGGGCTGGATTAGTACAGTTGACTGACAACCCCTTCAGCCAATCAGCAGTCCGGTCCCCTTTATGTAGGAAACATAACAATTTAGAAAACCATTATGTTTCCTAAATTGTATTGAATTTCATGATTTGAAAAATAAAGGGACAAACGATCAAGCTCTAAACATCAAGACTAGTTTTGTATAAATCTATTTGAATAGATCACTCCGACGTGCACAGTAATTAAATTAAAGTGACATCTCCGCGACGCTCAATATTGTGGACATGGATGCATCCATTTGCGTCTCCACATGTTCATAAATCAATTCAAACGAACAAAAGTAATCAAATAACTCCTCAGGATAGATCAATAAAGAATCCATAGTCCAGGAAATAATCTGACAGAAACTAATCCACTAATCTCACTGGTATAATGACTCATTGATAGATATTCCTGTGCGTATTCTCCAGTGATTGTGGCATGCAGTGATATATTCCACAAAAAGGCGTACGCCTAGCTAAATAGATCGCCCATAAATGATAAAATATGGTCTATCATAGTCCGACTTCAAAAATTATAATGGTCACATTTAATTGCATTTTTTTTTTCATTCAAAATATTTTTTTATAATGAAAATAGCTGATCTATATTAAGCTCACATGCTGTCATGATGAGGTTGTGCAGCCTATATATTTCCGTTATTTGATGTATAACTAGAAAAAGCGCTCCTCGGAGCACAGGTCTCCGCCAGGTCAGGTAGGTTAGTGTGGGCTAGCAATGTTCGGAATTTGCCAATTAGGCTGGAATGTGAAAAATCGGACGGATCGGACGAATCCGTCTTCATCACTTGACTAAAGAGAGAATAGATCTCGGCCATGCCTATCGCCCTGGCGGAGACAAGGAAGTATATTGGGCTGGACGGACGGACGAGGTGCAAAACGTATTTTCGGCCTGGTGGAGACAATGAAGTATATAGGGCTCAAGTAGTCCTTTAATGGAAATGTGTACCTACTGTATATGATGTTTTAATGCAGACCAATAAAACAGTAAGGCAACATAAGCACATAAGAATTGAATAAGTGTGGAAAAACTCATTGGTTTGTGATCAGATTGACTGCTTAATGAACAGTAAAGGCAACAGTATTAGTATTAGTAGTAGTTGGTTGTTAGCCTGGTCTGGACCAGGCTAACTTCACAGCTACATTTCCATGGTAACTAACTAATGTGGCATTGCTCATGAAACCGAGTCATGGATAAACATATCCTCAATTTACTCAAGCTTTTGGCAATTAATGTGTTTATTGTGTGTACTGTAAAGCGTCCTTGGGTTTCTGAAAGGCGCTATATAAATCCAAGTTATTATTATTATTATATCCAGGTTTACTGGCTAAATTAATCTGGGGAAATAACTCAGCTTTCATGAAACCGATTCTTGGCTAAACCAAGATAAATTCGTCCATGATAGCTGATCAATCCCGGCTTAATCCCCTATCTAGGTTTCGTGAAACAGGCCCCTGTCCTGGGGAGACATCACATTTCTCTTTTGGGTCTTGAGCTAAAAGGTTTGTGAACCACCGCACAGCTGTATGGCCGCCCCATTAGTTCCATTTCAAATTTAGCAGACACTCTTATCCAGTGTGTTTACAAGTAAGAGGTCAGAGTGACTGTTATGAACCCTACTAGTCAACAAACAACAGGTTTGTTCTGTGGTCACTCGCAACACGTACAGTAAAGTTAAGTTAACAGTTAAGTTAACCATGAAAAGATCAGTGTTGGCTGTTCAAGAATACACATAATTTCTGAAAAAAGGTTAAGACTGCAAGCCAGTCTTTCTCCCAAACTTAATACATTCTGGGGTGACTATTTTGCCATCCTGTCAACGGTTCTAGGATTTGATATACAGATAAGCCCTCTCATAGCAATATTTGGGGTCTCTCAAGTTCTCCCTCCCAGGCCAATTATACACAATTAGACATATTAGCCTTTACATCTCTCCTGGCAAGATGCCGTATTTTACTGCTATAGAAATCTTCCACGGCTTCATCCATTTTCTAAAGTGGCTAAGTGGCTTCAGTCTTTTCTTAAATTAGAAAAGATGTGATTTTCTGTTAAGGGCAGCCCTGCAACATTTCTACATAAATGTATTCCTTTTATTAATTATTTCAGTTCCTTACAAACTCAGCCCCCTACTGACCCCCCCCCCCCTTACACCGTCGTCTTCATTCTCCCTTCCTTTTTTCTTTTTTCTTTTTCCTTTTAATTAAACCTAATTAAACCTTATTCATTCTGTTTTGTTCAGTTTTGCTTCGATGATTTTCATAACAATGTTTATTTAAATCCTTATACCATGCAATAACTATAATGTCTAATACACCAAAATAACACACATGGTCGGATACTGCTAATTACTTTGCTCTCTTTGCTTATTTTGTTGCTGTTGTTTCTTTCCCGTTTTTTCTTTTATTTTCATGTATATACAGAGATAAAGGGGGGTGGGGAAGCATAACAAAGTTTTTTCTGCTTCTGTACCTACTGTATCTTCATGTAATTTTTCCCTGATAAAAATATGTATATATAAAAAAAGACTGCAAACCAGTCTCTCTTTCACCTCCTTTGAGTTGAATAGCCCAGTTGGGACAAAATTAAGACATTAGAAAGGATTGATAATTGAACCCGCAATTGCCATTTTGGCAGTACAGTACGTGACTCACCCAAGACATTCACTCATCAAGGGTAATACTTACCTACAGTACTAAGCTTTGTTTCCTGATCTGAAGCATTGCCCTTGATTATAAGGCACAGGCAATGTTTTTCTTAAGGCATGATTGAAACGGAAGTAATAATACTCTTTGACACATTTAGAACTAACTTGTGATTGGTTACCCAATCACATAGTTCTGTCACTTTCAAGGATATTATTTAGCTTATACAAGCTAATACAAGAGTCAAATTAGTCTTGTTTCTTTACATCTGGAGACTCACGTTCAGGACAGGCTGCAGACGCACCTCCTGCAGGACACTTGGCTCAGATCTTATTTGGCGTTAGGAACCCATTGCGACCGCATGCGCTTGCTGACGTCGACCCCAGGCAGGGTTCGAACCTTCCGCATGGAAGGCGTATGCTCTACCCGCTACACAAGGACGGCCCTAGTCAAATCATTAATAAGTATTGAAAACTTCAATGGACCCTGGCAACTTCCTGTAGTACACCAAACTCAAGCCTAGTCATTGTCATACAAACTACCATTGAAGAAAACATTTTGCATTATATTTCTATTGGACAAGTAGCCTTTCAGCCAACTATCCAGGGTGCTGGTCATGGTATGACATACTATACATGGTCTTTCTGCAAATGGATTAGTTTAAACCAAGCTAGTAATACATTTTACAACATTTATTAGAGGAGCACTGACACACAGCTATCGATAAAGAATGTGTACATTTTCATGTCACACTTTTTTAGTGGTAATCTACAGTTTCTTATAGCATAATGAATCACATGATTTGAATGACAGGGTTGATAATGGAGGAGGCTTTGGAACCTGATGAGCTACAAAGGAAGAAGATCCGTCAACAGGAACAGGCAGCCCGCTCAGCACGCATCCTCTATGTTCTCCAGCAACAGGTATCATAAAATCTGTGCCGTGGTTTTAAACGTGGTTTTTATTTTTCACTATACTGCAACTAGTATATTAAACTATGCTGCTGTTGCCTAGGTAAAAGAAATCCAAGAAGATTTAGACAAATTACGCTCACAAAAAATAGGAGACACCAAAAAGGTATGTTGTCGCCAATGTTATCGCCACCAAAAGTGCTTGCTTTAATATGTATGTAGTTAATTAAAGAATAATAATAATTATCGTCTGCTCTTCTGAACAGTCCCTGGCAATGGGCAGACTTGCAGCTGCCCACAGAGGAGCAGTGAGGGCAATACAGGTCTTCGTTAATCAGTTCCCAGAATCATCTGATGGAAAAGTGCCTGCTCATTACAAAGACCTGGGCCAGTTGATTCGCCAGCTGTGTCTGTGCTCGGCTAAGGTGGAAGTGGACCAGGGTTCAGCTGTACCTGAGAGTGCCCTGGACATCCTGCAGAAGCTGGAGGTCAGGAGCTTCAGCCTCTAGTCCACACCATAACTTATATTAACTCTATATTAACTGTAAGCCTGTGTTTATTATCCAATGTAACTTAGAGGAAATATGCAAATGGTAATGAATCATTTGGCTGTATAATTGATAATTATATTTTAGGATTCTTAGTTCTGTATACATGTAGTAATTAGGCCAGGTATTTAATTCTCTGCTCTTCTTCTTCGTCCATCTTCTTTTTCTTCTTCAAGACTCTAGATTCTGCCCTCAGTAAGAAGGAGCGACCTCAGCTGAAGCAAGCCCGTGCACGCAGCACCTCTCCTGCATGCAGGAAGTCTCCCCATCGTTGCGTTTCACATGCTCCGCATGCACCCAAGGGCCCCGGCCCCACCACCCGGTGTCTTGGTAGACCCCGTAAACCTGCAGGCCTCAAAAAGAGAGGTGAGAGATTAATTTGGCTTAATTAGTCACCATGGTTAAAAACATCTCATTACAGCCCTGTTTTAGGGTCATTTTCTGCAATTATTAATGTTTATATATTTCCATGTACTCTTAATGTCAATAATTGTAATCCAATTTCACACCTCATGACATGTGTATCAACATAATATTATTATATATATTATAATAAATGCGCAAATATTTCCCTGTAAAAATACCCTGTTAATAGTAGTGCACTTCTTGTTACTAAAGCATCTGAAAATACCATTCTTCAGAGTGACTGCTGCTTGTCTTTCCCTTCGTGGAGGACAACAGCTGTGGTCTTTTGAGTGATTACGTTTTGACCTCCTGCTGCACCTAAATTGCTCACCTTGCAAAACATTTATAAGGTAGCCATCAGCTGCCTTGTCACAGTGAGAGGAGAATTTGGACCAGGGCTTTGAATGCAGTGCCCCGGCTCCCAGCAGGTTATTTTATCATCGTTTGCCTCCTGCTGTCCTCTCCTGGGTAGAGAGACAGCCTTTGGGAGGAGACCGTAAGCACCACACGCCATGAGCTGTCCCAACAATCTAAATCACCCTGACAACTAATGCCCTCACACAACTTATCTAAGGAGAGCCAGTAGGGGTCTAGCATGTTGTTGGAATTGTTTTCCAGTCCATTTGTCTAGTTAGAGAACACCAGGTGTTGTACAGCAGTGGTTCGCAACCTGTGGGTCGGGACCCCCAGGGGGGTCCCCACATGATCTTTTTTTGGGGGGGGGGGCTAGATGATGTGTGACAATTTAAGGACTTTTAATACCTTTTTAACACAAGAAAAGAAAAAGACCATTACTGCACAAAGTAATCAACGAAACAAACACAGACTGGTCAGACATTGGGCAAATTGTCAAATAACATAAGAAATTGGCAAACATTTTGAAAATAGCCGATCTACAAGCTCACAAGCTTGTAGATCTGCCATTTTCACAATTTTTATCTGTGGAGCCGAGTCAACAAAATGTAATGCCTCAACTCCTACATTCCAAGTGCTTGTCAGAGTGGGGCGTCCCCAGTGCCAAAAACACAATTAAATCGTTAAAGGACAACTTTGTTTTTTTACAACCAAGGTTTATGTTTTAGATTGTAATTAAAGTAAATAAAAGATGAGTTTTTAATTTACTGCTTTCTATAGTTTTAGCAATTTTCGCGATCTTTTTTACAGTGGGCGGGGGCATTCTGTCCGGTGGCTAAATATGTCTTTTTTTACACAATAACCTGGCGATTTATTTTATTATTATTTACAGTAGCTCTTCTAGCCCCCAATAACTCACATCTGGCCATCAAAGACCACCGTACCTTTTTTATTGTGTAAAAAATACATATTTTGCCACCGGACAGAATGCCCCAGCCCACTGTAAAAAAAGATCGCAAAAATTGCTAAAACTATAGAAAGCAGTAAATGAAAAAAAAAATAACACTCATCTTTTATTTACTTTAATTACAAGCTAAAATATAAACCTTGGTTGTAAAAAAACAAAGTTGTCCTTTAATGGCAATTGTTTGTGTGACAATGACAAAACCCTACTACAGCAGCTATTCAATAGTGTCTGTTATGACTATGTTAAATCAGTCGACTAAGCAACTAAATCATTAAACGTTTTGTCAGCCGGTAGGAGAATGGCCTCACAGAACCCTGGAGCTTCTCACCGACCGTCGGATCGTGGCCAGGTGCTGAGGGCTGCGCTGCAGTGCCTAGTCCAGCAGGGGGAGCTGAGAGAAGAGGCTGAGCCAAATAACCCCTCCACAAAAGGAGGACCTTTAAACCCTGAAAGGAACCTGGTTGGTATTATCTTTAACCACTTGAACCCCAGCATAAAAGAGTGTACAGGCAGGTCCAGGCAGAAACCTTGTATCTCCATATTTCGAGGTTTTTTGTTTTTCCTTAAATTGAATGCCCTACTTTGTCGCACAAGAGTGACATGCAATAGTACCAAAATAGACGATTTATAAGCTCACAACGTGTCGCATCACGGCACGTTGTGAGCTTGTAGTTGTGCTATTTTCGCTATTTTCGATAAATGTTGAAGATAAAAGACTGTCGGTAGGTTTTATAGATTTTTAACCAATGACAAGTATTTACAAGCGCTTGTGACTAAATAATAGCTACATTTCATCTATTAGAACACAGGTTCTTTAATTTTCCTGAAAAATATGTTTTTTGACATACAAAGTTTCCACCCGACAGCCACAATATTTTATTTATACATTTTGTTTATATGTACACACATTGCAGATGCAAGATGCAGGGTTCCAACAGCCGACAGTCTCCTCCCGGCTCAGAGTGAACCAGCTCCCTCAAAAAGACTATTCTGTACCGTGGATCCCTACATCTCCTCATTCTCCTCCTCGCCCTCAACGGTGAGTCATCTCTATGTCGTAGTCACTCTTTGCCTCTCGATCGACCACAGATTTGAAGTTGAACAATAGTATTTTGAAAATGTTTTCTCCCCCGCCATTGCCACTGGTTGATGCCAAATGCATTCTGGGAAATGTGGCTGCCCCAAGTTCACACAAGCCTCATACTGATGATGTTTCTGAAGTTTACGAGCACACAAATGGAGTACAAGTACAGTTTTTGAGAAAAATCTCTCTCTCTCTGTGTCATCCCTGTATGGCGGATTTGGTTCCCACAAAAACAGACAGGTAAAAACATAACTGGTATATCCTAATCAGAAACCATGGATTAGCAGTTCAAGAAGATTGAGACACAGTAGTCAGGGAATATTATCAGAAAAATGAAAATACATTTCTTCACCAATGTGTTTGTAAAGGTGTCTAGTAACACATCTCACAAAGATTGAAATTCAATTTCCCTAGGGGAATCTGTGACGGCTGCTGAAAGTTGGGGTACCCTTAAACTTATGCGGGAACAAATACATATTTTTAATTCGGCTGTAAGTAGCATGTGAGGGGTCAAACTAGTTTTTTTTCATGATTCTGAATCCATTGCAAGCATTTGTTTTGCACCACAACCACTCCTTGGCAGAAAATCATTCAAGCCCACCTTTTCAGCTCATTACATAGGCTGTGATTTTTTTTTACCAGCTTACAAAGCACTCTGGTCTTAGAAGAGACTGACCACTAGTCATTCTCGACATATTCTCGACATGTTTTCGATCATTGGCTGTCCTTTAAGCCAATGGGGATACTTTCCCATACTCTGAACGGCGGTCTCGTCCTCCCAAGCTATGGCTACTATGGCTACTAGGCACGCTTCTATGGCTACTAGACACGCCTGCTGTCGGTTCAAATCATCGTAACACAGATTAATCACAGACGAGCATACTGAAATACTCTGAAAATAGCCGATCACAATCATTGTGTGCTTGTAGATCGGCTATCTACTCCCCCCGCCCCAACAGACTAATCACAGACGAGCAGTGGTGGAAAAAGACAAAGTACTCAATTGTTTTTATTAGGCAGTGTTTTGGCACGATATTTGTCATTTCATTTAGCAAAATAAATGTATCCTAATGGTCTGCCTCCTCGAGAATTAAACTCAAATAGCCAAATTAAATGTAAAGCGCAATAAAAGCGTGTGCGGAATGTTAATCAATTTGGGCCATTCTATTAATGATTGATGATTGATGATGATGATGATGAAGGCTCTTGTTGCGCTTATTTCCTACAAGTCTAGGTTACAAAACCCGGTATGTAGGCTACTGAATGGAGCGGAGGAGAGCATTGCTTTCCTAGTTGTCTGTTTATCAGCTACTGTACGTTTGATGATAGCTGTATATATATATATTTTATATAAAAAACGAAACTGAAACTAAAGCTTAGTTTCTGCAAATCCTCGCTGTGCATTCGCTCGCTGTGAATTTGCGAGCTTGATGACGCAGGAACGCGCGTCCCCCCGGTCTCACAAGATCCAGCACTTGATTCTTAACTTTTGCTGTTAAGTCTGGATATTAAGACTTGTCTCAGCTTATGGTTATATCACCAGTCAATCAATGCGATTTGAAATGTGAGTTCCCTCGTGACCCAACACACGTTACAAGTCCCTTTAGTTACAGGCAGTGATGGAAAAAGTACTTGTACTTAAGTACACTACTTGAGTACATGTACTTAGTTACTTTCCACCACTGGTTACAGGGTAGGGCTGCCCGGGCGAGTGATTTATCCCGCAGTGGCAGGATTTATTATTTGTGCGAATATAGAAAAGTTAACCTGAGTGTGTTTCGCTGCAAACTGACTAACTGAGGAAGGCTTGATCTGCTGCCTTCAACTTCACTCCATCTCCTAGCCTGTGGCTGTGATCTTAGCTTTTAGTCCTAAAAGAACAGTGGTGGAAATTAACTAAGTACATTTACTCAAGTACTGTGTCAATACAGTACTCAAGTACCGTGTCGCCATGCGATGGGTTGTGAGCTTGTAGATCTGCTATTTTCAAAAGATTTTAATACATTTTATACATAATAAGATACCATGTGAAATGGGACATACTTTAAGTACATTTTGATACCAATGCTTTTGTACTTTTACTCAAGTACATTTTGCATTCCGGACTTTTACTCATCTCGGTTTATTCATTGACAACGTTGAGTCACGTTACTATAGTAACCCGACACTGCACGTGTTACAGCCGAATGTATACTCCGTTGTACACCGAAAATAGCAGATCTACAAGCTCACAATGCCCTAATGACCAAGTAGTATGTGGCAGGGTTTACATGGTATATCAGACTTCAAAGGGAGACCCAGCTGCGCAGCTAACATAGCTGCCTCCCTACCGGACAAGCTGAATAGTTTTTACGCTTGTTTCGAGGTTATTAACATCAACCTCTCAGAAAGAGCCCCCAACACGAGACCAACGTGTGCACTGTGCAGGTCGTTTAAGCGCATCAACACCCGCAAGGCAGCTGGGCCAGATGGCATTCCATGGCAAGTGAACCGAGCATTCGTGCTGCAGGTACTGTAGCTTGTGTCTTCATGGATATGTTCAAAATCTCTGAAAGTTACTCTCAAAGTATTTAGTCACATTTTGCTGCAAGATATCCATCATTGTTTTGGTGCCAAGAAAAGGTAACATGCTTAAAGGTAGGGTAAGTGATTTGCTTTGGTTAAAATAAGTGTTAAATAGCTCTATATTCTGATAGTACTCATTGCTATAGAGTGTTTGTTCAGTATTAGGAGTCTCCTTGTCTCTCCACCTCTTTATTAAACAGAAAATGCATTTTCGTCTCAGTTTCAGTTTCATTTCCAATTTTATCCAACCAGGACAGAGAACTCAATCAGGATACAGATTAAACAAGTGGAATTTGAAGTGATTACACTAAGAAATGAGCAGACAACGTTAGAACTGGAACACTGTACAAATGAAGCTTAAAAATGGGTACTTTCTCCTGATTGGCTGAGATTTTGACACCTACCGAAAATTGTATTTTCTGTTTATTAAAGAGCTGGAGAGACAGGGAGACATCTGTTACTGAAAAAACACTCTATAGCGATGATTACTATCAGAATATAGTATTTTAACCTTTTAACAAAATACTTTTTGTTTTAACCAAAAAATATCACTTACCCTACCTTTAAATGATTGGTGTCCTGTTGCCCTTACTCCGATAGTGTGCAAAGGCCTTGAGAACCATATTATGGAGCTAATCTGTAGCATATTACCACACACCGTGGACCCACACTAATTTTATTACCAGCTAAACAGATCCACGGATGATGCCATAGCCACAACACTCCACACCACCCTCACCCATCTGGATAAGAGGAACTCCTGCAGTATGTGAGAAAGCTGTTTGTAGACTACAGCTCCGCATTCAACACCATAGTCCCCTCCAGACTCGACATGAAGCCCAGGGACATCAGCCTCAAATCAAGCCTGTGCAATATGATATTCTGAAATGAATGGACTCGACGCTAGGTGGTGAAGATGGACTTCAACACCTCTGACCCACTGACCCTCAACAGCCTGACACAGTGGTTCACAGTGGTTCCAGCAAATCAACCTCTCTCTCAACATCGACACGACTGTTTGTGGACTACAGGAAGGTAGAACCCACATCAACGGGTCTGCTAGTATGGAGAGAATCAGCAGCTTCAAGTTCCTCTGCGTCCACATCACAGAGGACCTGTCCTGGGATGAACACACTGTTCATTTGGTGAAAAAGTCACAGCAACTCCTCTTTCACCTCAGTGGATGTGAGCTTCCCTCCATACAGGATGTATTCACCAGGCTCCGGGACAGCTACTTTCCACCGGGCAACTAGGCTTATGAATAATAGACACTTGAGGCTTGGTGCTTGTCTATCTGCCTACCACACAGAGACACACACACACACACACACACACAGAAAGCGAGAGAGAGGCAGCTGTGCGCACACAAATGAGAAAACAACTGCACACACATTATGCATAATGCACATTTTTTAAGGCAGGGTAGGACCCACACAGTCCCAGCAACCTACACAGTACACAGAAACTTACACCCACCACATACGACTATATAATTTAAACACAGCCCACACACAGGCACCCAACACTTGATTATGCACACAAACATATACTGTATACATGCACACACGTAAATGTATGCACGCACACATATATAGGCTATATAATATTTAGAATAGTAGAACCGATGCACACAGCACCTAACAAAGGCACATCACAGTGAGCTATGATTATTGCATATATTGTATTTCTATTTTGTTACTTTTTTGTTACTCCTTTTTAATTTGTCTTGTTGCTACAATGTCGAGATGCCGAAACCCAATAATCTTACTCTTGTTTACCTGTGTAGAGGATGTAGCCTATATATCTTCTGTATAGCTTGAATCCTCTCTTTGTCCTTTGAGCTCACCTGATTCCTCCTTTCTCTCAGGGTTCCCAGCATGTGTCAGTACTGTAAGAGTGTCTCATTCTCTATTTCTTGTGATGATTTTCTTCAGATCCCCTCAAAGGAGTAGACCAGAGCCTCGGTGTCTTTTCTCTCCCCACAAACCCTCCACAAGCCCCACAAAGCAGAAGGTGACCATGGAGTTAGGTGACCACGGCTTGAGCTCAGACAAGAAGAAACAAGCCCAGAATGAAGCTTTAAGGTTGGGCCCACTTACAGTCCCCAAGATGGTTTTAACCACAAACGAAATAGCCTAAAATGAGTAATTGTACATGTCATCATGAAGTGTTTTCTAGGTGCCTTAGCATGTTGTGGCTTATAGGCTCTCTACTGGCATGGGTTAGTAAATGGATGAGCCTGAGGCAGCATGCTGGCAAGAGGAATATATTCAAAGTAGTCATTTGAAACACTTTCAATGTGCACTTGCAGGGAGCCACAGGCAATAGTATTTTTTCAATTCAAAGCTAATTCTTTCCAATTAATTAAATTTAAGTCTCAGCTAAGATTGGGGACATTCTTCATTATTCTTTGTGATCGATAATAGGCCTTCACACAAAGCCCCTGTTGATTAATTGCTCCATGTATTTATCTGTTTAATCAAATCTTTATTACCATAATCATGCTCATTTATTAATCAGTGACCTGCTGCCTGATTTTCAGAGATGAGGAGAAGTTATTTATGTGAAGTGAATAACTAATTAGCTTGCCGCTTTGTGTTTTGCGGTGATTAATGGCACTGTGCAGGCAAGCCTGGCTGGAAAAGACGACCATACAGCGGCTGAGAGAGCTCAACCAGCTGAGTAAAGAAGAGGCAGAACGCATTCAGAGATTAAGGTAGTCAATATTGTACCCAAGATGGATTTGGAAGATGTTGTTACAATACAATGTTGTATTGCTTGTAAGACACATTGATTAACTCTTTTCCTGCCATTGACGAGATTTCTCCTTTTTCTCTGCATGGCTCAGCCAGCCATCGACGAGAAAAACGAGATTTTTGAAGATTTTTGCTTTTTTAATTTTTCGTTTATCACAAAGGAAGCAGGAGATAACGCGATGTGAAGATTTTCTGCTCCATTCACTTCAATGTTAAAAAATAAACGGAGACAAAATTCACATTTTACCTATTTTTGCAATGTATTTTCTCTGGCAGGGAAGGGGGTAGATTGTGTATATACTCTGGCAGTTAAAGAGTTGATCTGTATCAACCTAAAATATGATAAGCATTATTTTACTTAATTATATATTATATCTAACTATATAAATGGCGACCGACTTCCGCACCCTCGGTGGCGACACCCCACAGCTCTGTTATCGAATAAACAACGCACCGCCAGACCACATGTCGCCAACTGACTCGCCACGGCGGCCGCGCTGAATTTACGCCTCGCGTAGGGGACATCTCACTGCTCACTACACCTTTTCCACCGCGCAACATAATTAATTCTACTCACCAAATGTCGGACAAAACGGAAGGGGAGGCAGCTTCGTACCGTTTACCGTGCGCACGACCTCATCACCACAACAGCAGGCAGCCGCTGCGGGGGTTTTTTCCTTTTTTTCCAAACTTTTTTTTTGGTCACCATTTTCTCCAGGCACCATTTCTGGTGTAACGTGCGGCAGCATGCGCTGGGTTGCCAGGTTTGCACAGCCAGCGCCAGAAACAAGCAACCACCTTCATGAAAAAAAAAAAAACACCGAAATGGTCCGCAATGTTCCAGGGGTGTCCCCGCGCGTCCCAACACTCCACAGGGGGTCAGTGGACCATCAGGGGGTCCGCGGACCCCCTGTGGACCCCCTCAAACATAACAAATATTATTTCTTCAAATTTTTTCCTTTTTCAAAAAAACTTTTCCACAGTTTTACTCCGGCGATTTGGGTCCCCCAATATACACACGGCCACGCTGGGCCCCGTGCGCGGCTGGGGTTGAGGGGGGCGTAGCCCCCCGAAACTCTAGTATTATATATATAAGTTCATTATATACCTTTTGAAACATTTCACAGCCTCTATAAGATCATGATCCTGGCCAAAAGTATTGGTACACAAATTTAAACTAGAAAAATGTGCTCCTCGGAGCATATGTCTCTGCCAGGCCAGGTAGTAGCAGTCAATCTTAGCCAATCAGGATGGAATATGAAAAATCGGACAGATCCGTCTTAATCACTTGACTATTATATAATGTTATTGTCTTGCAAAAATCGGCCTCCTGGTGGAGCTATCATAGTTTAATGTGGATAAAGGTGGTATTTCTTCCTCGGCCTAGTGGGAATGTGCGTGCAAAGTTTCACAGCAATCGGACGCTGTGTTCATGATTTGAGGCATTTTGTTCAAAACAAGCCACTCCTGCAAACTTTGGAAGCCAATCTCAGTCAATCAGGATAGAATATGAAAGATTTGACAGATCCGTTGTGTACTGATTTGCATGATGTTTGGACAAAATCTGTCGGAGTAATACATTGCAAAAAAAATCGGCCTCCTGGTGGCGCTGTAACAGGCCGATGTGAATTGATTGGTGCAGAGGTTCTACTCTGGCCTCTAGGGAGTGTGTGTGTTCAGTTTCATATCAATCGGGCCAACGGTGTCGTTGTCTCGACCACGACAAAAATGACCAACAGATGTTTTGTCAGGAAAGTACCTGGCTTAAGCGCTTTGAACAACTCAGTTTAGATGTAATTTGAGGTCATAAATAGGCATTTTTGTACAACTATTTCCCCAAAATGATATTGCAGTATTTCACAGCTATTATCAGCAAAGGTTGTTTCGATAACAGTGCATGATTTGTAAAGTGACATCTCATTTGAAGCCATCTGTCATAAATCCTCTCTCATGAATTCCTCCATGTTGTTTCTCATATCTGTGTTACAGGTTTGAAGTGGGTTCCCCAACTCAGTGGGCTGAGAGAGCTGAGCAGAAGGCCAGAGAGAGAATTCAGCCCCTGCTGGATCAGGCACAGGTGGATAGAATAGCTCTGCATCCTTGTCATGCATCCTTGTTTCCTGCCCTTTCACTTACATGCTGTAAGCTAACTTTTTCTCCCTCTTCCAAAAAATCTATACATCTAATTATTGAAAATGCCATAGGTCAGGTATTTACCCTCATATTTGTGCCACAGCTCTCTTTCTCCACAATGCCTCGCTCTGGCTTGGCTGGGCGCTCCATTGAACATATTTGGCTGTTTCCGTCGGCTCAGAATCAGCTTTATTGTCACAAGAAGAAGAACATATAAATGAGACAACCTGGTGTTAAACGTAAATCAAAGGAAACAAACAAATTATCTACATATTTTCACATAATAGTACCTTAGGTAAGATATAAGCTGGTAGGGGTTTGTGTTCTTTGCTGGCCACTCCTACAGGTTGGCCAGGGCATGTTCAGCAGGGAGCGGCACTAGGAGGGATGCCATTTACTTGAAACTGTTTGTCTTTCTGTACTGCAGCAGGTTGGAGAGTCCAGAAATGAGAATGGACCATCACTACGACACAGACTGTCTGAGCAGGCTGCTGAGAGGGTGAGCAACGCTAACCCTGTTTTCAATTCCACTCGCTGGACTGAGCATCCCCCATTGTCCCAACTCTTGAATAAATCATGAGTTAGGAATCTGTGCTCATGCTGAAACAACATATTAACCCATTAAGACCTGTAACACATATGTGTCATTTTTTGATTTGAGCTAAAAAGCATTATTTTACACTTGGGTGAGCTTGTAGATCTGATATTTTATTTTTATTGTGAAAATGTGTCCAAATCTTTGAATATATATTGTTTTAAAGCGAACATTTTTACTCAAATATTTGCTTCTGGGGCGTCCCTGGAACAAAATATTTTGAGATGGGGGTCGGTGGCCAAATTTTTGGGGTCCTTGACATGAAAACGTTTGAGCACCGCTGATATAGAAACATATGTTTTTCACAATACTGTTGGGATTTAGAAGACATTTGTAGAATCGGCTTCAGGTCTTAATGGGTTAAGACTGTATATTTTATATATTCTTTCTTCATTGTGTGTGTGTGTGTGTGTGTGTGTGTGTGTGTGTGTGTGTGTGTGTGTGTGTGTGTGTGTGTGTGTGTGTGTGTGTGTGTGTGTGTGTGTGTGTGTGTGTGTGTGTGTCCACAGGCGGCAGAGAGTGCCGAGCAGCTGAGCGAGGCTCTTCTGGAAGACCTGTTGGATGATGCTGCGCGTGCAGCGTGGTCGGTCGACAAGGACAGGCGGTTGGAGGGTGCGGCCCGGTGTGGGCTTCAAGCCCCCACGCTGGAGAGCATGCTGCTGCGCATGGAGGAGATGCAGGTAAGGGGCGGGCTGCTGCTGTGTGGAAAAAAGGCCACTGCTGATAGATCACAGCATGTCCAGAAAGGCCAGAGTTGCTCAGTTTGTTCATAATGAGATGTTTTTGACAGCTTTGGTCTGGCTTCACGCCAGGAGACAAACTGCAGCTGCGGTGTCGCTGCACTCATGATGAAGCTCTATGTTGTATTTATTTATTTATTTGTTTGTTCCAATTCCAATGCATGTCTGAGCAGAGGGACCAGGAGGACGTGAGAAGACGCTTTGTGTCTATAAGCTACGCAGACCCTCTTGACTGGGACAAAGCTCAGTCAGCAGGTAAGAATATGAACCCCATGGTTTGGTTTATCCACTTTAATCAACATGCCTTCTTCTCCCTTCTACTATGGTAATGGGGTTTGACTTTGACTTTGACTTCAATGTCCCTCGTATTTCCAGTAGGTGGAGACATTGTGACATGAATGGATGACTGATTTCTTCATCTTGTTTCTATGCTCATCCTCTTTCTTTTCTGGCACTCTGCACCCTGCCCCTCCCCTCCACTGCCTCTTCTATTTCTTCCTCCTCTCTTTGTCCTTCCCAGGACCCCGGTGGTGTGCTCCAGGCTCCAGGCTAAGCTCCCCTCAGCCAATCAAGCTAACCAGGCCGGTTCTGAGGCACACGTCCACTGCCGACATTGTCATGGAGAAACCTGTTGACATGGGGTGGGTCCTTCTCTTTTTTTATTATTGTCTCCGCCAGGCCGAAGGCATGGCGAGAGAGTATGTTTTGCACCCCGTCCGTCCGCCCGTGTGTGTGTGTGTCCGTGTGTCCATCTGTCTGTGAGCAGCTAATCTCCGGCACGATTGGCCCGGTCGCTGCGAAACTGTGCACACACACTCCCTGGATGCCAATTCAGAACCTGTGGCCCAAGTTTTTGACATGGGCCTGTTATAGCGCCACCGATTTGTGCAAAACCCATTTTTAGAAATTACTCCTACATATTTTATCCAAACATCACGCAAATCAGTACACAGTATCTCTATAGTCATGTGATCAACACAGATCTGTCTGATTTTCCATATTCCATCCTGATTGGCTAAGGTTGGCTTCCAAAGTTTGCAGGATTGGTCCATTTTTAACTAAATGCCTCAAATCATGAACGCAGCTTGCGCTTTCTGTGAGATTTCACACGCACATTCCCAGTAGGCCGAGGAAGAAATGGCACTTGAACATTTTCAAATCAGCCTCATGGTGGTGCTATAAAAGGCCAATTTGCATTTTTAACTGTAACTGCACCGATCTGCATGAAACTTTGCAGGCATAGTCTCTAGAGGCCAAGAAAAAACATCTGCCCTGTATTTTTCACATTAGCCTTTTATAGCGCCACCAGGAGGCCGATTTATGTAAAACACATATTCTGAGATTAAGCCTTCAGATTTTATCCAAATTTCACGCAAATCGTTACACATGATCTCTATAGTCATGTGATCAAGATAGATCTGTTTGATTTTTCATATTCCATCTTGATTGGCTAACATTGACATCTAAAGTTTGCAGGAGTGGCCCGTTTTGAACAAACTGCACACACATTCGCACTACGTTGAAGAACAAACGCTACCCTTTTAACATTGCCCTATTATAGCGCCACCAGGAGGCCGATTTTTCTTTTTAGCGGTGCCAACCGCTCTACACTTGACTTTGTCCGTATGTACGTTTTAGCCTGGGATGCGCACGGCACACAAGCAACACATACAAACACACGCACACACACACACACACACACACACACACACACACACACACACACACACGGACTTGGACATTGCCTATGCCATCTCTCCTCTCTTTGGCCACACGTGCCACTGCTTATCACAGAGGGGTCCAGGGACCCCCAGCGTATGTTATGTCCGTCCGCCCGTTTAGAGCACGGGATTTCAAACAGCTATAACTCCAGTTCGCAGCATGCCACCAAGTCCTAATTTGATATGTGGACTTAGACCACCAATAGGGACGAGCATGAATTGCTGAAGTTATCAAAGCGGGGCCCAGGGACCCCCAGCGTATGTTATGTCCGTGTAAGCACGGGATGATGTCCGTGTAAGCACGGGATGAGCACGGGATTTTAAACAGCTATAACTCCAGTTTGCAGCATGCCACCAAGTCCAAATTTGGTATGTGGACTTAGACCACCAATAGGGACGAGCATGAATTGCTGAAGTTATCAAAGAGGGGTCCAGGGACCCCCAAGCACGGGATGAGCACAGGATTTTAAACAGCTATAACTCCAGTTTGCAGCATGCCACCAAGTCCAAACTTGGTATGTGGACTTAGACCACCAATAGGGACGAGCATGAATTGCTGAAGCCCCGCCCCCTCTGTCTTCCCATTGGCTGGCCTTTAAACAGCCATAACTCAAGCTCACAGCATGCTAGGGAGTACAAATTTTTTACATGGACTAAAACCACCAATAGGGACAAACTGTAATTACTTAAGCCCCGCCCCCTCTGTCTGCCCATTTGCTGGCCTTTAAACAGCCACCATTCCAGTTTGCAGCATGCTACCAAGTACAAATTTGGTAAGTGGACTCAGACCACCAATAGGGACGAACTGAAATGAGTTAAGCCCCGCCCCAAAGGCACCGCTTCCTTCACACAGGGTGTGATTTTTTATATTACTCCTACAAATTTTGTCCAAACATCATGCAAATCAGTACACATTATCTCTATAGTCAAGTGATCAAGATGGTTCCGTCCAATTCTTCATATTCCAGCCTGATTGGCAAATTCTGAACATTGCTGGCCCACAATAACCTACCTGACCTGTCGGAGACCTGTGCTCCGAGGAGCACTTTTTCTAGTTTATTTTATTTCTGATTATCACCATTATTCAACAATGGCTCCCACTCCCCATTTATTGCACTTGAAGAAACACTAAATTGATGTGTTGTGGCTATGAAGAATAAACATGGATTTTCTTTTAAAATGACATTAAGTTGCTGACATTAAGTTGTTAAAACCCCATTACCCCAAGGCTGAAAAAGATGGCACATATAAATGAGACAACCTGGTGTTACACGTAAAAGTATAACACAATAAGATATTAACTCATTTTAAATAATAATAATACAAACTGAGCTTAATTCCAGCATGATACAGGGAAGTATGTATGTGTCTAGATGGTTACACATTTCACACACCCTACACCTTTAAACTGTTATATTTAATTGCAGATTTTTGTATTAATGTTAATATCTTGGTATTGATATTTGCATATTTTATGTACTTCTGTAAACCTAATGATGATGGCAACAGCAGTACTGTCTAACATCAGTCTTTCACTGTCAGTTAACTTGGAATCCCCAGAAGGGAGGGAATGTAGTTTATGGCTTTCTTTTTTTCCCCTTTCTTATTTGTCCCACAGTCACTGCCAGGAGGAATTTACTGTGTACACACACACACACACACACACACACACACACACACACACACACACACACACACACACACACACACACACACACACACACACACACACACACACACACACACACACACACACACACACACACATTCTCGCACGCACACATTCTCACACACTCACGCACGCACGCACGCACACACTTACGCACGCGCGCGCACACACACACACACACGCACACGCACACGCACATTCACACACACATGCAGGCACACACCTACATCTGGCCCAGAGCTTTGGCTGCAGCTGCTGTTGCTTAAATGAATGAGGAATATGAAGGAAGATGCTGATAGAGTGCGAGAGGGAGCCAAAGACTGATTTATGGATCATAAGTTGTTTTCAGCTTGCTGCTGACAAGAGAATTTCTGTAGATTCCACACATTAGCAGATTACATTCAGTCAAGTGGCTTCCAAAGTTTGTGAATAGAAGGCAAGCTTTGCTTAGGAGCAACTATGTCTTTGATTTCATTTCACACTATGTTTGTACTGATTACCCATCCATTAACCACTTAAACCACATACTGTACTTTGTTGTACGTCAAATAGCTAAAATAGCCAATCCTACATCTGCTATTCTTGAATGTTTGCCTATTTTTGCATTCGCCTCCATAACTGCTTACTCTGAGATCAAGGTCTCAAACTTTCCCCATACCTCACTGAGGCAAAGCAAGTTTGCAATTCGATGTGCTTTACGCAAGGCATAAAGGGCATTGAAATGCTTAAAAGGCAAAATTAGGTCAGGATGTATTTGTGCTTTTCCTTTTTCCTCAGCAGGTACGGATGTAGCCCAATTTGCGCCCTAGACAAGCTTTCTCTGATGCTGTGCCATACGGCCTTTATTTTTAATTAGATACATAACAAAAGATAGCACTCATCTTCTTTCCTCTAAATTGCAGCACTGATGGTGGTTTGTTTGGTAGCATTTCGTATTGTGTGTGACTGACTGGATTTACTAATTGCACTGAACTGTTCAACAATGTCGAAGAGGTGCGCTCTTTCATGAGGTGACTTCTTCAGTCTAACAGCCCCCATTGCCTATTTCTCAGCTCAAATGTTTTCAAATGCGTATTTTAGTCTACTGTTTAAGTCTGTGCATTGTGGGCTTGTAGATCAGCTATTTTCAGCGAAGATATTTAATGTAGAGTAAAAACTCACTAATATAGAGCCCTGAGGGACTCCGGTCAACCAAGTATCGGGGTTTAAGTGGTTATGGGTATTTTGGTAGATGATCAGCAACATCTTAACGTCAATTCTACTCGCTGGAAGCCAGTGCAGAGATCTGAGAATTGGTGTATTGTGTTCAGCTTTCTTTGTTCTATTTATAAATCCAGCAGCTGCATTCTTCTTCTTTCTTTTTTTTTGGAGCATTTTATTGCTTTAGTCAGATAGGAGGGTGTAGAGACAGGAAATTGAGGACAGAGTGAAGAGAATGTATTAATATGCTTACTTTGTTAATGACTTCATATGGCTTTTGATCTTTAGATCTGAATCCATAATTACATTAAGATTCCTGGCTTGACCTTTAGCTTTCGAAGACACAGGGAGACAAGGTGAGCACTAACTTTATGCCTTCTATCAAAGACAAATATCTTTCATTAAGATGGTGACTGTAGCACAAGGCCACGAATCGATCTGTCTTTAGGTCCTAAAGATTTCATACATCTGACACAATACCAATAATGCAAGTACCAGACTTACTGACTGTATCAAAGGATTTGGCATAGAGAGACACCTCATCCCCAGCGTGACGTGATCCAAGGACTTCCCTTGGGAGATGCCCTGGAAGCATCCGTACTAGATCCCTGAACCACCTTTTCCAAGTGATGGAGCAGCTCTCTACTCCGAGTCTCTCCCGGCAGACTGAACTTCTCACCTAATCCCTAAGCTTGGTGTATACACCAAGCGCGATAGGTTTAGGTACAGTTTTACTGAGGTTAGGGTTAGGTTTAGGCATAGTTTTACTTAGGTGAGGGTTAGGGGTTAGGGTTAGGTTTAGGCATAGGAAACTGCTAGGGTTAGGGTTAGGGTTAGGGCCGCTCCACCGCTGCTGCTGCTAATGCCGCTCCACCGCCGGCATCCCGCCGATCCCCCGCCGGCAGCCTGCCCGAAAATGCACTCACTGTCCCTCCACTTTCAGAGCGATTTAACCCCAGCATGCCTATGTTGGGGCGAACATTCAGCAAAAATAGCAGATCTGCAAGCTCACAATGCGTCGCAAAGACATTTGGTGTAGACGGAAACATGTGCTCAAAGTATAGTTGTAACTCTAGTCCGGTTCTCTACGACTAGTGTGTTTAAGTGGTTAAACACTGACTGCCAATCAAAATCCATCAGAAGGTCATCTGTTGGGCTCACTCACCTTCAGACTCACGCTGGTAGGCTGGCATCACATCTGATAGCCTACAACCATCACACCTCCTTACATCAAACAGATTATCCATATATCTAGCCTATTACATCTGTCTTTCAGCACCACTATCGGAGGCGGAAATCTCTCGTTCTCTCCCTCCGTGTGTGGGGGCACCGACGCGTGCAGGAGTGCACGTTCGTTCGATCACGCGCATATGTCCCCTGACTCATATGTTCTGAGCACTTAGTCGAATGACAGATAAAGGCAGTACTGATAAAGGCGCCACTGGAGGGGGTTGATCGGCAAAGCAAGAGGGTCTCTAGGGAGAAGTTCAGATGTATTTGTCCTGTACAACATATTTTTCTTTCTCTTTCTTTTAATCTAGTGGGCAATCACAGAAACCATTTCTTATACTGTAACTCCAATATACCGGTAGTAGTATACTGTAGCTACAGTACACATTTTTTCAACAGAATTTCTTGTCACACCAGATATAGCATTCTCAAAGTGGCCTTTTATGATTTTAGAGGTGGTGTATATCGTTGCCCTCGGGCAGAAACCGTCCATCTCCATAGTTCAACTTTGAATGTTTTTTTGTAAATGAATGCCCTATTTTAATGAAAATAGCTCATCTGCGTTGTGAGCATGTACTGTAGAACGGCTATTTTCACTATTTTTAGATATTTTTAGAATAACAATAAAAAAGGAATGGTTTTGGACATACAAGGTTTCCACCCGACAGCAACGATATCCTGATGTTTCTGAGATGGTGTATATCTTCCACTCAGATAAGTAGGTGCCAGGCAGAGATGAGTTTCAGTTTTAAGGGTGTTAGTAGGGCTGGTACAAGATGTGGAAGCCAATGTTCTCAACTTCTCACATTGGCTTTCATCTGCAATCCCCCACAGAGGGAACGAGCTGGAGTGCTGCACAAAGGCTAAATCTGTTTCATCATCCAGCTTCAAAATGTTTTTTTACCAGCTTGCAAAGCTGGTCTAGGAAGACACAGACCAACTTTCAACACATTACAGATTTGCATTCGACACATTACAGATTTGCATTCGACACATTTGTGTGATTGGCTGTCCTTTAAGCCAATGGGGATACTTTCCCCTTTCCCATACTCTGAACGCCGCCCCCCCCTGCAGCAAGCCTTAGGGCCATTAGCTGTGCAAACAAAAGACCTGCTTGAATGGAATGTTAAGGAGGCAACTCTCTCTCTCTCTCTCTCTCTCTCTCTCTCTCTCTCCCCCCCCCCCCATTGGAATGGCTGAGATTTTATTTTAAAGACAACTTTTACATTTTGTGCTGCAGATTGGGGCAGAAAAAGCCTCCCGCAAACTGGTATATTATGACTTTGTCATTTCTTGTTTTTTTGTGTTTTGGCCCATCATGTTTATTTGACCTGTTTTTATTTCCACTTCTTATGTTCAGCACTAGGAGTTGCATGATGCATGACTTGTGCTATATAAATCAAGTTTTATGATTGATCACACAGTTGACATACAGTACAGAAAGAATGCATGCTGCAAATTAGTTAATGTGTCATTGTTATTTCAGTTACCGTATTCATTGTTTGCGTCCAGCCTCAACATTGGATAATGCAGGGGTTCCCTAATCTTTCCATGCCAAGGACCCCCAAATAGTCATAGCATCTGGCAGCGGCCACTTTGTCGCAAAATGGCTTAAAATCATGAGTCATGAGTCATCATCACGACATGAGTTTGTAGATATTTTAGCTATTTTCAAAAGTATTTAAAAAAATATATATTTTGGTCGTTAAATTGAAATTAAAAACATTTATATGCATATCGTTGCTCTCGGGCGGAAACTGTCCAAAACAATTACCTGTTTTAAACAGGGCTCCCTCGTAAAAATAAAGGACAAATATATACCGTATAGATATAATAGAGGTTCGGTCCGCTATGCGGCCCTCACACCTACGTACGTCGCACTGCCGATCAGACCGATATGTCTGAGTCCTAGTGCCCGTTGTACCCATCACCTTCAGGCGGCGGCACGGCGCATCTCCAATCGTACTGTGACAATACACATATATATGTTATATATATCTATGTATGTATGTATGCCTTCTACTGGTTACACAAGGGAGCACAGGCACCCCCACCCCGCCAGGGGTAGCCTGGCACCCCCACCCCTCGTACCCCCAAAAAATAATAATTGCTAAATCTTTGTTTTTAATATATTTTTATATATTTATCCAACATAGTTGTTATTTAGTAAAATCTCTAGTTAATACTTTCAATTGGTTCAATATTTATAATACCCACAGACAAAGTTTTTCTAAGTCCTTATCCCCTTCTACAAGCTCACAACGTATCGATGCAACGGGGTGTCAGCTATTTTCACTACTTTTGCGCACCAGGTGACAAAATAGGGCATTAATTTACCTAAAAACATAAAAAGTTGACCTCACTGGAAGTATTTCTCATCAACATTATGGGGGTGCGAACATGTTAACAACTTCCAGGTTCTTCTAAAAATGTTATACTGACCTCCAGATGTGAGGATTTTGTTTTGTTTTGTGTTTTTTACTTCCACAATTGCCCGAATATGGTGCTCCATTCCTGGCTATACTCTTCCTCATACCCACCCCCTTGACATCCACAACCACCCCTCAATCCTTCCACCACTACCCAAGTATGTCAACTGTGGTGGACATACTGTTGGACAATGTACAAAAAAAGAAAAATAGTTTTAATGATATTAAATCCCAAGATGTTTCCCCCACTTTCAATATATGGAAAATCACAAGAAACCCTAAATTAGAATATGCAGATTTTGCTCTGTCCTCAGGAGGATATATATTTTCCTCTTTTCCAGTTACCCCCCTGGCAGCCCCCACTTTGAAAACCTGTAGGATAGTGCACAAACTGCACATGTACATAGATGGAGCTTGTGTTTGTACTGAATTGTTAGAGCTGAATAGTTGATAATCCCTCGCTCATTGTTGACTTCTCTTGTGTTGGATGTGGGGGGGAAATGGTGATTAAGGATGTGGGTCTGTAAAAGAACAAAGCTCGGACAGCTGCAGAACCGTGTAGAGAGCTCATTATGTGTGTTTCCTAAGCCCTGATTACCTGTTACCCTGCTCAGCATAGAGACACACAGCAGGCCTTTCATTCCCGGCTGCTAGCAGAGACATGTTGTATGTAATGTATGCCAAATAATTTCACAGCCACACTCACAAGACAGCATTTTATGGCTTAAGCCTAATCTATATTTTGTTGCATATTTTAGTTGAAAATCCATTGTTTTAAGTGAGTGACGCAGTTGTGTGACAGATTATAAACTAGGCTCAAGCATCTCTCAGTATGCCTCTTACCTGGGGTTTCTTTGATGGTGTAGCACCAATAACCACACAGACTCATGCCGGTACTGCTTCCCTGCTTGCTTGATTTAGAGTGCTATTATAGAACAATGGAGAAAAGGCAGGGGGTGTGAGGCACAGTGCTGTGGGAAGACAATTTTCGAAATATTGAATGTAGCCATTTGCGTCTTATTTTATTGTTTACCAGTGCTTGCCTTATTCTGTGGCAAGTGGTATTCTGCTAATCCTTTTCTTGGGTTAGTTGTATTTCTCTGTTGTTTTTCAAGGCCAACCAGTTGTAATGTAATCCAATTGTCCACGATTCCTTTCCTGTTTAGAATCGAATGGTTTGACTTTTGTTTCACAACTGTGGTCGTACGTTTGTTTCATGCCATGACAAAATGATACACTACACCTACAGTTTTGGGAAATATAAATATATATAAATATGTATGTGCAGTCAAACAACCACAAAGACGATGTTAGGGTGAGAGGTTTGAACTTCTCACACATGAATGGACCGCGGGAGATGAGATTTATGTATCCTTGGTGAGCAGCACAGACTCAGACACATGATTGTCCCCCTTGGCTAATGCTTCATGACCCAATGCTGCTCCGGTCAAACAAATCAATGACGAGATGAAAGCCCTGCACTACTGCTCTGCAGTATGGGGGGCTCTAATGCATTATTTTTCTTATTCCCTTCTTAACAGCATGTCCTCGCCTTCTTCACGACACGTTTAGGCGTGTTCTCTAGACTTTTCACATTTCACGTCTAGGCGCGTTCTCAGACGTTTTACATTTCACATTTATCTTTTATATGACTTGAGTTAAAACTTTCTAATTTCTAATATTTTTTATAATCTACATCAACAGTCTGTTTAAATATGCAGTAATTTGTATTATTTTGTTAAAATAAGTGTTAAATAGCTCTATATTCTGATCGAGATATGATCTAATCAAGAGAGTAAACTCATTCAGGATACAGGATAAAGAAGTTTAAATTGTAAGTGATGACACAAAGAAGTGAGCAGACAAACTTGTGACTGGAACACTATAAATGTTAAGCTGATAAATAGGTAGGCTACTCTCTCCCGATTGGCTGATATTGGCAACCACCTGAACATTTATTTTCTGTTTATTAAAGGACTGGAGAGACAGGAGACCCCTATTACTGAACAAAAACGTTATAGCAATGATTACTATACCAATATAGAGCTTTAACCTTTTAACAAAAACTTTGTTTTAACCAAAGAATATCACTTGCCTTTAACTGTAGCAACCCTGTTCGACTACCTCATGGTCTATTTCTGCTGCTGTATTTTGTTATCCAACGCAAGATTGTGTTTTTTGTAGTGTTTTTTTGTTGTGTGTGTGTGTGTGTGTGTGTGTGTGTTTGTGTGTTCCCCCCTTACAATCTTCCAACAACCCTACACCCGCAATTAGGATTGCCTTCAGATGACCACAATTACCGGTAACTGCTTTTTGTCTCCGCCAGACCGAAGGCATGGCGAGAGAGTATGTTTTACCCCCTGTCTGTCTGTCCGTCCGTCCGTCCGTGTGTCCGTCTGCCACCAGCTAATCTCTGGCACCGTTGGCCCGGTCGCTGCGAAACTGTGCACACACACTCCCTGGATGCCAATTCAGAACCTCTGCCCCAAAATGTTCACATGGGCCTGTTATAGCGCCACCAGGAGGCCGATTTGTGCAAAACCAATTTCTTTATATTACTCCTACAGATTTTATCCAAACGTCATGCAAATCGGTATACAGTATCTCTATAGCCATGTGATGAACACGGATCTGTCCGATTACCCATATTCCATCCTCATTGGCTAAGGCTGGCTTCCAAAGTTTGCAGGATTGGTCCGTTTTGAACAAAATGCCTCAAATTATGCACTCAGCTTGCGATTTCCGTGAAATTACACGCACATTGCCACTAGGCTGAGGAAGAAATGCCACCCTTTTAACATTGGCCTGTTATAGCGCCACCAGCAGGTCTAATCTAGCAAAACACATTTTTGGAACAAAATGCCTCAAATCATGAATGCAGTGTCCGATTGTCGTGAAAGGCCTAATAAGAAACGGGCACCCTTTTCACAATGGCCTATTATAGCGCCACCAGGAGGCCACAATAACCTACCTGACCTGGCGGAGACCTGTGCTCCGAGGAGCACATTTTCTAGTTTAATTTGGATTGGTTGTTGGTTGTCTCATTGTTTATTTCAAACCAAGTATACTTTTGGTCATTAGGAGGTATTAGTTTTAGTCAAGGTAACCGTTAAGGCTTATACACAATTTTCAATATACTATTGTTTTATATTATAACCAGGAGAATGTTGAACCTTGAAATTGATTGAAGTCATAATAATGCTATGGCCTTGAACATTCAAAGCTTCAAACCTTCACATGATGTCATTGTTAAAGGTTACAGTTAACCTTGATCTCGCTACTGCTAGGTTATGTCAGACACCACATGTTTTGAAATTCCACAGCCTCTTCAGGCAGTGTGACTCTACAAAAATGGTGATTGGGGATCCCTACCATTGTTTACCACATGGCCACAACATGGCTTCCCCAACAAAACTCAGCTTACACAGTTAACCCAGAAGCTATGGTTACACATTCAGATCTGACTGTTATCTGTTGCTTACCATTACCATAGGAACATCTTACCAGTGCTTCTAACTTCAGCAGTAACATACATTTTGTTTCTACTAGATATGCATTACATCTATAACTAATGACAATACACCTAACACAAACAATCAAAGCAGATCACATCACATAAGTCATTGAATAGCTCAGATTATGTTTCACACACTAGAATAGCTCTCTAATATGCTGTTTATTAATTCTCAACACTTATCAGCGCAACTCTGTGCTTGTTAACTCGGTCGACTCGGGTCTTCTTTACTTCTCCGAGCTTCTCCTCTCTGGCTACCTCTGGCGTCTGATGTGCAGGCTGCATCTCTTCTCCTTCTACGTCACTCACAGTCACAACTCCTTCCTCCTCAGTCCGTCTGAGGCCTGCCTTGATCTTTGACCTCAACTTGTTGCTCCACGGCATGCTTTTGTATCCGAACAACATTTCCACTGTATCCATACGCCAAATGATGAAAATAGCCAATCTACAAGCTGATGAAGAAATTAGCTGTGCGAAAGCAGCCGATCTACAATCCAAGAAATCTTGAAAACTTGGGAACAGGAGGGGTGCATAAATATCGCTGCTTGGCGACAATTTAAAGACATAAAACAAGCAACATTGTGTGTAATTGAAAGATGTCTGTAGATATTAGAAGTACTCTTGTCTAGAAATAATTACTAATAATCGGGACACAAAATAAATCTCCCATATCTTTAATAATCTGTCTGTCCCTCTCGCATACCTTTAGTAATGGTCTGTCCCTCTCACATGGATGTTTAATAATTGTGAGGGGCGCCAAGTGCTTAAGGCGCCTGCCACAGGTTCAATTCCCGAGCCCAGCGACCCAGTGTCACTCCCTGTCTATCTCTCCCTGTTTCCTGTCTCTCTCCACTGTGGACTATTAAGTATTAAGTAGTAGTAAGTAATTAAGTAGTAGTAAGTAATAAAGGCAGAAAAAGCACCCCAAAATATCTTTAAAAATAATAATAGTAATTAAAATAATGTACTGTCCCTCCCCCTTGCACTCAAAGCTGAAGTGACGAGCAACTGAAAAGTTTAATTTCTCCAGAAGCCCTTGAACATAGGATGGAAGACAGTCGATTAAACAGTGAATGTGTTAATAGCAGAGGTTTTCAACTGATTTTGACCCAGGGACCACCATCCTGACTAAGAGCAACCTGGGGACCACCGCTATTGTGTCGGATGGGTCCATCATAGACTAGTCTCGCGTGACCAGACTGTTGCCTCCCACAATTTTCAAATGTTCCGGTCATACAGTCTGGGACTCGGAAGCTCTGATCATGATTAGAATATAAACCGGATGTGAAGCCTCCTCCCCACTTCCGTTTCGTCTTTACAGTCGCGCAAATTTATCCGTAATATAATATATTCGTTTTTCAGGAAATGAAGAAAACCTTATATTTTTTAAAACAAAGCAATACTGCCTCATCAAAGTTGGTATAGTGACTTTATATATTGTCAGATACTTGCATGTGTCATTATATTATCAACACTGTACCCAAATCGCGGGTAAATCAACGCTTTACCCAGCGCAAGTGGAGTTAGTAGTTTCAGACGAGCAGAAATCAAGCTGAAATGGAGTTAGGTGTCCAAACAACAATAGCTCCACTCGCTGTCACATTGCTCTCCTCATTAAACACTTCATAGATTTTAGAAATATAATTACTTGTTTTCATAACATTAGCGTCAGTGCTAAGTTTGATAAACAGGTACACTGCATAGTTTTAGCAGACTACGGGGAGTTTGTTTACGTGTTCCTCCTCCTCGTTCACTGCGCAGTGCGCTCTACTCGTGCTGTTAAAAGGCAGCGCTGTAGAGGAGAGGGGGGAGTTGTTTGTTTTTGACGGACAGTTTGAGGATCCAATGGAGTTGGGAGTTTTCGTCAAAGGCGCTTTTTAATACTTTGCATTGGTTCAAATGTTTAGATTTTTTACACAGACCTAAAGGGTGTTCAATAGTGTTGATTTATGGGGGGAAAAAAAGAAGATGAAAATGGAGTTAGCTGGTTCGTCCTGGACACCGACGATATTTAGCTTGCTGCTTAGCAGAAATGGAAATTCAAGAATAAAATGTAAAGATATTTTAAAATATATTTTCGTGAACAGAAGTGCCAGTTTCCTCTCTCGGATTTCGGGAGGTGTAGTTCCAGACTCTATAAGTGTAGCATTCAGAGATTGTGGAATAGTTGTCTGGCAACGTGAGACTAATCATAGACAAACTCCATACAATAGTGGTGGGGGGTTCATGAACCATTCCATGGGTTAAGATTAGTTTTTTTTTCTTACTTGTTAGTCACTAATCACACTATTACAGGCTACATTCATGAGCTGGACAGAGTTTCCAAAGCATTATTATCAGTAAAGAGCATGGATATCATTTGGCAAGAAATACAATATTTTTGTTGGATATACTGCCACATTTGAATGCATCAACTATTTACAAACGTTTTTTTTCCATGGACCAAGCAGGACACCTCTCTCAAAATAAGTCCCTTTCAGTCAATCACACAAAGACAAATCATGAATACGTTGTACACGCGTGTATGCTGGAAACTAATTCTGTGCGCAATAGCAGCGACCGGATGTTTACATCGTAAGAGGTCACTTGACTTTTTGAAATGTTAGATTCGACTTAAGTTAATTCTTCACAAACAAGAAACAAGAGTAGCAAATAATATATATTTTTTTCCTCCACAATTGTGTAACCCATATTTTTTCACCCAGTGCCAAATGCCTATTACACCTGAAATGCTTACAAGACAGTCGGTTTGGACACGCAGTGGTATACTTGCTCTATGGTCACTAGCATATGTGAACCCCCCCCTCCCGCTTCCAAAACACTCAAGAAGCACAATAGAGAGGCTCTTTGCTTTGACGACGGCTGCAACACTCTAAATATAGAAACAGGAGTGTGGCTGCAAGGAGCAAGTCTACACAGAGAGGATTATAAACCCAGACCATGTCAATGCTGATGGTGTGAATTGAATGGCTTATGGTAGAGGTCTACCTTTCTGTTTCTCTGTTCCTTCCCTAGATGAGCATATTCTTGTGTCTTCATGTTTCCTCCATCACAGTTTTACCTCTGAGAGCAGCCTGACAGAGGACTGCCAAGATGAACATCAGGATGGCAGCAGAACCACAGTACCAGGCCCATTGGAGAGGAGTAGGGGGACCCATATTTCACTACCAGACAGCATGTTGACAAGTATCCAGCAATACAGGGAAGACCATGAGGCCTATTTGCGCCTGGTGGCACATGAGGCTGTTGGCAGTTTCAATCCCTGGGCCATTGCAGACAGGTAAAGGGCTAAGGCCATTGAATGTTTCTGAAGAGCTGATCTTTCAATTTAACTGATATTTCACGCAAAATTTAGGCTAGATAAATGTAAAATTCCAATCCAAAACAAACATTGGCACCACAGGTGTTCAGAATCACATACATACCGTACAACTTGGTTTGTTGATTAGAGCCAAGCTTAAATAGGTTTACCTTGTTTACTGTGTTGTTGGTCACTGGGTGCAACTTTGAGTAAGAGTTTGTACTATTATCTTGGCCTGAGGCTATGTAGTGATTATGCTGGATTGCCAGCTGTGTGAGCATCATGCAGAGCTCAGGGTTGGTATTGTATTCATAATGTCTCCAGAGTCCACCATTCTTCTCGCCCAGGCAAACATTTGCATATTTGAGAGAATTCTTAAGTTGGTGCAATGCGGAAGAGTCCTTGTTGTCTTTTTTAACTTTCTCAATGCATTTATGATCGGTTGACTGGGCAGTATGCCATTTTGAAACGTCTCTGTTCTCTTGCCCTAAAGGTGTGCGGCAGTTTGAATTGCTGTGGAAATAGTTTTGTTAAAAGTGGGAGACAGAAAACTGTAGCCCCCACCTAACCCAAAGGATCTGACTGCTTGTGTCACCTCCTCATTATCAGTCCTGTTCCTCCAGAACAGTGGAATTTTCAAGTGGTGGAACTGTAGTCTGAAAAGAGTGGACAGCATCAAAGGATGTCATCCAATTATCTACTACTCTGACTCAGCACACAAAACATATTATGAAGAACAGTATGATGAGTTGCACTGTTAATGAGCAGCCCGGTGCCAGTGTGTAGCCCTCCAGTTCACCACAAACATATGAGAAAACACCATAACTGCATTAAGTTTAACCACTTAAAACCTATACATTTAATTGACCCCCAGGGATCTATACTAGGCCCCTCCTTTTTTGTTAGTGTAACAGAGTTAAAAGTTCATTTAGAATTTGTCCACTATTGAGCAGCACCAGCCAATATTTGTTGGTTCAAACTAATGTTTAAACTGTAGTATTTTGGTGCACTGCATATCGCACTGTATGTCCTAGTGGTGTTTTGCCTAGCTGCCTCAGTGGATTTCCTGGTCTGAAAATAGCTGATCTACAAGCTCACAAGGAACATTCGGCAAACCATCGCCGAATGTTAGCCCCAGAACAGGGATGCTAGGGTTCATGTGGTTAAGAAGAAGAAAGAAATGACCATAGAAATAAACATACAGTACACACAACAGACTTTTTCATCAATAACACTGTGCTTCCGTGTCAAACAGTGGGAGAGGAAGTAATCAATCGATTGGGTCCTTTGCCACGTGGAGACATGAAATTGTGTTGGTTAAATGGGTATATCCATGGCAATAAGCATCTTCGCATCCCCTAGCTAGCTATGTAGGTGGCTGTGACCACGGAAGGAGGGCACTTATGATGACCTATCTACACTTTTATGGGAAAGACAAATAAGCTATTTAAACCTCTAGTTGGATTTCCTTGATGCATATTTTATGGGGGTGGGGTTATGGGTGGTTGACTGGTGTCGCTGGGCTTTTAACACATCGGGTGCCAAACATGGTCTGAACCGTGTGTTTACATAGTGGCGGTTCCGAAGCTTCGGTGCCGAACACGGTCTGAACCGTGATTTCAGTCTTTTTGTTTTTTTCGTTTTTCTCCGCGCGGGCGGGGCTAGAGCAGCTCTGGGAGCACCCATTGTAATCATGCGAAGGAAGTGCCAGATCGCTCACCCATCCGCTTCCTGTCTATTTCCTACTTTGAAACGCCTATATCTCCGAATCTGTTTCCTGTGGGGAAAACCGGTCATGCGCGATTCGCGACCCCCCCCCCCCGTTGTAACCCGCGAGGGGAATGTTATGGTTCCAGCCTGTAGCCAGGCTCATGGCAGAACATGAATCGATGCTTTTTTTTGCGTGGATTTGCTTGTAACGCACGCGGAAACTTTAAACAGCAAAGCGCAGTCAATGGGGAGAATGCTGGCACCCACGGTAAGTTGTTATGAAAAAATGCTGGCACCCGATGTGTTAATATTGTCTTTTCAGTTTTCGCTCTACATTAAATATTTTCGCTGAAAATAGCCAATCTGCAAGCTCTTGTAAGCTTGTAGATCTGCTATTTTCTGCGAAGGTTTTTCCCCAAACACGGATGCTGGGGTAAAAGTGTTTTTTAACAGCCACACAATGAAGTTGATAATAAGCAGTTAGTTTTATGTCTTGCTCACTGATGTCATGAAAATGTATATGTAATAATTTTCGACTAAATGTACTTTTTAGAGAGTTTTTCTGCTGTCTGGTATGTTTGGAATGTCGAGACCTAGCACGATTTCTACTCAACCAGGGGAAGATGAAGAAATTATTTATTTAGCTATTGAGCCAGCATTACATAGCATTTGGTGTGTTAGTGCAAACTGTCTTCATTTACAGTCTCCAAATCTCCTTTTTTACTTTCAGTCTGGCAGAGGAGTTGATGGCAGAGGCTCTGGCTGAAGTGGCAGCAGAGTTCCAGGACGTCTGTGAGGAGTATGCAGAGGCCGTCTTCACTTCAGAATTCCTCCAACCTATCCAGTCTCCTCCGGCATCAGTTCCACCACTGGGCAGCCAATAGGCTACTGTGCCACAATAGAAAATATATAGAGTGAATTTTTTGAACTTTTTTTTTTCCTACTACATTCTGATGACCTGAATTTATTTAAAAAAAAACGTTTTTTTTGGTATGAATTCACTGAAGATTGTATGAACCGAAGTTCCCCTCTGACATAAAGTCTTGGCCAATCAAAGTATCATTATCAAGAATTACCAAAATTCTTCCATTTTGATTTTGGCAGGTTTTCTCTGTAGACCATCTGTGTCTGTGATTGAATTCCAGTTTAGATAAGCATTGAGAGAACATTACAACATTATTGAGGATTATAAGATTACCCCCTCCCATGTACTTGGTCTCTCTGAGGATTACTAACACTTTCCATTTTCATTCTGGAATATTGAACTAAATTAATTGCACTGGGGACCTAACGGCATGACGCAGGAAGCAAAAGTACTGTTTCATTGGATGCTTATTTTTTAATCTATTCTATTATGATTATGATTGCCACTAATGATTAATATTTTAATCCACTGACCTGTGTCCAATGTGAGGAAATAAAGCACATGTGCAAACAAGTAATTTATTTACCCACGTTTGGATTTAGGTTCCACATCAGTTTTGCAAACGTTTTGGGACATGCATGAAACTGCCTTCTCTAGTTCTCTTCTATTTTACCATGAAATGCTCCAACATCTATGCCCTCTGAAGGTAACTTGTTATCAACATGGGGTCTGAGAACGCCCATGGGGTCCTTCATTGGGGTTGAGGGGGTCTCTAGCTAAATGATTGATAGTTAGGAATCAGGTGGACCCTTATAGTTCTGTAACTCCAAGAGAGTTCAAATGGAATGTACCCTCTCAAAGTTAAAAATGCAGGATTTTACAGTATACTGTAGAAGATTGGGATCGCAGAGATGAAATTTGTATCAAATGGGTGTCTGTGGCCTAATTCATATCAAACTGGGGGTCCTTGAAATTAAAAAGATTTAGAAACAGTGATCTTGGTTATGTACTGTTGATACTGCCAAATGAATGTGACCAAATAATGTCAGCAGTGTGGGAGGATTTAGCAGATCTAGCAGTCCCTGGAGAGCCACATAAAAGCCTCTCTGACGAAGTGAAGGGGACACGTCCAGATGTTAAGCTGACCTGTGGGGATCAATCTTTGACAGGGGACAGAGAGTGACTGAATGAATTAGCTCACCCTGAATTAGCTGTCCCTATTTTCTCTCAGGCAGTTTTCTGTGTGGGCGTCTTGAGTACGTGCAGGCCTTCACAGGCTCAAGCACATCAGAAATATCTGCATCCACAAAAAAAGAAAAAGGTTTTGTTTTTGCTACCTTATTGGGTAGTGCATGGGATACTGTTTTGATACTTGAAAATGTCTGCATTGTTTGTATAAGAGAACTAATTTGATAGATGTTCTCAAATATTACTCATTTTTATTGTCATTTGAGATCAGTTTGTAAAGATCACATCACCCCACAGACTAGACTGATATTTATATATTCTATTTCTACGACAGAAAAGCATTAATAGACCACAAGTGTCATCTGCAAGACAAAATGTATGAAAGCTGTTCTACTGTAATAATGGGGGATGTATATTAAATATATAGTATTTTAGTCCAGCCTAATGCTAATCATCTCCAGCACAACGATTCCTCCTGTGGAGCTCCAAATGGAAACAAGATCTTACATAGTGAGTAGATTATTTGCATTAATAATGCCATTCTCAGTCACCATGGCTATTCCCATTTCCCAATAGGGTGTATTTAGGAGATTCAGGAAATGGTGTTTGCAGTCAAATAGAAAATCTAATGAACCCGTAAGTGTACATTTGTACAGTCTCTGAGTAACAAATGGATGAATTAACACTGACAATTGCTATTATCAGGGAAGAAACATTGTTGGATGAGCGTTTTCACTCCAGACCAATACATCTGACAGAAGGATGGATGAAATATATCTGACAAAATACATTAAAATGAATTTATGCTTCAGTGACAATTCAACTGAAAAAGGCCGGTTTTGATGATTTTCATGATCTCATGTTTCTTTTATTTTGATGCAATTCGTGAATAGCCTCGTCAAAATATTTTCCCAATTGAAAGGGTGAAACATTTGCATAAGCCATAATGTTTACCAACCCAGTTGAGAAAAGAATCTGCTGTAACAGACATTAATCTTCGTTTATTAACTAAGATAAATATTTGTTTGGTGGGATGTTAAGCCTATGCTTCAGCCATTCATAACTATTCCTTTCAGCTCTTGCCTGAGCTTATGGATGGATAATCCATAAGCTTATGCAAGAGCTGAAAGGAATGGTTGTGAATGGCTGAAGCATGGGCTTCATTATATATTGGAAAGGTGCAGAATTCATATAGCTGTCCAGCTCAGCTGTTGATTTGGCCCCTGTAGCTATTGGGTCTCTGAGTAGTTCTTATGTCAAGAAACAAAATTAGATTTGCTGAATCTAATTTGATGTCTTCCAAGTAGCTATTGTGTTTTGTGACTTTGTAATGACTCCCAGAAGAGAAGGTCTTCTGAAGCAGAGCCTTTTCTCATTTTATAATGACTGGTAGGCCTAATCTAAGCATCATGATTTATACTCTGTGTGACTGTTGTTTCACCGTGGCACTATTTACATATCATGTACACTCAAAGAACCACAATGGAAATAAGCTCTTGAGATTTTTTGTATTTTATCCTTTTGACAGATTTGTACAAACATATGTTCATATATGCATTTTTGTCAATAGGGGCTAACATTCTTCCAAAAGGTTGCTTTTATAAAGCAGCTAAATAATTTGTAGGTAGTGCTCAGTCAAATGTTTTCACTGAATATTTTATATTTTTGAGTCATCATGTAAGACCAGAATAAGCTATTAACTATTGCATTATTAAAAGAGAAGCAAAGCACCTTCACCCGATCACAGGGAGGGATGAGACTGCTTCTAAAGAAGAAAGTTATTTTATTTCAATTAGCTCCTCCCCTATTAGCCTAAGAGTAAAGCCATCGGTTTTAGGCCACATGTGGCCCGCAAGGACCTTTCTTGTGGCCCCTGGAGCAATTTATATAAAAACAATTAAAAAACGTTTTTTTTTTTTCAAAAAAGTTTTTTTGGGGGGTTAGTGAAAGTTACAGGTATGGTGTGTGCGATATGAAATGTGAGTTTACCATAATCACAGTAATCCTTAATCATATTCCATCAAGGGCTTTTGGAGAGAAATGAGTCACCGGTTAAACGGTTAACCATGAACATTTGGTTATTTATTTTGTTTACGGAGGCCTATGGTAGCCTGGTAAAGCCCCTCCCTCCGGAAAATCTCATTTCCATTTGATTTCAGGAATGAGTCTGGCCTGAAGGCTTGTCTGGGCGTTTCTAGCCCGTTCACCAAATGGACGAGCCTATCAGCGTCGTCGCTCATGATCATCGTTCTGTGATTGACAGCGAAAGTTGGCCAATCAGGTGGCGAGTTCGAGTGAGCCCGAATGGAACCGAGTGCATCCGACCAAAAACGAACGGCAGCCATTGTTTTTTGTGCATTGTATTTTCTTCTTACTTTCGGTTTTAAAACGCTCTCAAACTTCTTTTTTGAGGCACGGAATTTACTTTTAAGATATCGTTTGGATAGAATTTAGTTGTTTAACTTCATGTGGTCAATTAATCATGACAGAGCCTATTTAAAAAGAAAAATTTAGAGAACCGGCAGGGGCGGGCAGTGACACGCATGTATCCGAATATGGCAACCTATTTTGGGCATGGCCGTCTCAAAAGTCCCGTTGCGTCACATTAGTCTGGAGGTGGTAAAAATGCACTGGCTGAAGGGGAACACTGCTGATTGGCTGAAGGGGTTGTCCGTCAACGGTATTACTCCCGCCCAACTCCAGCCCACAGACAAAATTGCAGAATGGGCGATCATGCCAGACTCACTCCTGAAATAAATTACAAATGAGATTTCCGGAGGGAGGGTTTACCAGGCTAGGCCTGTGGCCCCCGACCTCAATTAATTTAACAATTTTGGCCCCCTGTCTAATCTAGTTGAATACCCCTGCCCTAATCGGTGCTAAAACCCCAAAACCTAACTGTATTCCTAAATGTAACTTCAGTAAAACTATTCCTAAGCCTAAACTTATTCTAACCATATCCTCAGTAAAACAAATAAAAGAATACAAGAACCGCTGGTCCGCGAAAAACAAATCGGGGCAAGCGTGTTTTGGGGCGAGTCTTCCGGGTTACCCCAATGAGCAGGTCATGCAGGATGCACTGTAGTCAGGGGATATTTAAAAAATCTTGGAATAAATTCCTTACCAAGAAATTTCTTCACCAATCTGTTTGTAAAGGTGTCTAGTAGGCTAACACATCTCATAAAGATTGAAATTCAATTTCCCAAGGGGAATTTTTGACAGCTGCTGAAAGTTGGGGTACCCATAACCTTATGCAGGAAAAAAAAATATCAACATTTTATTCTGTTTTAAGTAGCATGTGAGGGGTCGAATTAGTTTTTTCTAATTGTATGATTCTGACTCCATTGCAACCATTAGTTTTGCACCAAAACCACCCTTTCCATGTAATCTTTTGTGTTAAAAGACGAGAATCGTTCAAATGGTGACACAAGTGTGAAATTTGCTACAAATCATTTTTGGAGGTCACCCTTCGATTTAAGACCAAATAAAATCAAAGATGGTGGCCATTTATTTCAAGATGGCTGCCAAAGTTTGACTGATTTTGCATTTCAACATATATACTTTTGTGAGGTCAACATTTTCAAACAGGAGTTACCATTTATAACCATCAAAATTAAAACATTTCAAAAACACGCCATACAACTGTGCTCACAGGCAAACTCAGGGTTTAATGCATGAAGAAAATCTCATGTATTACATTTTTTCCCCATCTGGTTCTGTTTTCTGTGTCTTCCTCTGTGACTCCTATACCCTCTCTCACCGCATCCTTAAACCTCCTCTTTGGCCTTCCTCTTCGCCTCTTACCTGGCAGCTATTATCCTTCTACCAATGTACCCCTCATCTCTCCTTTTTACATGTCGAAACCATCTTAACCTCACATCTCTTGCTTTATCCCCAAACCTTCTAACCTGGGCTGATCCTCTAATTTAGTCATTTCTGATGACCTACCTTTTCACTTCTAATGACAATAATAGCATCCTCAATTCTGCCATCTCCAGCTGTGCTGCTCGTCTTTTCCTCAGTGCCACCGTTTCCAAGCCGTACACCATGGCTGTTCTCACTACCGTCTTATACATCTTCCCTCTGCACTGGTACCCTTCTGTCACAAATAACTCCTGACACTTTCCCCCATCAGTTCCCTCAAAGTACTCTTTCCATCTTCTCAACACACTGTCTCTGCTTACTGGAACATTTCCATCTCTATCTATTATCACCTTAACTTGTTGCACATCCCTTTATCCCTATCTAGCCAACCGGTGCAGATGATTTTCTCCCAGTGTCCAACCTCTCATCCTCTGTAGGCCTACCTAGCTCTAACCCCTCTCTTCGTCTTACCCTTAATCTCCTTGTACTGCTAGTATACCTCCTTTCTTCATCTCTCTGGCTGCCTTTCTTATCTCCTCCCTGAGCTCCACACAGCATTGTTTATTCTTTATCTTCCACCATTTCATCTTATTCTCTGTCTTCACACCTAACATCAGCTCTCTGTACTTAGAATCATGAAATAAGCAAATAAAGCTGTTTAATTTACATGCATGCAGCAATATTTATTTTTACACAAAAAAAATGGTTTGTGATGACCTGGAAAACCAAAAAAAAATGGCTATGGCCGTTTTTAGCCCAAGGAGCTTGCTTGCAATGGATTCAGAATCATAAAAAAAAAACTCTAGTTTGACCTCTCACATGCTACTTAAAACAGAATTACATTTTGATTATTTTCCCCGCATAAGATTATCAGCAGCTGTCAAAAATGCCCCTAGGCAAATTGAATTTCAATCTTTATGAGATGTGTAACTAGACACCTTTACAAACACATTGGTGAAGACATTTCTTGGTAAGGAATTTATTCCCACATTTGACATTATTCTGATAATATTCCCTGACTAATGAGGCAAAAATAAAATGCTATTTATTTCTGGCATTAAATGACATTCACATCATAGTTTTCCAGCTTTTGCTTATTTCTCATTGGCTGACACTTTGAAAAGATGGCTATTTCTCCTCTCTTTTTTCAAGTCCAATTCTCAGTCAAACACCGGCACGGCAGAGCAGAGAGAGGAGCAGGACGGACGCCCTTCAATAGGAGAGTAACGTGCGCGCCACTGGAGGCAGTCGAACACTGATGCTTGTTAAGAACTCTGACTGATGTTTCAGAGCCAGGGTGGGCTGCATGATGACACACACGACCGAAGTCTGCACAGATACACATGGTAGCTCAACTATGTTTACAGGAGCGGTACTGTCTGTGAGGGTCTTGAATGAGAGCAGATTGAACACGAGGAGACCGAGCGGCCGTTACATCGCGTCTATTTAACCTCCGTCTGGCCGCCGTCAAGGAGAAGGACGGGGACTGTCTGCAGTCTGCACTCTGTGAAAACTATCAGACAACAATATTTTTGCGGGTCAAAATCTTTTTCTTTGAATTGTTTTAATCGGCGACCCATTGACGACAGACAGCAGGAAACATGTCAAAGGAAACGAGAGGGAAAGGTAAGGAATCCTTAATTAAGCCAAACACATGTGATCTTCTTTGATCGGCACCGTTCTGGTGCTGCCAGCCTGTGTTGTTAACAGGTAGACAAATGAGTCAACCTGCCTCCTGTTATGTATGAGCAGCATGCTGGAGGCTATATGTAGGAATGCTGCGTGATGGTAAGGCATGGTAAGGCATAGGCTACCATACCTGGTCAATAGTAGCATATTATGTAAAATGATGCGATACATCTGTGCCGTTTTATTCCTTCGGAAGCCGACGATACAGAAAATTGTCTCGTTCTCTAGGGTTCTCACATCTGTGTGTGTGTGTGTGTGTGTGTGTGTGTGTGTGTGTGTGTGTGTGTGTGTGTGTGTGTGTGTGTGTGTGCGTGTGCGTGTGTGTGTGTGTGTGTGTGGCACACTCAGGCTTTGAGGTTTGATTGAGCCTATACAGAAAATTGTCTCGTTCTCCAGGGTTCTCACATCTCTCTCTCTCTCTCTCTCTCTCTCTCTCTCTCTCTCTCTCTCTCTCTCACACACACACACACACACACACACACACACACACACACACACACACACACACACACACACACACACACACACACACACACACACAGGTGCCCTACCCACACCAGTCCTACATTTCTCAAACCACTGCAGATATGCTAGTTAACACAGTCTCTACTATACAGATTGGTTAATATAACATTCTGTTCATTAAGATGAGTTCCTAATTGCATCCTACATCTATACACAATAAAGATGTCTTTCCAAAATGGCAAAGCTGAAAATATTTGTACATGTGTACTCATAAGTCAGTCTCACACAAATATGTTAAATTCTGTCTTTATCTAAAGTAAACATAAATCATAGATATGTGAAGATGTCAGCGCCACTGATTAATTCCAGCACTGGGTTTGAGCTAGCCTTGGATCAGGACTATCATACAGTATATGTATTTTATCTAGTCTGACTTTTACTTTCGTATGCAAATGTAAAAAAATCGATAAAATATATCCAAGGCTAAGCTTAAATGATTGATTAATATTTACTTAGATGCAAGGTAATGTCTTGTAATTAAGAAGTTAATGTCTTGTAATGAATCCGTCCAACATGCATTTGTGGCAATAATGAGAAAAGACCAATCTGTCCATCCAAGATAGAGTAGACAATATGTTAAATACTGTATATCGTCGGTGTCCAGCCGGGACCAGCTAACTCCATTTTCTTTTCTTTTTTTTCATAAATCAATGCTATTGAACGCCCTTTACATCTGTGTAAAGTTTTTTTTATAATAACCTATGAAAAGTATTAAAAAGCGCCTCTGACGAAAACTCCCAACTCCATTGGATCCTCAAACTGTCCGTCAAAAACAAACAACTCCCCCCTCCTCTCATGCTCTCCACTGCTGCATACTATATATACAGGGTTTTTGCCAATTGTCAAATATAAATACTACAGATTTAAAAAAACGTAATTCAGACTTTTTTTTTGACCAATTGTCAGATATAAATTTGGACAGTTTTCACTGTGTAATTTCAGCGTTAAACCAATATGCAGGATGTGACTGAATATCACTCATGTCAGACTGCATTCATGCTTTACCCTCCACCTTTAGCAGAGACTTTAAGTGAACAGTCATTTGCTCTCGGCTCTGGTCACCGTTTTGCGGGGTGTTTTCACCAACCCAGTGACTGGAAGGTTTAGGCAACACACAACACACAACAGTGTAATAATAAAATGTTGATGGATAGGTAAATGCAACTGTGGTTGTTATTGTTAGTACAGTAGGCTACAGATTTGATAGGCTACAGATTATATTATTCATGAATGTATTTTTTATTGATATGCCATTTATTTAGTGTTGGTGTGCCATGATTGCTTTTGTTAAATACATTTAGTATTGAGTATTGAGGCAGAATTGTTTGTTGTACTCAACTGTAGAAGAACAACAGTGGTAACAGTTAGATCCATGGATGTTTCCAATGCATGTTAAAATAAAAGTTGTTAAAGTACAGCATTCAGCTTGATCTATACTTAGTATATGAGGCGCGCGCCATAAATAGCTGATCTCCAAGCTCACAATGCGTTGTGATGTGTTGTGAGCTTTGAGATTCATTGGCAGCTGTTCTTAACAATGATGGACAAAACCTCCTAACTCCACTCAATGATGGACAAAACCTCCTAACTCCACTTGAGCTGGATTTGGGTAAAGTGGTGATAATATAATGACACATGCAAGTATCTGATAATATATAAAGTCACAATACCAAGTTTGATGAGGCAGTATTGCTTTGTTTTAAAAATATAAGTTTTTCTTCATTTTCTGAAAAATGTATATTTTGTTTTTCATTTCCTGAACAATTACCATTTTGGAGTTAGCTGGTTCTGGCCGGACAGCAGAGATATGCTCGTTTTATGAACCCTGTCAATGTATCTGTCTCTTACTTTTTATTTTATTTCTGCTTGCTAAGGAAAACGTGTGTGCATTGTGCACACACGGTTGCCATTTTGCTAGACCTCTGTTAATTGCTGCTTATATAATTGTCTCCGCCAGGCCGAAAGGCACTGTGCACACACACTCCCTCGATGCCAATTCAGAACCTCTGCCCCAAATCTTTCACATGGGCCTGTTATAGCGCCACCAGGAGGCCGATTTGTGCAAAACGTATTTTTTGACATTAAGATTTTATCCAGACGTCATGCAAATCGGCACACAGTGGCCCTCATTTATCAACGCGGTGCAGCCCGAATAATGAGCGTACGGCGTGATCACCGCACCTTTCGGCATTTATCAATATATCCTGACGTGGGCTTCATCCTACTTTACGCTGAGATCTCACGTCTGGTCGAGACCAGTTGTTGACGTTGGCTGCACCCGTTTATTCCATTCTAGACCTGCGGAGCACCATTGTCTGACTGTCTGACAAGCATCTGGACACATAATCCACTCCTAGTCCTAAATGTGTATATCTACACTAATAAATAATCGCTGTGAAAATATATTATTTTATAAAGTAATTTAAACAAACTGCTTTAACATTCATTCAGATAAGATTGTAGATCTGTCTGTATTGAAAATAGCAGATATACAAGCTCACAAGCCAGCGTTGCATGGCTGGCATGCTGGCACAGTGTGCTGAAGCTGGCCATGACTTCCAACAGCTCGGCTTTCAGTCCCTGTGTGGAAGCCACTGATGGATGCCACGTCCGCTTCAAGCCTCTCCATGGTCAACATGTGCAAGATTACCTGAACAGAAAACTCTTCCACTCTGTCAGCTTCAGTCAGTCTGTGGCCATACTGCGACATTTCGGGACATATTTGTTGGCTTGCGTGGCTCAGTCCATGACAACAGGTTACTAAGAACTGGTCCAGTGTTTGTCAGCCCTGTGGGATACCCATGTCTAACTGCACCAGTCAACCTCATTACCCCATACCGGGAGCCAGTGAGGGGAAGAGTGGATGCACACTTCATCACCCACTATGCCAGAGCCCCATCCATCTTTTTCAAAGCTCTGGAAGTGGATCACACCTTTGCTTCTAATGTCGTCGCAATGTGTGCACTAATCCTATCTGCGTCACTGCTGGGACATCCTGGAGCCGGCTGAGAAAGATAATCCAGTGCCACCACCACCACCACTAGTGCAAGGATGAACATGGAGGTCAGCATCACTGGCGACACTAGTGTCAGCCCCAAAGCAGTGTCGTTCACCTCTGCAAGATCATGAGTATAACATTTTGTGTAGTGAAGACTATAAATGGCTTTTCTGTTACATTTTGGTTTCATTCAATAACTCATAATAATAAACCAAACATTTTACATTTTTGGTTTGCACATGAATAAATCAAGAACTTGCCTTTTCTTTCACACAGTGTTTGTCATATTTATAACAATGGATCTTTCTGGGAGAGATGAAAAGACCATGGGCTGCCTAAGAAACACTATAATCTTTGTAAAACCAGTGGTGAAGTGGCTTCCAACTGGTCAAACTATTCTAAATAATAAATGTAGAGTGTCTGAATGTATACAGTAAATAGGACAACATGGTGGCTTCTGTTTGTCCTGCATTTATAGCCTACACATGTTCCATTACTGTTAGTCATTATAATTAGCTTGTATATTTCACAATTCACAGGAGTAGGTCTGTCACATTGCATTTGGCTACTTCTACCTTTACTCACCAGGTAGGATAAGCTCTGGTGTTGAGAAAATGTCAGTGTGCATCATAGTAAAGAACACATTCTGTTGCATGTACAGCAGAAAGCTCATGTGTTTGAGATGACCGTGCTGAAAAAAGGGGCTCCTAACATCTATCGCTATTGGCCATTCCAAGAGGTGGAAGAAAGGGAATTGCGCAGTACAGTGAGTAAGGCAATGGTAGGGGATATGGCAGATTTTTGTCTCTGGATCGAAGCAATCTATTGCTCAATACTATTCCATTTATTCAGCAACTGATTTTATTTGACTTTCAATCAACCCAAGGACTATATACCCCAAGATCAGCAAAAAGCCATGAAATGGTTAATTTGTATTGGGCAGCGTCCCTTGCTACCTCCTGTTCAGCCTGCCAACATCTTCCTCACTAATTGTGCCAGGCAGGAGGGACATAATATGTGAGTGCTCTTCACATCTAGAGGATGAGGCTTCAGCAGCAGTCTGAAAACAAACACAATACCAACACTCACGGATCAATAGTCATGCTGACGTGATAACGTGATGTTGATGATGGCCTTCAGCTGAAATATGTCAGTTTTTCAACTCGATAAATATAAGACTATTGATCTAGTTTTGATACTTGTCACTTGTATACTATGCACCAGATGCACCAGATACTGTTGGTTTCAATATTGGGAGCTGTGTGTGCTTCTAATTTTCACCATGTTTTTGGCAATCTGGCCATGGTTTTGCACCGAGCATGAAGCAACAAGTGTGGGAGGCTGAGTGGACAGCCTTTCCGCAAGTACAACATAATATCCACATACACTAGCCGACGTCAGTGACGCCTTATGATTTTCGTTTTACCTTGTATTTGTTTTTTTAATTGCACCACTTTTTGCCTGTACTGAGGTCAAAATTAGCTTAATTTGCAATACCCATTCAAAATAGCATTTTAAATTGAAAGGTTTAATCCAACAGTTACAATAATGTCTTATCCGAATTAAACATAATTGCATTGCATTGAGCTAAAATACAGTGTTTGGCAGGCTCCAGGTGCAGTAAAGCAATGGTCATGGTCAGAGTTGGTTTGGGAAATGTTGTGCCATCAAGACAGGCCCTTTAATTAAATTTATCTCACACTGGCATACAGATCTCCTCATTCTTATTATGGAGACAGCTGCAGGGCTTCAGCTTTTAATGATAGATTTTAGCCCCCCCCCCCCCCCCCCCTTTCTTTCCTTTGCCCTTTCTACCTTTCGACTTTTGAGAAGAGAAGCTGTGAGTAATGACGCAAATTATTGGAACACACACACACACACACACACACACACACACACACACACACACACACACACACACACACACACACACACACACACACACACACACACACACACACACACACACATTGGGGCATTGATGGACAGCAGCTCTCCCTTTGTATATCTCCATTGTCCTTTTTGTCCAACCAGGGGGGGCCACCCAGTCACTATGACTTGGACATAACCATATATAGAGGCTGGCCGGTGGCCGTCACTATTACTCAGACATAACCCTGTCACATGCCCATATATGGGCAAATACTGATGACATCAAGGATCTCCATATATGGGCCTAAAAGGGACACAGGTAGACAGACAGAAACAGAATGTTCATATATGGGGGCACAAAAGGGAGCATTCCCATTTATTATGGGCATATACTGATGACATCAGGGATCTCCATATATGGGATATAAAGGGACAAGGACTGACAGATATATGGGAATATCGGTCGGATCGGCAATGTTACGTAGGTGTGAGAGCCGTGTAGCAGCCCAAACCTCTAGTTGTCTCCGCCAGGCCGAAGGCATGGTGGAGAGTATGTTTTCGTTCCGTTTTTCGCTGTGTGTCCAAGCTAACATTGGTCAAGCCTCACGTGACACGTGACAATATGTTGAAAGGGTGTGCTTTGATTGGCTAGCGAGACGCATGATGAAATACATACCTATAAATAGGTGAGTCACTTCGAAACATTGCATTGCATGTTTCGAAGTGACATCAGTGCCATCAGCCAAGCTAACATTTAGTCAGGAGATATTAGCAGAAAAAGTTCCAATCTTGGAATAAATTCCTTACCAAAAATCCTGCTGCTGGCGGAGACTTGTGCTCCGAGGAGCACATTTTCTAGTATTGTAAATGTTGCAGTATGACACATGTGCCATCTGTATTTTGCCATACAGCTAATGGCTCCCCGGGAAGCCTGCTCAACACAGTGTTCCCTGAATCCTACAGATGCCTGTGCTAATGCATTCAGCCCCTGACCTCTGTCATTTCAGTTGAGCGTATAAAGCAGTGTTAATTTAAACGTAATGGCCGTTTGTCATGGGGAAGCACACGGGGGCCTCTGTCAGGGAACAGCTTCTCACCATGCACACAGCAGCTGTCCCAGTGATATGTGAGGTCAGGGGACCAGGCCTAGAGCAGGGTACCATTTCACCTGCTGGAGTGACACCCAGCTGGGCTTTTCAGATGAGGGATTTCGCAGTCATGGCTCATGGTAGGGCTGAGCGATATGGACTTCAAATCAAGATCACGATTATTTCAAGCTTTTGCCTCGATTACGATTAACGTATGAAAATAACAGATCCACAGGCTCACAATGCATCGCAATGCGATATGCCGAAGGCGTGGCCAAGACTATGTTTTGCACCCTGTTCGTACGCCTGTGTGTGTGTGTGTGTCCGTTCGTCCGTCCGTCCGTGCGTCCGTTAATCTCCAGCACTGTTGGCCCGATCAACGTGAAACTGTTGTGCCACCAAGAGGCCGACTTTTGCAAAACACATTTTTCATATTACTCTATACTCTTACTGTCACGGTGTGACAAGGAATGGCGACAGAACCCAAAAGCAGAGTCGGACACAGAGAGTTTACCAGGAAAACTAGTACTTTACTAGAAGAATAACGAATTAACAAAGACTACACCTCTGCAAGAGGGAACAGAAGGAGCAGGTCACGACACAGGGAAATATAGACAGGACCACGTTGTGACACAGATTTAACATCGAGCACAAGGCATCGGCAGGACCTAACACTTAACACTTATAACTGATTGTCAATAGCCCACAGGGCCTGCAGCTGGGCACACCGCGGGTTCAACACCCAAACTCAAAGTATATCAAAGGGGGAGGGGGGGGGAAGGGCGGGTCCAGAACGTGACACTTACAGATTTTGTCTAAACATAATGCAAATCGGTACACATTATCTATACAGTCATGTGATCAAGATGGATCTGCCGGTGTGCCGGAGCCGGTGTGCATGAGGTCATTGAGAACCATGTGTTGATTTAAAAAATGATATTGTCCGTTTTTTCCGTGCGAAAAATCGCACCCTGTCTGCAAAGGCCTTTAGTCTTAACATCACGCACACATCGGTACACATTATGTTTTTTTATAGTCCATCCTGATTCACCTCTATAACGACTGAATTCCGAACATTACTGGCCCGCAATAACCTATCTGACCTAGTGGAGACCTGTGCTCCGAGGAGCACTTTTTCTAGTTTTCTCTATTCTTGTATGCCATCATTGTTGTACAACAAAGTATAATACAGGGTTGAGTGCTTTAAGGGATAGTTCACCCCAAAATGACATCTTTTTCGATCAATTACCCACCCCATGAAGCCTTGAATTCATGGAGATTTGTTTGTTTTTGTTGCATTGCTGATCCATTATTCCAATATTTGATTAATTGAAGTAAATAGGAGGCCAAGGTAAAACTATATAAAAAATATGTATGAACTTCAAAACAACTATCAGTGTAATCACTGGGAGAACTATTACTGCCCAGAGTATAAGCGAATGTTTTAAATAAAGTATTGCTTTTGTTTCTCATATTTACTTTAATTAATCAAATATTGGAATATTGCATTAGGAATGTGACAAAAACAATCTCCATAAATTCATGGCTTCATGGGGTGAGTAATTGACAGAAAAATAAAGTAATTTGGGAGTGAAGTACCTCTTTAATCAGACTAATCTATTTAGTCGATTATAAATAATCTATTTGAATATTTTCAAATAGTGTCAATTCATTGATATATGAGGGGGAAAACCTTGCTTGATAATTCAGTTTATATAAGTTTTGGTTCTAAATATCAATGTATTTTTGTTTAATTGCCCATCCCTGTGCTGGAGTGACAACCTGCTGGGCTTTTCAGATGAGGAAATTGGCATTCATGGTAGGCAGTTTGATTGCAGCTCTGACATTTGAATATAAAAATCAGGGCATTGGCTTTTGGTCTTTCCAATTTCACCTTGGTGAAATCACTTCAGACTGATGCAAGTGTGAGGGATGATGACTCACTCATACTCTTCAAATGTTGCTTTTGAAGGTGCTTCTATCCAACCCTTTGATGCTAGACTAAGCACTTCCTAAAGTAAATTACACCAATTTGTTTGCTTTGTGAGAAGTGAAATGTCCTTTATGTGGTCCTGTGACCTTCTACACATCTCTGCTGGTTTATATTCCTGTGGTACTAACCACAGTATATATACACAGTAAAATTATCAGCGTTCATTTAACTCAGAGAATGTACAAAATGTAACCTTAAAGGTAGGGTAAGTGATTTTCTTTGGTTAAAATAAGTGTTAAATAGCTCTATATTCTGATAGTAATCATTTCTATAGAGTGTTTGTTCAGTAAAAGGAGTCTCCTTGTCTCTCCAGCTCTTTATTAAACAGAAAATGCATTTTCGTTTCAGTTTCAGTTTCATTTCCAATTTTATCCAATCAGGATAGAGAACTCAATCAGGATATAGATCAAGTGAAATTGGAAGTGATGACACTAAGAAATGAGCAGACAAAATTGGAACTGGAACACTATAAAAATGAAGCTTAAAAATGGGTAGGCCTACTTTCCCCTGATTGGCTGAGATTTTGACACCTACCGGAAAATGTATTTTCTGTTTATTAAAGAGCTGGAGAGACGGGGAGACTCCTGTTACTGAACAAACACTATATAGCAATGATCACTATCAGAATATAGTGCTTTAACCTTTTAACAAAATACTTTTTGTTTTAACCAAAAAATATCACCCTACCTTTAAGTTTGCTTTCCTAGGCTCTGCTCCACAACAGCCTGGCATGGCCAGACAAATGTCACTGCGTAGATATTAGTGTGGAATCTCTGTGTGTAACCTGCATTTCCAAGGTCCGAATTAAGAAAATTCCTCTGGTGATAAACCCGCCCAACATTTGCATACTGGGACCTGATTGGTCCCTCACTACTCACTACGGAGGGAGTGAAATCCAATCATAACTTTTTTTTGCAATGTCAGATTTGTCTGGTTTCCAGGCTAGGTCCACAACACTTTCATAAACATTTGAAAGTAGCCCAGCAAGCACAGTCAGGACCCGGACCAATCAGTGACGTCTTTGGGGCTAGATCAAGTCAAACCAAGACAAGTCAGATCTGGCCCAGAATATCACCTGATTTCAACCAAAATGAATCCTGACCACAAAAACGTCACTTCCAGGACGTCATCCAAACACATTTAAATCACCCAAACTTGCTGTCCAAATGTCCATATGATGTCCCGGTGATGACGTCCTGTAAATGACGTAAAGATCATCCCCATATGGGCTGTGATCTGGCCTAGTCCTGAACGTCACCGGGGTGATGACCGGGCGTCATCATAACGTCATCATGACGTCATTGTGCTTGCTGGGAGGTCCTTGACCTCTTCATGCTCTTTTCTTAAGCCTGTGGTCAATAAGCCACTGGCAGAAGCACAGTTCATTTGCATGCAGTCATCTTTCAGCCTGTTATTTAACTCAAGTGTACAAATGGATCCAAATGAAACCTTTACAAGTTAGGGTTAGGACCCGTCACTCTCAGAGTTACAAATGGATGAATTAGCTCTGAAGATTTTACTGTGTACTGTACAATGTGACTATTGCACAGACAGGAATGGAGGCTGGACTGGATTTTGAATCTACAACTAGCTATCCTGTTCATCCTTTTGTAGCAATGCATGAGCAGCATTTATCAACACAGCTGAACTGTAGGGGGTCAGAGAGAACCTGTGGGGAGGATGTCTGGAAGGCTAGAGAGAGACTATCCATTGCGGAAGGTGACAAGTGCGCAATTTAGCTCTGCCGACGCAGAGATCAATCTCCTGTGTTTCACATTGGCTGTGGTAATTGATTTTAATTGTGTGCTGAAATAAGGTGTAATTAAATTAGTGGAAAGGCTATAGGGCTATTTCCAATTCACAGAAGATCCAACCTCCTCTGTAATTTAACATTTTCAACTGACGGGATGTGAACTGACGCGCAGACACACACACACACACACACACACACACACACACACACACACACACACACACACACACACACACACACACACACACACACACACACACACACACACACACACACACACACACACACACACACACACGCATGCACTCACACACACGCACAGTATTGTTTTCTTGTGTGGGTAGCTTGTCCAGTCAGTGCTTAGTCATTATTCTCTTTCCCAAGAGGCATGTCATGACCATGTGTAAGTGGGAGTGTTCCACTGCCGGCGTTCAGGTTTAAATACATTATTGGTGTCCTCTCTTGACTTTTTAATAATTGTCTGTTTAATATACTACACAATTATACATTTAATTAATGAATTCATATTTTTGGGTTAAAACTATTTTGTTAAATGCTCTATTATTCTTTATTTTCAAAATCTTTTTATTCCGTTTTTAGACAAAGCCCAGGGACGAGTATACATAACATCTTAATATTCAATATATCACAAAGATATACATAAAGCACCCTCGGTGGAGTGGCAGCGCGGAATCAATAGGACTGTAGCCTACTAATCCTTGTAATAAAATATTACTGAGGTTATGGGTTAGGGTTAGGTTTAGGTATAGTTTTACTGAGGTTAGGGTTAGGGGTTAAGGTTAGGTTTAGGCATAGTTTTACTGAGGTTAGGGTTAGGGGTTAAGGTTAGGTTTAGGCATAGTTTTACTGAGGTTAGGGTTAGGGGTTAGGTTTAGGCATAGGAAGCTGCCGCTCCGCCGCTGCTGCTGCCGCCCCACCTCCCGCCCCTCGCTGTCCCTCATTTCTTTCTTCTGGCTATCCTGACTGGCTATCCTGAAAATGTATTTTCTCAGACTATGCTCCCTCTAGTAGTACGCAGAGGACGCTTGCATAGTGCCAGCGTCTGTATTGTGAAAGCTGCGCAAGCCACACCTAATTGTGAACAAAGCTTTATTTATAACAATCATGACATATAATACAATACAATACGATACAACACAAAACAATACAAACACAAACAACAAACACAAAGAAGTTATTAATACAACAATACAACAACATCAGAGACTAATTGTGAACAACTGTGTCTACCATTAGCCAAAGAGACAGCGCACATTATGTATGGGGAAAAGGCTACCAAACAGTTCAACTTGGTGCCACTTTTAAATGATGACACTGTGTCATGGAGAATAGGAGCCATGACAGATGACATGTATTAACATTTACCAAGCTTATTTTTCTTTCTCCTTGCTTGTTCGTTCATGAACCTGATTGTCCGATGGAAGTGACTACAGTATTTGGCATTCTACTGCCAGAGGTCCGCTGACACGTGGTAGCTCTACTTGGCATAAGTTGGCAAGCGTGTGAACTGTGAACTGTGCACATAGCTGAATAGGGTAGGGAAGGTCTACGCTACAATATTTTAATATCAGTCATAGTAGTACTTGGAGATCCAAATATTTGCGGTGGTAGTAGGCACACAATGTTAAACTAACACAGGAAAATCACTTACAGCCCCTTCTCTCTACACGCACGCACAGTGTTGTGCCTGAACGCGTTCAATGAACGATCGTTCATGAACTCGTTCATATTTTGGGCGAACGTGAACTGAACGTACTGTATATCCGCTAGATGAACGTTATTGTGAACGCGTTCATTCTGGCGTTTGTGAACGGCGTTCTCTCACGTTCTTAACTTCGTTCAAGAGTGTCCCAAAATTCCATGGTTACATCGGTTTGTCATGTTGTATTTCATCCTATTCTGTGTTTCCGAGGCGTCTTGAACGCACCATCAGCCAAAAAAGAGAAAACAATTCCTCTGCGCACAGTGCGCAGCACGGAGTAACCTCGGTCCCAGCCTCACTCATCTGCGAAAAGAAGAGCCTGGTCACGACCTGAAGCAGCGAGTGTCTATGAAGTCCTGAGTGGACAGATTTCCGTTTCCCCCGGAAACGATATTTTTTGACCAATCACAACACTCGTTTCATTCACGGAGAATGTTAACAGATTTGTAAAGCATCAACGTCATTTCCTTGGGCGGTACTTCCGCCAAATTCAACCATTTCCGGTTGTCAACTTCCTAGACAACCAACATCGCAGGTCTTGCCCAGGGTGAGCACGGAGTGAACTCATGCAGTCTACGTGCAGACAGCTCCGTGATTACAGATAGCTCCTTGGGTTAAAAATGCAAGAGAAGCAACGCTTAGCTTTATAAAATAAATGTCCGTTTATAAGTTGTTGTGTCACTGTGGCATGCTGAGTGATAATGACCCACAGCTGTTTGTTCTTCTAGCAGAGTCTCCGACGCAGCAAGATCATTTTGTAATTAAAGAAAGCTTCTGCGCTGTATTAGACACACACACACACACACACACACACACACACACACACACACACACACACACACACACACACACACACACAGTCTTTTTCGCTATTGATGCCTTTTCTTTATCTCTCTGCTGCTGCTGCTCTCTCTGGGATAAAGCCTAATTTACACTTAGATAAATAACTGAACTAGTTCATTTTTTGAACCATGAACTTTAGTTCAAAATTTTGAATTATGAACTGAACTTTGAACTAGTTCATTTGAAAATTTGTGAACTGAACTTTGAACTAGTTCATATTTTAAGTGAACTTTCCCAACACTGCGCACGCACACTCGCACACAGTCTTGTTTTCATGCAAAGATACTGTAGCTGCATTTTGTCCAGTCAGTGCTGATGAGTCATTATTCTCTTTCCTAAGAGACATGTTATGAGTTGCAGTAAGTGGCAGTGTTCCACTGTTGGAGTTTCTATTTATTGTTTTTCTCTCTTGACTTTCTAGATATTTCACCCTTAACCCAGATGTAGATCATGAGACCAAATCCAATAACCTGTTGTCTGCTCAATTTACTCATGTGTTGTACACACTTCCAAAACCAAGGAGATGGAGATTTACTTTCGGAGGCCTCACCTAACGCCATAGCCAGTTTCCATCGAGGGGTAGAGGTTGGGGTGGCCGAGTCATACAAATAGAGGAGACTGGCTTCTTTAAATGTCTGCAGGAAACTTCTGCAGATGTTCTATCAGACAGTGGTTTCTTTCCAGTGTCCTGTTCTATGCTGTTGTGTGCTGGTGAAGCAACACAAAGCAGAAGGACACACTCAGATTGACCAGCTTGACCAGGCAGGCTGGCGCTATGGTAAGGATCGAGCTTGAGTTTGTGGTGGCAGTGGCACAGAAGAGAATTCAAGATCCATACTGGATGATGTTAGGCACCCCCTTCACACAGCCCTTTCCTCACAGAGGAGTACATTCAGTGGCAGGTTTCTATCACAGTGTAGCTCAGATAGATTCAAGAATTCCCTCATCCCGAAGGCCATAAGACTGTACAATAAAATATTAGGGGGGAGAAGTCAGCTAATTATAGTATTTTAACATTGTGTTGTGTTTTTAGCTGTGTATTTTATTCAGTTTGGCCTTATAATGTTTAAAGGTTCCTTCACATTTATTTTCACTTTTTTTTTATTGTCTCCGCCAGGCCGAAAGGCATGGCGAGAGTATGTGTTACCCCCTGTCCGTCCGTGCGTGTGTGTGTGTGTGTGTGTCCGTCTGTGAACAGCTAATCTCCGGCACCGTTGGCCCGGTCGCTCCGAAACTGTGCACACATACTCCCTCAGCCTGGATGCCAATTCAGAACCTCTGCCCCAAAATGTTCACATGGGCCTGTTATAGCGCCACCAGGAGGCCGATTTGTGCAAAACCCATTTACTCCTACAGATTTTATACAAACGTCATGCAAATCGGTACACAGTATCTCTATAGTCATGTGATCAACACGGATATGTCCCATTTTCCATATTCCATCCTCATTGGCTAAGGTTGCCTTCCAAAGTTTGCAGGATTGGTCAGTTTCAAAATGCCTCAAATCATGGACACAGCTTGCGATTTCCGTGAAATTTCACACGCACATTCCCACGAGGCAGAGGAAGAAATGGCACCCTTTTCACATTGGCCTGTTATAGCGCCACCAGCAGGTCTAATTTAGCAAAACACATTTTTGAAACAAAATGCCTCAAATCATGAATGCAGTGTCCGATTGCCGTGAAAGGCCTAAGAAGAAATTACACCCTTTTCACATTGGTCTATTATAGCGCCACCAGGAGGCCACAATAACGTACCTGACCTGGCAGAGACCTGTGCTCCAAGGAGCACTTTCTCTAGTTTTTTATGTTTTTTGGGGGGTTTTATGACCTCAATTACACCCGAACAAACTGAACTTTGAACATTCAGTGGATTTTTTGTGGTCTGGGGTTTTCTGAAAAATTAGGCTGAAAAGTAGTCTGTGATTGGCCCTTGGACTTTGAAGTCATAGTCGATTAATCCCGCCCACTCTCCTCCTCGCCCCTCCCCATTCCTTTCCTTGAGGGGGGGCAGAGGCGATGATTGACAGGCAAAATCCCTCAACAGCGACACGCGCAGGCAAAGATTTATTTTTGTGTGTAGGCTACTGAGATTATGGTGTCCAGTTCATCCCATCACATTTTCATAATGAACCAAAAATAAATGAGCACTATAGCCTAACATAAAATAGTATTCTGTATGCAAAGGTAGAAAGGTTAGTTGCTTGAGGTGAATTTAAAGGTCAACTCATTTGTCACCCTTATTTTGTAGTATTGATCCCAGTGTTTCCTGTCTGCCTAGTTACTTTTACCTGCCTTAACCAGTCTTGTAATTTGTTCAGTGTTTCCACCTGTGTCCTCCTAGTTCCCCAGCCTATCCCAGTGTTGATTGTCTGTTGAGATTGCCTGTGTCCTGTTAATCCCTGTCTATTTAAGCCCTGCGTTTGCATTGTGTTCTTGTTGGTCTGTAGACCTTTGTCATGTGAGGTTTTTAGTCGTTGTTCTTTGTGCTCAAGAATGTGGGACAGTTGATTTTGGATAAGAATCTCTCTCCAGAGCAGGATGCACCGCACGCCCCGTCTGTAGTGCTTTCCTTGTAGTGGTTGGTCTACCAAAACCTCCACTGCTGTAACCAGAGTGTCTGCCATTCCAGAGCCCTTGAATCGCTTGTAGATGACATAGATGTAGGACATCAGCTGGTGGAAAGGTACAAGGATTGGGAGGATGTCCTTGAACATTTCTGGATTCTCCGCCTTGAGCTGAGTGAGCATCTTGTAGGTGGGTAGGTATGTTGTGTGGTAAGGCTTGCTCTTGTTGGGTGGTGGATGACAGCAGGACCGGGCACCAATGTATCCTGGAACTCGCTGCTCTTCAGGTGGTGGTCTTGTACCATGATTGTCTACACGAGACAGTGCATGTATCACAGAGCGAGCACACTGCGGAGCTTTGCTATCAACCTGGGAGTAAATGTCCATGGCATGACAAGGAGTAAAGCTGGTTTCAGCTCACCCCAACCCCCTCTTGTGTGTTGGCTTGTGAGGCGCGTCCAAGCGAGACCTGATAGAATGGGTTTCATTGCACGCATACTATACTGGTTCTTATCAGTGTGACGTCGTCTGTTAAGGGGTCTATGGAGACACGTAATTAGACAGAGGCTTCAGTGGTTCATATAGGCTATCCAAGTTTAATGTGACGCTACAGATCGTTTTCGGCTAACTTCTCATGTTGATAAGCATTGGCTGATTGGCCAAAGTTGTTCTCCTTGCGGTGAAGTGGACACAGAGAGATCACGGGATGAGCGTACAATAGTCACATGCGACCGAAGTAACGTGGAAGTGGTTATTTGTTTCAGGAGTTCAGTGGAGGGGTTGCCTGTTGTCCTGACAACCGATGAACATCTTTTCTTGTCACAGACACAGTAGTGTGTGGCACCGCCAGTTGAGATTTTGATAGCGTCCCTGTGAGAGGAAGAGTTCAAATTCAAATCTAACCTAGACCACTTACTTTTAAATATCCAACCTCATACTTGCATTCACCATGAAATAAGCTTTCGATACATACATACAGTACATAAATAGGCCTACAGTACATGCATTCATACAGTACATAAATACACACACAAAAGTACATGCAAAAGATTATTAGAACATAGATTTATTCCACAATCCTGATATAAAAGGAGAAATCCCTTTGTGTGAAGAGGCTCTCAGTCGTAAATCTCCATTGGAGGTTTAAGTTGGAGCTATGCATACCAATGTCAACTGTTTCCTGGGAATGGAGCAGGTTTAATCAAATAAGGATGATAAATCTCCACAAACGGCGATGGCAAAGAGACAGCCTGGTGTCCATGAGATTTTGTTTAACCCAAATGGGGCATATTGTCTTAATATAGTCCATGAATGATGACCTGTGGAGTTAGACCATGTTGATCATAATAGGTCGCAGGGGACTAGTCTCACAGAGGGGGGAGTGTATTGTTAAACCAAACACAGGATGTCTGGTTAATTGGCTGGTGTGCACTGTGCATAGAGAGTGGGAGAAGAGGGAAATACAAACTATGCTCTTAAAGTCTTTGCAAAATGTTTCCCTGTAAGCTGACTTGATTTCTCCCCCGTCCGTCCGTCCGTCCGTCCGTCCGTCCGTCCGTCCATCCATCCACACACACATATTTGATCCATTCATCCATGGTAGTGCCATAAGAAAAGAGCGTCTCAAATAACTTGTACACATACATGTGGAGCACTGGAGCCATGTGTGTACAGTATAAGAGATGGAGTTAAAACATGGACTTAATACAGGTGCTCCAGTAATGGATGACATCATCCCTTCATTTCAGCGAGCTGCAGGCCTCTGAGCAAATTACTGTGGAAGTGGATAATAGAATGAAGAGGACATAAAGATCAGGTAATAAAAGTCCATCTTAGCCAATCAAGATGAAATATGACGGCCGAATCGGACGATACGTTCATGATTTGAGGCATTTTGTTCAAAACGGGCCACTCCTGCAAACTTTAGATGCCGAACTTAGCCAATCAGGATGGAGTATGATCTGTAGTGGGAGTAATAGCCAAAAATGTGTTTTGCAAAACTCGGCCTGCTGGTGGCGCTATAACAGGCTGATGTAAAAATTTGGGTCATTTTTGCTCTGGCCTCAAGGGAGTGTGCGTGCACAGATTCACACTGATCGGTCCAACGGTGCCAGAGATTAGCTGTCCACAGACAGCCTTCAGCCTGGTGGAGACAAAAATGCTCCCTATAATAGTTTAATACTAGACCATACCCGGTGAAGTGCGCAGGCGAAAGTAGTTGCAAACTCGGGGTTATTGCATGTCCTGCCGCGCGTCCCCCCCAGCGCGTTCCGTCGTGGCGGCCCCCCTCCTCCCCCCCGCGGGTCTCGTCGCGGTGACTCCCCCGCACGGGCAACTCCCGACGCGGAACCCACGGGTCCCGTCGCAAACACACACACACACACACACACACACACACACACACACACACACACACACACACACACACACACACACACACACACACACACACATACACATACACACACACACACACACAGAGAGAGAGTGGGCGGGGTGTATGGTGTGGAAGCAGGCTAGCTCACTTGCAGAGCGTGACAGACATTGGCGTTGCCATGTTGGCAGCGGTTTAGGGGCAATTGTTGCTTGTAGGGCTCGTGTCGTTTGGCGTTGTTTTCATAGACCTTGCTGCTTGTTTTTCGTGCGAAACCTGGCAACGTTATCTCCCAATTGTTTGACACATAAACGCTAATGATACGTTGAGATTTGATGAAATTGAGAAACGGGCTTCGCAGTTAAGTTCAGATGGTAATGGTCAATGGCTGTGTGCAAACTCAGAGCAATTGCTCCAGTCACTGAGGAGAACCGGGCAGCTTTCCATGAGACTATGACTCCATGACACCACGCACTACAGAGGTTTGTCAAATTATAGGAGGATAATAATAGTGTCCATAGTCATAATCAAAAAGTTCTGGCTGATTTGAGTGATTTAACAACACCTAAAGAATAGTCCAGTTGGAGCTCTTGTTCTGTTAAAGGCCATCACTGTCTCTGTCCTGGGGCCTTGGAGCTCTTAACTTTGTAGCACACACACACACACACACACACACACACACACACACACACACACTATAAAGTAAGAAATCGTCCGTATTTTGAGGTCGGGGAATCAATATTAATGACAGGTCGATTTATTTCAGAAATGACGGTGATTCTGCTGTCCTGCTCTCACGGACTCTCACCTGTGGTTGCTGTGTGACTGTCAGCGTGTGAACGAGCTGTCCAAGGATGCGATTCTGGGTGTCTGTAAAGTGGCCTCAGCTCATTGGCTCATTTACTCATGACACGACCAATGAGAGTTAGTGGTTTCAGTGTTGCTAAGATACAGTCTGTGCCCCATAGACTGTAGGGTAAAACGTGGAGGGGCTACTGGCAACGTGTTGTGAAAGAAGAACAGATCTACAAGGCAACAACGCGTTGACGCGCGAGGCGTTGCTACTGTAGCTTGTAGATCTGTTCTCCAAAAAGTTGTGACGATTTTGACGTTGCACTACCTGCAGAAGTGATTTACATAAGTAATGGGTCATAATGCGTTTCATATTAATTGTACATCGTGCAAGTACAGTAATGGTATGGGAAGCAGCTGGTGTTATAGGCATAATATTGAGTAATATTTTGTGCAAAAGTGTTATATGGAGCATGCATCTACCATTTTACCACTGACTAGCCACTCCATGGGTCTTGGCTCGGATTAGTGTAGCAGGATTTAGAAATGGGAAATGGAAAAGAGGGGGTGAATGAAAAGAGGAAAACAGCTACCCATTCCTTTGTATGTCATTGACATCTCTGATTAACTATCGTAGCTAAAGATAGACTTTCTCTGATACTGTCATTACTGATCCTGTCTATGAAACTGATTTTCTATATTTCATCTGACCCACAGCCTCATCACGAAAGCACAGCGCCTCTCACTGGCGCATACAGGACATCGCACAAGAGTCCATCGGCAGCTCAGATGAGGAGTTTTTTGACGCAAAAGGTTGGTAATATTGTTTGTTTTTAATTGAACACACAAGGGCCTTGGTTCATAGTTTGGCCCAATTTCTCTGTTATTTCATTTCGGCAGAAAAACGGGTGATACCTCCGGAAGGGTGGGTCGCCCAGGGACGGCGGAGGGCTTGTTGGATCCGGGAAAATCGAAAATTATTTTAAGCGTTTCAGCAAATCTACCTAGTAACAATTCTGCCCAATGATATTTTTTCAAAAGACCAATCACAGCTTTGTGTACCCACACCCTTTTGTGTCACCACCCCCATGCTCCAGCGCCATCTTTGCCTCCAGTTACCTTCGTTTTTTTGGTGTGTAATTGAGGTCAGAAAACAAAAAACAAAAAAACGGGGGGACGGGGGGGGGGGGGGGACTAATAGAAAGCTGTGAATGGGAAACCAAAACAATCATAGCATTTGAGTCACAAGACAGGGGATTTTGCAGGCAGTTGCAGTCGGGGGTAGTGGTTAGATGATTGCTGTTTTGATTGAGTCCTGAGAAAAGGGTCTCTAGCAGTGAACGTCTGATTTCTAATTCCTCTCTATTTTATAAAAATGGCTGTGTTTGTATTGCAATATAAGGCTTATGGTGATTACAGATGAGTCGGAGGCGGGCCTAGTGGGTAAACAGCAGGAACATGCACAGCAAGACAGTGGGGAGAATCGCCTGGGCAATTGATGCTTCTCTGTAGGAAACTGAGAGACAGGTTTAATGTGTTGCTTCTGTTATCATTCTTGTCTAGGTCCTGGCTGTACCTTTCCCAACAATTTCACTGTTTAAATTAGGCTACTACTATGGATTTGTTCAGCCTGCATCCATTATGTGCTGCAAATTGTCAAAACCTCTCAAATTTGATCTCAGATTGGAAGTTATCCAGGCTCCTTCAGTCAATACCTTCAAGAATAGACTTGACAAATTCTGGTCAACAAAATACTTGTTGTACAATTATAGGGCTGCTTGTAATTTCATAGACTGGTAAACCAAGGGATTTTTAAAATGTAATGTAAAATATGGAATTATGCGTGTATATGTATTGTGTATATACTGTATATGTGGGATTGCATGTGGGTTGCAGAGTATTTGTGGGGTGGTGTGGGTTGGAGGGTAGTACATTGTAAATTGTGAATATGAATGTCGCAATTTGAAATAGCATATTTATATTGTGTTGAGTCTGGCGTAGAGGATTGCATCCTGTGCCAGAAAATGTTCAATACATTTCAATAGCCTTTTACTAGCTTCTATTGTTTCTTTGTCCAATAGAGAGTTCATTTAAGCATGAGTGGAATACTCGCAGTACCCCCCAGTTTAATTTACCAGTTCAATTATACATGATAACTTGCTCTTAGCATAACCTACTCAACAGCTATGAAAAGCATAAACATAGTTGACTGCCACTGGGAAACCATTCAATTAAAAAAGTACAGCATTCCATAATAATGATATGATATTTTAGTTTGTTGTCTCTGCCTGTGGGAGATGATTTTTTGTATTTCTTCTGAGGCGTGCAGGAAGAATGTATTGTCCTGGGAATTTACATAATGTTTTTGTATGCGGACATTTTAACTCTCTCTCTCTCTCTCTCTCTCTCTCTCTCTCTCTCTCTCTCTCTCTCTCAATTCAATTTCAAATGCTTTATTGGCAAGATGAAATATGTTTTACATTGCCAAAGCGTACAAATAACATAAAACAAGTCATAACATTGCATATACAGAGACAACAAGTGGATAACATACATCTTAAGAATAATGAATAACAAGCAATATAGTAATAATGAAAACTGGCTATAGTATACATGCAAGCACCACATTAATCTAAGCATGCTGGCTCTATTACTATCCAAAGTGACGGACTGACGGTCTTTCTCTGGCTGAAATCAATGCTCAACGTCATGACGCTATCCGGTAAAATTACGTTACAGGGAAAATGTTATTTCTGTCAGGACAACTCATAAATGGATAAAGACAACTCATGAAGGATAAGATAATATATTATTGAATATAAAATTAGCAATATATTTATTATGGTTTGGCGATGATTTGGATCTGCTTTTATAGGTGCTCTGATAAAGCGCATCTCCCAATCATAGGGACTCCCCCCCGTACATAAACAGCAGATCCAAAACAACAGGTGGTAGCATGGTTGTGGTGGAGGGTGAGCAGCAATTTGAGCAACAGCAATGAACAACAGCGCAGCAGCAACAGCAACAGTGTGTGTGCAGCAAAAGCAAGCAGAATGAGAAGTGCAACTTCTAGCTTAAATAGAGCGGTCTGAGAATGAAATGAGTGAGTATATTTATTGTCTGCCTGTCTGTCTGTCTGTCTGTCTGTCTGTCTGTCTGTCTGTCTGTCTGTCTGTCTGTCTGTCTGTCTGTCTGTCTGTCTGTCTCTCTCTCTCTCTCTCTCTCTCTTTATGCTTCATGGCTGTTTCTCTCTCTTTGTGCTTCTCTGTCTTGTTGTGTGTTAGCAGCGCAGAGTGAATGTTTTGCAACACACAGACCTAACATGAAATGTGTCATCTTTATCACAGCTGTCACATGGCAGAATCAAATACCCACTGTGTGACTGCTTTCATTGCAGCTACCAGTGAACCAGCATCACTGGGCCAAAGATAACGGCGAATATGGTGTTTAGTAATCACACTCTTTCTTGCACAGTATTTCACAGTTAGCCATAAAATACCATTGCCGAGAGCTGAAGGGAGGGACAGAGTGGTAGGTAGAGAGGTTTGTGTGTGTGTGTGTGTGTGTGTGTGTGTGTGTGTGTGTGTGTGTGTGTGCGCTCGCTCTCACACGCACGCACGCGCGTGCGTGCCCGGGCCCGTTCATTGGGCGAGAGAGTATGTCACGTGACCGGCCGTCCCTTCCCCTATCCGGAAGGACATATAAGGCCTCGCGTGACGTAGATACTTCCTTCAGTTCCTTTGTTCGCAGATGTAACTACGGCTCACAAGCATTAAAACTTATATTATCTCTATTTAGGGGAGCTTCGGTTCAGGAGATATGCACAGCCGCCAATTGGTCGTCACCTTCGACCTTTGCGGCTCTCTACAGCCTGGATGTGGCTGCATCCTCGGTGGCGCACGCGGTCCTAGGTGTGGCTGCCTACTCTGGTTAGAAAAGGGAGATGAGAGGCCATGGGGCCTTCTTCTCTTTCCGGGTTTTCTCCTCCTGAAATGATCCCCTGGGACCAAGGGCCAAGGCTTGGATATTTACGATGAGCCCAACACGGAAGCTTATGAATGGCCAGAGTGTGGCACTGTTTTACCCTGCGCCGACCTGCGGTGTCAGAAAGAATTTATTTTAACGCAAGTGAATGGGTTTTTTGACAAACTTTAGACTAGATTTTCTTACCGTAATAAAAATTGTCATAAATTCTACTGTATATGCTTCCAGTCGCTAGTATAAAGTCTCCTTTCAATCATCAGGATATACGTTTTGCTAAATTATGGTCCCATTTATTCTAAAATTGACGATAAAGTAGGCTATGCTCCAGGAGGGGCGGGATGATTTGATTGACAACCTACACAACCAATAGCATTCATTCCCCGCCCCGCTCTTGATTGACAAGCTACCCAACCAATAGCATTCTTTGGGGGTTGTTTTCCAGTTCCCTGGTCACATGTCTGGTCTCAACCAATAGCGTTTGAGTTCCGGCGTGGCCAACTGTATATAATAAAGATGGGAGGATACACGATCCTGAACTATCGGCTTCATTTTCGGTCTGTAGAAAGCAGGGGAGTGGCTTTGTCCATTCATTTTTTACAGTCTATGCCTGGGACCAACGTTTGGTTCGTCTCAGGGGCAGGGGGGCCCTGTTCCCTCATTATGTGGTTGGTAGGATGCAGATCTTTGTATGTCTATTATCTGAATGAGGCAGACTGCGGTCTGTCAGGGTCTCCTTTTGTTGTCCCTTATACTGCGTCGCCCCGGAGGTCGGGGTCACGCCATGCGTGGGACCTCAGGGCCGGAGGGGGCGCGTTCGGTTTGTGGGGGTTGAACGTTTTAACGCTTCTGGGGGGTTTATAAATCCCATAGTGAGTGTCTCACGAAAGAACGAATGAGAACTAGAGGTTACGTATGTAACCCCGGTTCTTTTAGTTCTGAAGTGAGACACTCACCAAACACCCCTTTGTTTGCCACTGCGAGCAGAGGAACTGTGTTGGAGGAAGTACCTTGGAGGAAGTGCCTCACGCGAGGCCTTATATGTCCTTCCGGATAGGGGAAGGGACAGCCGGTCACGTGACATACCCTCTTGCCCAATGAACGGGCCCGGGAGCGTATTGTGTGTAGCTCTGTTGCATCGCCAGATGGCGCTGTTTCCCATACTGAGTGTCTCACTCCAGAACTAAAAGAACCGGGGTTACATAAGTAACCTCTAGTTTCCACATCCATCTTTCATGAGACATCTCATTCTCTTTTTTTTGTAATGATTTATTTATTGACAATGCACAGTGTACACATATCAATATCATATTTCTTTTTTTCCTTTTTTTGTAAACAAGACAGAAATAGAAAGGACAAAGAATAAAGGAAAAGACATGATACACAAAAACACAAAAGAAAAAGGACAAAAAATACAAAAACAGTCCTCCCAGACCCTCCCCCCACCCCTTTCCCAGAATGGTACACTACTCAACCCTCAACAGTCTCTTATTTTCCTCTTTTCACAACACCTTTCAGACAATATCAAATACAATAAGACAAAAACAATCTTTGGCACAGAGCAGAAATATTCCCATCAATCTTGTGCAATCTGAGTGGGGTAAAGTAAGTTCTATGAAAAATGTTAAATTGCATCTGTCTATGTTTCGTAGAAATCAACACTCTCTGAGATCTCTCTAAGATGTTATGTAATGTAATTCCACACAACTTGGACCTTGAATTAAAGTCATGTCTCATCCTTGATGCATAATATTGGAATAATTTTGCGGCGGCACAGCTGTGTTTGAAGTACTTATTGGTCTATCAAAAACGTTGTAAACCTTTCATGCCACATGAAAGAATCCCATTTTTGAATGAACAAAAACCAGGTCCTCTTAGGGAGAAAACCATTTGAACAGACACATAACAGTGCAGCATTAGAAGAGAAGTAGATCCGTTTGAAATGTGCCATTGCTAGGTAACTCTAGGAACTGCATGTGAAACTGGGCCTGTGTCCTACAAAGAAGGCACAGAACAGCACATGCCGAACAACTAACCATATTATTCTCAGTATGAAAGTTGCTGTTTCTCAAAAGGGAACCAGAACCAGGTCATAAAAGCCTGTTGAAAATTTGACCTGCTTCAGTTGCCTGCCAATTCCAAGATAGTAGCCCTCGGTCTTATTCATTTAATTATTCTTATGAACCATTAAGCCCTATATACTTTGTCGTACGACGTGTGTAATAGTGAATATAGCTGATCTACAATCTCACAGCGTCGTATCAAGATGCCTTGTGAGCTTGTAGATCGGCTATTTTTGAGAATGTTGAATCATGAAATGTTTTGGAAGATTTGTGTGAATGTTTGAAACGTTCACCAAAGTACAATGACCTCCCTAAATTAGAGACACCAGGTTTAAGGTGGTTAATGATCCCTCTTGATGTCATGAAGGACATGGTATACTGTACTGTTTATGCAGGAAATGTAGTAAAGGAAATAGGAACAAATGGGTAAGAGCTGCCAAAGGATCAGCTCATCGGGAAGGTTTAACTTAAAAACCATCATAACAACCTTCAGAGAGTTTTATTCATGTTACTGTGATTAATGCTGTCGGCCAGACTGTGCAGCTCTGGGCCTAGTAAAACCTTGAAAATGTATGAAGCTGTCAAGAATATGCAGTACGTTGTTCTAAAGGGACTGGGCCTACCCTACAGGCTGGATTAAGGAGTGTTTTATGTTGGCTTTTGAAAATCTTTCTCTTTATTGTGCTTTGATGTGTACGACTACTCCTTTGTTCAAAGGCAGCACATGGCCAGCTGCTCTAGTCTTTTCACTGACAGCCTCTATAGCAACTATAACAATCTGCTGTTGAAGAAACTCTTACATTATATGGTGGAAATGTAAGCTTTGTGACGAAGGTGGTCAGGTTGACGGTGGCCAAAAGAATAATCACTTGAAACTATCGTCCCTAGAGCGGGGTGCTCCTTCCATTCCGACATCTCGCCACTCCGACTAGTGGCTTCCGCGTGCGGTTAGGGTTAGGGTTAGGTATAGGGTTCGTTAACGTCGGAAAGGCGACATGTCGGAAAGGCGACATGCACCCCCCTAGAGTACACAATGTGTCCAATGCAACACAATGTGTCGCATGACACATTGTGAGCTTGTGTTAAAGATATTGTAGTTGTGTTGTGCGAAAACAGGAGGGGTCCTAAGTGTAGCACCCTGGGGGACTCCGGCCAACTAACTAAAGGGTTTTCAACGGGTCCAGAAGGAATTGTCACTTTAACAAATTTGTGACAACCACCGAGTGTAAGTCATCAATGCTTTACTTGTACACTGTAAAACCTGAGTTAAAGGTGCTGTATCAAACGTTTTTTTTTTGTAAAAAAAAGTTAAAGCTCTATATTGTGATGTTAATTATTGCTATAGAGCGTTTGTTTGGTAACAGCGCTGGTCACCCTATCTCTCCAGCACTTTAGTAAAAAGAAAATAGATTTTCAGGTGGGTTATACATTTCATCCAGTCAGGATAGACAGAAAACCCCACAAAAAGCATTTATCAGCTTGTGTTCCAGTACCAATATTGTCTGCTAATTTCTGTGTTTTGCTTCATCACTTCCAATTTCACTTGTTTACCCAGTAGCCTGTATGAGTTCTCTCTCCTGAGTGGATGCAATTGGTATCCTGACCTGAAAATGTATTTTCTGTTTACTAAAGAGCTGGAGAGATGGGGAGTGTTCATTTTTATTTCTGTGTTCAGTATCAGGGGTCTCCCTGTTACTGAATCGTGACTAATAATTGTCTACCGTAGGTCATCGTTGGATCTGGCTCTGATCACCTGTTCTGAGGGATTTAACCACTTAAACCTTATACGTTTGACTGATTGATTGATTGATTGATTGAATTCTTTATCAGTCAGCAATATGTCCTATGTAATCCTATGTAAGTATGTATTCAATTCATCATCATAGCATAGAATATCGTGATTACTAATTGAAGCCGAGGCCGAATTGGGCCAAATCGCATGGATGAGCCCTGACAGCACATGGTTGGTGCTACAGACTCCAAATTTCGCACACAGATAGCTCAGACCTTTGCCTACGATCTTAGCTAGGCCTCGACCCGACCCGATATGCGGTTTTCCGGAACCAACGCGAAAGGTTCGGAATCTCCAACAGCGGAGTCCTGACTACTAATTGAAGCCAATGGACGCCGAATCCAAATTGGCCCGAATCGCATGGATGAGCCCTGAAAGCACATGGTTGGTGCTACAGACTCCAAATTTCGCACACAGATAGCTCAGACCTTTGCCTACGATCTTAGCTAGGCCTCGACCCGACCCGATACACAGTTTTTCGGATCCGGCACGAAAGGTTTGGAATCTCCGTATGCGGAGATGACTGACATCGGGCTGTTCCGGAGCAAGCGCTGACTCATTGTGACATCACTTCATAAAAGGCATCACATACACTAGATGAGTCAACAAAAAATCTCTGAGTGTGGCATAAACTATAGTCTTTCTTCCTCTCATTCCGAGGTGACAGATGAAAGTATATAAGCCGGCTTCTAAGCTAAGTCCAGCACTCTTGACAGACCTCTGCATACAAGCAGCTCTCAAAAAAATGAGTACTCCAGAAAAGCTACCAAAGCTAAACCCCGGTGAAGGAGAAATAATTCGTAACAACTTGGTACTTCTAAATTATCAGTGCAAGTTCATGGAAAGCCGGAAGGAATTGCAGGAGCAGGCCTTCAAGACATCGACTCAAGTCCTTCTTTATATACAAAAACTGGAGCAGGAAAAAAGAAAAATGAACCAAAGAATTACAAAACTCGATTGGGATGCGAAATGGAAAGCTAATAAGGCTGTTGCTGGGGATCAGATGGGACAGTCAACATCTGCTGGCCAGACAGGAGGAGCAGACGGAGGAGGAGACAGTGTTCCTGGGGAGCAGATGGAACAGTCAACATCTGGTGGGAAGACAGGAGGAGCAGACAGAGGAGACAGTTTTTTTTGATGAGATCGGTGATGAAGAATTAATTAACTGTGCTGCTTTTACTGAAGAAAACAAGGATCAGTCAAGATCTGAGTTGGATGAGGTGCAGACGGGGGAGACAAACATAAGACAAGCTAAATCAACAGCACAAGACCAACAAAAAACAAGTTCTCCAAAAAAACTCAAGCTGAACTCTCCCGCTACAAAAAAGAAAAGAGCAACAAAGCGTGGGACTGGGATGATGACTTGAATGATGCAGATTTATGCAGGCTGCATATTCTGCTTAAAGAAGAAACAAACAAAAAGCGACAGAGATATATGCCATATATGGGCATAAAAGGACACATACAAACAGATACATAGATCCCCATATATGGGGATCTACATGACATCCGAGAAATCAACAACATATGCTACAGAAGAGAGAGTCTACCTTTCAGCCGACTCAATTCAGGAGGACGACCACAAGGATTACGTGACTGTGGAATTACTCAATTCACTGACACCCTCTGGAATCCCTGATCATAACCTCAAATTGAAAGTAGGCGCACCAGTCATGCTGCTTAGAAACCTGCAATCAGGTCCTGACCGCACTCTCAAGAATGGCACCAGAATGGTGGTAATGCAAATGATGGACAGAGTCATTGAGTGTGAGATTGCAGTAGGCACAAACAGGGGTGAAACAATCTTCCTACCAAGAATACCTCACTATGACAGAGGTGAGCTTCCCTTCACCTTCATTAGACGACAGTTCCCTATCCGCTTAGCATTCTCTGTTACAATCAATAAGGGTCAGGGCCAAGAGAATGAACGAGTTGGCATCTACTTGCCTAAACCTGTGTTCGCTCATGGCCAACTCTACACAGCCTTCTCTAGAGGAAAGAGAGCCAGCGCTGTAAAATTTTTCATTGTGGATAATGACAAGGGCATTACTGACAACATTGTTTATAGCGAACTCCTTTAGGATAATGGGCATAAATGGACACGGACAGACACAGAGATCTCCATATACGGGCATAAAAGGGACACACCCAGACACATACAGAGATGTCCATATATCACAGACACAGATAGCTCCATATATGGGCATAAATGCACACACAGATGGGCATAAATGGACACAGGCAAACAGATGGCCAAAACGGGTCCTATGACAACAGGTATAATGGGGTTTGATTTAAAGGGTGGAGCATTCATTCCCTATTTACATCGTTCCTGTGTAGGCCGGTCCCCGACTAGACCCTCGGCCACCCGAAGGGCTAGACCCTCGGCGGCCGAGCTTCTAGTCAATACTAATACACGTCATCAACAAATACAAACAACTATATGTACAAAGGAGAAAAAGGAATACTTCTTTGCAGTGACCAAAGTACATACTGTATGCTGGGAATTGTTGGACTCATAAATGCTTTGAGCCCTTAATGCAATGGCCAAAGTGTGTTGTGTATTATTTGGACTGATACAACTTTGTTTGGACTCATCTTCATTCCTAGGTAGATCTAAATGCAATGACCAAAGAGTCTGCTATGTACAGTATTGTTTGGACTGATCCAACATACTAAGGCATCAGACTCTATTCTGTTTTGACTTATGTTTTATGTTATTGTATGTTTTATGCTGTATGTCTTAAATGGGACCCAGGAAGATTAGTGGTCGCAAAAGCAATACTTTGTTGACTGAGATCTCTCGACACCAAATCTCAAAAATATCCAATCTATAACCTGGACGCGTTGTGAGCTTGTAGAGTGTTATTTTCAGGCAATGTTCTCCCCCAGAATAGAGAGGGTTCAAGTGGTTAAGATGCTATTTTAATCATTAACTCGATACCTCCATCCAGAAAAGTAGTCCGAATTTTGGGTTGATTTTAATGTTGTTTTGTTTTTCATGAGTGAATTCCATTCAGCGTTCAATCACTGTACACAGTATAGCCTACAGCTCTTCATAAGCATACATCAAGCTATGAGTTTGAGTTTGTACTGTAGTGAAGAAATTCTCATTCGTCATTCATCAGTGACTGTGCCTTCCAGCAACTCATGTGTAAGTGTATACTAGTTCAATTGTCACAGTTTATTGACATGCACTGTTGACAAATTTTAAATAGCTTAAATGCAGATTTGGTATCAGTCAACATGACTTCGCATAATGTGGGATATTGACATAGTGTACCGTACCTAACCAGAGGTTTGCATTCATTTAAGCTGTTCCCTTGATATAACACATCAATAAATTGCTCAGGGAGAGAGTAGAGTGTTCTATTTCTATTACTCGCTCTTTGTCTCGCTATATGGGAGCGCACCCTCTGGCGTGATCACAGAAGCATTTGTAACGCGGGCTCAGTCCTGACATATATTAGAAGACACTGGGCGGTACAGACATGTATTTCTACTTATATTAAATTAGCATTTGTTTGGACTAGTGCATCAGAGACTATAGGTTCGGTTGAAAGAGGGATGAGTATTAAAAGGTTAATGAGTGAGCAACAATAGTAAAGAAGACTCAGAGACCAACAAGTAAGTTTAAAGAGAGTTAAATGTATTAAAAGTTTGGGAAAATAATAAAATTAAAAAACATTTTGAGGGATGACAGTGAACACTTTGACTAGTGGTCAGTCTTAATCGTAATTTGAATCTAAGTTTTATTTATCCTATATTAGTGGTTATTTTCTTCTGAGATTATCTTATTTTGTTCTCGTTTTTGACAGCGAAACCTAAAGCTATTTATGAAATACTTTTAATCCTTAATGCCTATGAAATCTTTTGTTTTTTACCTCAGTGTATTAATGAAATAAATTTTAACCCCAAAGCATGAAATGAAATGGTTTTAACCTTTTAGTAAATTAAACCCTTTTTTTGTAAGACTCAAAAGTATACAATGAATACACCTTAATGTATGAAATGTTTTACCCTTATATCGAAATAAAGTTTTACCTTTTTATCAAAAATATCTTTATAAACAGAACAAAAAAAACTGTTCACTTCTTGAATCAAAATAATACCCTTTAAGCTTGAATCAAAAAACGTATTTTAACCTGTTATCAAAATATTGTATCTTTGCATACCTTTAACCAAAAATACCCCATAAATGAAATTGACAGCATAATGCTCAAATATCAACGATCAGTCAACATGAAATTGATTTCAAAACAATGAACAGTGTGTCTTCTTTTCTTTTTCTTTCCTTTTGTTAGATTTCTCAGTTTAGTGAAAGAGATGATATCCATGAAAAGTGTCCCTTCAGTGTTCTTTGCAATCGTCAGTCCTACCAGTTCTCCAGATCAAAGCAATAGTTCTTTCGGATCAACTCAGATGGGTTAACTCGCCAAACTGCTGAACTCTTTCACCACGGTTGTGCTGTAGATCAGAAACTTCAACAGTTGAAATCCACTCTTAAAAGACCCAGCCTAAAATAGACTAAATGAGGATTACTCTCTATGTATTCACAATCTGCATAAACTGCTTACTCATCTTCAGTCAATAAATCACAGAAGTATCTAATAATCAGAAATAACAATAACAGTCATTAATGTATAATGTTTGAGAACCATTGTATATGGAATCAAACGACTCACCAGAACAGATCAAGTTTGAGTTCTCATACTCTTTTGTGAAAAGGAATGGTTCATACAGCATGGATCATCACTTTGTAGAAACAGGTGACATAGGAACAGAACAGATATAGATTTGAATGTCTAGATTCACTCACAGCCACAATTGGTTTAAATGTGTGCAGCCATTATACTGCTGGTAGTACACATGTTTCTTCCAGGATCAAAGCTCACTAACAATCAACTGCACAATGGGAGTTTCTCCCTTTAATCAATGTGTATCTTTGAAAACGTTATTCATGTGTAATCAATCTCCAGGAAAATGCAACGTGCCTCCCCTCTGGCTTAGGATCAAAGAGGATGATTCTAAAACATGATGTTCTGTTTCACCCACTCCTGCAGTAAGCAGGGCTCTGATTGGTCAGTGAAATGTGTCACTGATCTCAGGTCTGAGGGTATGGAACGGAGGGGGCTGTACCTGGGACGCCAGACACACCGTTGAGCCTCTGGAGACGTTGTGGGCTAACATCAATGAAACGTCGATGAAGCAGGGTGCCCACTTGATGCCCTCAATGAAAGTCCTATACCCTCCACTCTGACCTTCAAGAGCGCCAACTTACTAGCCTGGGACCAGACGAATCTGCGAGTGCAAAAAAAAAAAAGCACTCTGCGATAGTCTGTCAACGCCAGGCTACCAACTTACCGCAGGGATTGAAACATCTAGTTCTATTAGCTTTACTATTGCATTTTGAAATCTTTATTTATTGCTAATTCCTTGTAGCTTTTAAATACTATTTTAAGGTCCCGCCCTTCCTCCTAAAACCGTCAGGGGCGTGTCAGTCCCTTCAATTCTGTTTCTCTTCTCGCTGAAATCAGAAGAAGCATCTCTCAGTCCATCGAACAAGGTCGAACAAGCTAAGAAGGTTTCACAAAGGACAGGATCGCATCCCGGGCCGCGAAATACTGCCGACTAAATGTGTTTGTGTCTGCAATGCGGCAAGTTGGGCTTCGCCTTTGATTTTGGTTCTACACTTTGGACGTAACAGCGCCTCCTGTGGTGCATACGGTCCTTAATGTGGCTTCCAGACGGGGGATGACCCCCTAGGCTGGTTACTCTGGACTTCGAGATAACAATAAGGGATTTTATAGATCGAGATATAGATCGAGTAATAGAAATAGAACAATAGGTTCTATACGTTTACTAACCTATTGTTTTGTAGGCAACCTCCGGGAGGAAGTGTGGATCCAATTATGAATCAATCAATCAATATTATGTTCCTGCATTGCCTAATTCTCACCTGGACTTCGAGATAACAATCTGAATTCAGTGGTCTGTTCAATCAGACAGACATTCTATCAGACGTTCAATCAAGCATTCTACGAAGCTGTGTAATAAACAATAATAATAATGGACTTTTCAGTGCGTGCGTGCGTGCGTGCGTGCGTGCGTGTGTGTGTGTGTGGGGTAGCTGTATAGTTGTAGTCAAACCTTAACAAGAATTAATTGGATAACATATTATCCAATGTGAGAGTGTGTGACGCGTTGTGGGCTTGTAGAATGTTTTTGCAAACATTTTAACACCACAAATGTTATATGGTGGTCCCTGAGATTGTGGTTGGACATGGACATACAGTCAGTGGAAAAAGCATTCACATTTTTTACTTAAGTAAAAGTACTACAATGTAGAAAATCTAGAAATAGTCTGTTACAAGTAAAAGTCCGGAATAAAAAATGTACTTGAGTAAAAGTACCAAAATATTGGTATCTAAATGTACTTAAAGGTAGGGTAAGTGATATTTTTTGGTTAAAACAAAAAGTATTTTGTTAAAAGGTTAAAACACTATATTCTGATAGTAATCATTACTATAGAGTGTTTTTTCAGTAACAGATGTCTCCCTGTCTCTCCAGCTCTTTAATAAACAGAAAATACATTTTCCGGTAGGTGTCAAAATCTCAGCCAATCAGGAGAAAGTACCCATTTTTAAGCTTAATTTGTATAGTGTTCCAGTTCCAATTTTGTCTGCTCATTTCTTAGTGTAATCACTTCCAATTTCACTTGTTTAATCTATATCCTGATTGAGTTCTCTGTCCTGGTTGGATAAAATTGGAAATGAAACTGAAACTGAAACAAAAATGTATTTTCTGTTTATTAAAGAGGTGGAGAGACAGGGAGACTCCTTTTACTGAACAAACACTCTATAGCAATGTGTACTATCAGAATATAGAGCTATTTAACACTTATTTTAACCAATGCAAATCACTTACCCTACCTTTAAAGTAGCCTACCAAAACTAGAAAGTAGGCTACTCATTATGCAGAATGTCCCATTTCACAAGTTGTCACATGTATGACATCTTTTGAAAATAGCAGATCGACAAGATCTGTGAGCTTGTAGATCGGCTATTTTTCGAATGGACGAAATGTATATTGGGGTGAAGTGGTTAATGTAAGTTTTGTAATAATAATCGAAATCTACAAAGTAACTAGTCACTTAAGTTTTCAAATAATTGTAGTTATAATAATAATGATAATAATAACAATAATAATTGTAGTGGAGTAAATTTTCTTTTCAACACCACTGTATATAGCAAGCAAATGCTCACCTATACAATAAACAACAACACAGTGAAGGTGCTTTGAAAAAGGCTACAAGTATAGGTTACAATTCTGCACCATCAACAATAATGTCTTAATGTTATGTCACCATCTCCACGGCGGGAGAAACAAAAGTAGGAGAAAAAAAGGTAGGACTGCTGCACACATAACAGGCCTAAGGCCTTCACATAATGTACATAGACCTACTGTAGTGTGCACATAACACTATAACTAGCAAGGATAGCATTAGCCTAGTACTGTAGTAGTTCAGTTGACACCTTGACAAAACAATAACTATACAGAAAAAAAGCAACACATTGGTGGATCGGATTAAAAAAAGCATTTTATTCCGATCAGTGGCCTCTTTCTCCGAATTTTCTCCATGCTTTCAACTAAGCAACCCTATCGGTTGGGAGGTGTACTGCACTCTGATACATTGTAACTCTATGAGGAAATGGCCGTCGATCGGATTAAAATGCCTTTTATTGAACAACACGGAATAAACGGATACTTTTGAGGAACCGTACATAATTATAACGTCCGTGGCCATGAGGTAAGCACTTTATATTTGAAATCTTTTCAAATATAAAGTTTATGTAGATGTAGGGCCGTAAATGGAGAAAGTGCAAACACCAGGTTGAAGTTCATCCATGACGGTCGTGACAGATGATCGTCATATGATCCATAGCTAGTATATCCATTGTCAGACAAACCAAAATACGACACCTCTGGCAAACACAATAACGCACGTTACACGCGCGCATGCACATTTGAAATACATATTTATTTTTTCACATTTGAAATATTTATTTATGTCCACATAAACAGAAGTACAAGAATGCCTTGTACAAAGGACATAAACACTGCCAGTGCAGTCAGATAATAGGAAAACATCCAGTTACAAAGTGCATAAGGCAGAACATTGTTACATTCAATAATGTTGGCATACTTGTCAAGCACAGCAGACAACAATCATTGGTAAAGGAAACGGCCTCCTCCAAATTGAGCAGCTTCCTATAATAGCTGATATTGAGCAGTACCTTGCTAATTGTTTAGCCCTCCTTTTGGAGAGGCTGGCCATTTGAAGGCCCCTCACAACCAACTTGTGCGCATGTCCTAGGCTACCAAAGATAAAAAACAAAAGTTTACATCTGTAGCCTAGCTGAGAGATGGTCTGCTCTAGCTGATGATATTTTAGCACTTTGGTTTGGAAGGCTTCCTCTAACCTGATATCAAAAGTACAGCCGACCTCGAGAATGAACATCTCCCTATGGTTTTGGATCAGGGGTGTTAGCTGAAATGTTAGAGAATACAGAATCATCATTACACAGGCTAAACATGCTCGGTTTAGATGGTAAAACCCGCAACCTCGCTTTCAGAGTAAAGACAACAATGCATTCGTCTGAAGCAACATTTTTGAACACAGAGTGAGAGACAGAATGGTCCGCAGCAGGGAGATATGCAGTCTTCCCTTGCAGCCTCAGCTCAGTCTAATGCTGCCGCTGCCTTTGCTGTTGTGCCCATAAGAGGCGGCCTCAGGCATTAGTCAGTGGGAGTTGGTGTTCTGTTCCACACACAGTTATAGATGCTCTGACAGGGATACTGGAGTCAGATATAAAGTCCTCCGAGACAGCCATCGCCTCAGAGTTAGACCCTACCCACTTCAAGGTAACATCAGCCCAACGGCACAGATCACTTAAGTCCGGCCAGTCTGACCACACACCGAAGCCGGGAGAGCGATAACTTGCCGCGTTTCTCTGATCGGTACCTGGCACTGTGTCCAATATTCGTTTTTTTACATGATGGAGAAGTGTTCAACACTCTGATGATGCCACTGCAGTTTTCCAACTAAGATCTAATATGAATCTGGCAGCTAGGGGATACATTTATTCACGTGAGGTCAGCAGCATAGCACAAAATTCCGAGCCCCCCCCCAAAAAAAAACTTTCCTCCACTTTCCTAAAAAGTGTGTGCGCGTGTGTGTCGAACACCAGCAGTCAGCAGACGCATGAGTTATGTGCGTAATGCGCGCATGCATTGATCAACATTGTTTATCAGACATAATTAGTGCTATCTTTTAAGGCGAAGTCCTTTTAAGTAAGGGGGGGAGTATTTGTTTGTGTGTGTGTGTGTGTGTGTGTGTGTGTGTGTGTTTGAAGTGAAACAGGGAGGGCTACTAGCATGTTGTGGAGCCATCTTCAGGAGGATAACAGGAGGATAGATTCTATAGCCTGAAGGGACAGTCATGGGTTTAATTGGTTGTTGTTGGTTGTCAGGGCAATATCACAACCAATCGGTGGACGGCCAACCAATGATGACGCGTTCCGGACCCTTTTTTTAGCAAACCCGCCCCTGTTTCCCACACACAGAGCCTTTTTTTACCAAACCCGGACGTTTTTACCACAGCCACGCCCACCTATTTATATAAAGAGGAGTGCACGCCCACATTCCATTCATTCCATTGTACCTGTCTGTGGTATCCCACACTCAAAAATATTGCATGACTGTGTAAAATAGTTTACAAAGCATAAAAGAAAACTGAATAAGTCAACCAAATACTGGAGGTATTCTCAGTGTTTTGTTTGCAGCGGTGGAAAGGTCAGCTGCCGGCATTTTCTTGTAATTGTCTTTCTCATTTCTTCACACTGAAGTGACAGATTGAAGGATGTTTCTGAATTGGTTTTCTGTCCTTTGGGACCTGCCAGGTAATTCTCACAACTCTCATTTCTCTTTTCTCCTGTGAATCTAATTGAATATTGCTGGATTTCTCTCTGATCTTTTTGCAGTTAGAAATAAAGGCTGCTCTGTCTGGATTGCTTTTCATGGTCTTTTTCTCCTCCAAGCCAGCATGGAGAATGAATGCAACCCACCCCCCCCCCCCTCCATCTCTACTTTAAAAACATTTCATCTCTCTCTTAGAGGTGACTCAATTACCACGGACTGTTCTAATGGTTCAGCACATCCTGTGGTGCTTTCTCCTCTGATTCAGCACTGACCGTATTACAGCCTGCAGTATTCTGTGACCCTTAAGCCCAATTCATACGTTGCACGTCGTGCGTCGGAAATAGCCGAATTGCGACGGAGTATAAATTAGGCTTGAGAGCGTATCTCATACTCTCTTTCTTCCCCTTTTTCTCTCTAATTCTGTTGCCCTCATGCCCTGTCCCTAGCCTGGTAAACCCTCCCTCCGGAAATCTCATTTCCATTTGATTTCAGAAAGGAGTCTGGTCTGAAACGCCTTTCTCCAATAATCGCTCTGCTCGCCGAGCCGACGAGCCTATCAGCGTCGTCGCTCATTGTTCTGTGATTGACAGCGACAGTTGGCCAATCAGGTGGCGAGTTCGAGTGAGCCCGAATGAAGCCGAGTGCAGCCTGAGAGCCGCCGACAAAACACGAACGGCAGCCATTGTTGTTTGTGCGAGTGCCTTCACTTCTTACTTTCGGTTTTAAAACGCTCTCAAACTTCTTTTTTGAGGCACGGAATTTACTATTAACATATCGTTTGGATAGAATTTAGTTGTTTAACTTCATATATGTGGTCAATTAATCATGACAGAGCCTATTTAAAAATATAAATTTAGAGAACCGGCAGGGGCGGGGAGTGACACGCATGTATCCCAATAAGGCAACCTATTTTCGGCATGGCCGTCCCAAAAGTCCCGTTGCGTCACAGTCAACGGTATTACTCCCGCCCAACTCCAGCCCACAGCGATTATTGCAGAAAGGCGTTTCAGACCAGACTCCTTTCTGAAATCAAATGGAAATGAGATTTCCGGAGGGAGGGTTTACCAGGCTACCCTGTCCCTGTCTTTCTCTATCCCTTACTGTTGTTATCATTCTTTTCTTTCTCTCTTTTGCTCTTTGTTTGTCTTTCTTCCGCTCTCTCTGTTGCTCTCATTATTTGTGTGTGTGTGTGTGTGTGTGCGTGTGTGTGTGTGTGTGTGTGTGTGTGTGTGTGTGTGTGTGTGTGTGCGTGCGTGCGTGCGTGCGTGCGTGCGTGCGTGCGTGCGTGCGTGCGTGCACGTGTGTGTGTGTGTGTTAGTCTGTCGATCAGCATCAAATTTCATGTGCGCGCTGCCAGTAGGCCAAATAATTCAATTCCTAGATATTATTAACATCGCCCACTGACAAGTATATTATTTTTGTGAAGCCGAGGAGAGGAGGCGCGAGAGGAATAGACAGAGATTGAGGGGGAGGTAGGGAAGGGGGGAGAGGGAGACTATTTCACCCACACATTGCTGAGCACCAGAACCTCAACATGCTGATGAACATGCTGATTATCTCAAAAGTATGCATTGTCAGAGCAATAACACTGGCAGGTAAACTGATTACGTGATGCCACGTTGTTTATAAAAAAAGAGACAAATGTGAGGGCGGCTTTAATTTTAATTCTCAGGGTTTTGTTTCCAGTCTGCCCTGCCAGTCCCTGTATGTTACTACAGTACATCTGGTCATATATTGGCTTTTAGGCTAACATGGTAATATCACATTTGTCCTAGTGATGACAACATGCCACACCACCACTTTTTGAAGTTTTCACTGTCCAAAGATTTGTCTCCATACAGCATATCACTCTTGTTGCGCCATGATGATGTAATGACAGTCCTTTATCATATCCCTGCCCCCTTTGCCCCGTGCCTTTTCATACACACACACACAGGCCAAAACATTGTCAAGACAAGCCCTAGACAGATGGAGGGAGGTAGGGCATGCCTCCTGGCAGAGATTACCTCTCTGCTGAGAGCACCTCTCTAGTTCTCTTTCTTTACCTCTATCTGTCTCTCTCTTTCACTTGCTGTTGCTATGATTCTCCTCCTGTATTGCACCAGGCAGTGTGTACATTACATCTCTGCATCATGCCATTCAGTACAGTTATTTGGTCAGAAAGAAGAGATGGGTGAAAGGCAAGGACTCCCAATAGCGGAGGACAAAAAGTATGTCCTGTAGGCTTTACTACTGTATCATTCATATGGACAGGCCTTGCAGAATCGTGTGTCAGAGCCTCTCAGAGCTGCCAGCAGCAGTGAGCGAGAGGAGCGTGCATGAGGCATTTGGTTGTCAGACTGTATGAGTCCGCCTGTCTCGGGCTCTGTCGGTGGATGACGTTGTTGCAGTGTACTGTAGCATCCGACGTGGTCGGCCGTGTTGGTCATGCTCATCCACACATGTATTGCATTTTTTGTTGACTTTTTTTCCACTGTGGCCGACATGGCCCTGCATGCATCCTCCCGACAGTCTGTCATAGCGGTGTGTGTTTAATGGTCCTTTGCTTTGGGTTTGTGTAAATCCAGAGAAATGAACTGCCATCTTTTTGATGGGGAGAGGGAGAAATTGTTTTCCTTCTCTTTGTGGCTGTCATCCTGTCTCACCTTTTTCTTTCTTTCTGTGTGTGTGTGTGTGTGTGTGTGTGTGTGTGTGTGTGTGTGTGTGTGTGTGTGTGTGTGTGTGTGTGTGTGTGTGTTTGTGTGTGTGTCTCAGCAGATGTACTGGAGGGAAAGAGTGCCATCCTGCTGGGCATGAGCCAGTGGAACTCAAATGACCTGGTGGAGCAGATTGAAACTCTCGGACACATGGATCACCAGTCGCATGGTACGATGAAAACACACAAAAGCATGCGCGCATGTGGCACGCACGCACGCACGCACGCACGCACGCACGCACGCACGCACGCACGCACGCACACACACACACACACACACACACACACACACACAGTATAAGTGAACAGGGTATCTGCACTAATGTTTGATTGATTGATGTACTTTATTTAGTAAGACATGAGAACATCAGTACATGGAAGTACAAAAAAATCACAATACAAGGTCTACTAAACTGGAAGACTCATTAAGCACTGAGCTTGTTGAAGATGAGATCCCCACGCACACAAATCATGATGACATATGAGACAGACAGATATACACAAACTACTATACAGAATGTCATACAATCAGCTTACAGGTTACTGGTATGAAGAGTGAAAAGAAATATACAAGAGAAAAAAAGAAATGGGGGGGGGGTAGGTTAAGACTTAGACAGAGGCCATTTTCGGATTGCAGCCTCCTGAAGGTGTATCTTACAATTTAATGACTTTAATTGTCAAATATTACGTAAGAAAGAGGCAAACATTGTGAAAATAGACGATCTATAAGCTCACAGCGTCTCACAGTGCGAGATGTTGTTGGCTATTTTCACAATATTTATATGTGGAACCAAGTCAAACTAAATGTAATGCCTACAATTCCAAGTGCTTCTCAGGGTGGGGGGTCCCCAGTTCAAACATGATTATTTTGGGGGGTCGCAACCGTCGCAACCTGAAAAGTTTGGGAACCCTTGGGCAAATGCACATAGTGCAGGTGGAGGTGCAGTTGCACTTGTCTGTTAAAGGGAATGGGAGACGACTCTCATTGGTCTAATGCAGGGGTCTTCAACGTTTTCAGGCCAAGGACCCCCTAGCTGAGAGAGAGATGAAGCAGGGACCCCCTCTATATTGTATAAAATTGTGTTTCAGATTCAACTTTTTTGGTTTACCTGGTCTGCTCTTTTGTTCCCTCTACACCTATATCTCTGCCAAAAATAGCCGATCTACAAGCTCACAACGGCGTTGTGAGCTTGTAGATATACTATTTTTGGCTAAAGTTCTCCTCAGAAAAGGGATGCTAGGGTTCGAGTGGTTAAGGTAAAAAGAAAAATCATATCACATAAAGATTTGGCGGACCCCCTGTAGTCACTCTGAGGACCCCCTAGGGGTCCCGGACCCCCTGTTGAAGATCCCTGGTCTAATGAGAATGGAATGAGACCTTGACCAAGCGAATAGATGTATCTGTCAGATCTTTCAAATTCCATTCCCATTGGCTACAATTGGCTTTTTAAGTTTGCGGGAGGGGCCCGTCTTGCACAAAATGCACTCCCAGTATAGTCAGGGGATATTAAAAAAGTCTTGGAATAAATTCCTTACCAAAAAAAATCTTCACCAATGTGTTTGCAAAGGTGTCTAGTAACACATCACAACTTTATTGAAATTCAGTATCCCTAGGAGAATTTTTGACAGCTCCTTAAAGTTGGAGTACCCACCATAACCTTGGTTAAAAAAAAATCCCCCAAAAAAATCCAAATTTAATTCTGTTTTAAGTAGCATGTGAGGTGTCAAACTAGGGTGTTTTTATGATTCTGAATCCATTGCAATCATTTGTTTTGCACCAAAACCACTCCTTGGGCTAAAAACGGCCCAATCTCAATGGGCTTTTTACACAAAAAGTATACATGGCTATGGCCGTTTTTAGCCCAAGGAGTGATTGCAATGGATTCAGAATCATAAAAACACCCTAGTTTGACCCCTCACATGCTACTTAAAACAGAATTAAATTTGGATTTTTTTTTGGTTTTTTTTTTTAACCAAGGTTATGGTGGGTACTCCAACTTTAAGGAGCTGTCAAAAATTCTCCTAGGGATACTGAATTTCAATAAAGTTGTGATGTGTTACTAGACACCTTTGCAAACACATTGGTGAAGATTTTTTTTGGTAAGGAATTTATTCCAAGATTGGAAAATATTCTGCTAATATCCCCTGACTAGTAGCCCAAAGAAGATCTGGCATCCCAAATATTGGCCTGGTTGGCAATCTGCGCTCAGAGGAGTGCACTTTTCTGGTTATTATTATTATTAATACTAGTAGAAGTAGTAGTAGACAAATAAGACATACATTTCAAAAATAGGAATTGAACAAATCCCAAAAGCACATCCCAAATTTCAAATCAATGGAGGACAAAGTACTCACATTTCCACACCAATAAATGAACGCTTAAGACATACATTTATTCTCTGATACACTCTATTCTTTACACAGTCCAATTTCAGTGTTTATTTATACATCACCAGGCCAAAATAAATCCAAACTCACCACTGAGCAAGATAAAATGGAATACAAATTGACCAGTAAGGCAATCAGTGCACCATGAATCATTCCTGCTAAGGCCATCACATTTTCACAGAAGATTGCACAAAAGAATCACCTTGTCTCTTGTTGGCCACGGGCCATCTGCCCACTTTGTAGGCAGAACGCAGCAAACCTGGGATTGGGTTTCCAAAGCAATTTCACTTTTCTTTACTCCAACATGTGGGTCCATGAGCATTAAGGAGAGAAGTGATTCAACACAATATAAAACATTATTACCTGAACATATATTGGTTATATTTTAGCACTTTTTTAGACCAAGGGTCAAAAGATTTTCCAATGTCTATTCTTTACAATGTTTTTTTTTACTTTGAAGCTGAAAATGGACAATGGATTGCAAGTATTTAGTTAATGATGTAACTTTGCAGTCTCACAATGACTACTGCACAATGTAGATGAGTAATTAACGTATAGCTGTGTAATTAAACCGGCTCATCTTGTAAAGGTCATGTCTGAGATTTGACAGACTGGGTGCTCTGAATTGGTTCAGTTCTAGGGCAGTGTAGGGATTAGAGTCCCTCCTACAGAGATGAAAGAAGAAGCTTGCTGAAAGACAGGTGTACTACAAGTGGTGTATCTGAACCTGGTAAGCTACCTGCTGGTTGCTGACCTATCCCAGAGAAATGTGGTTCGTCATATGGTGGATAGGTGGTATCCAGTTCAGCTAAAATGGACGTTTAAACAAAGTAAATACACTGCAATTATAGCTGAGATGTTATTACCATTAATATGCAATACATTAAATATCATCTGCACTGCAGTGATGGAAGAAGTTAACTTTTTTTGTAAAAGTAGCAATATAATACCACAATTTAGAAATACTTGTACTTTTAGTAAAAGTGCTCATTATGCAGAATGGCTCATTCCCCTATTTTTTTTCCAAAATATTTATATTACAATATTATTTTCAAAATCTTTCAAAAAGCCTAAGTACAAAATAGGGCTTAATTGGTTAATGTTTGTTTTGTAATAATCCTGCATTAAAATATAATGGGTGGGTGGGTGGACTGCAGCCCCTGGGGGCCCCGTCAGCATTGATGTCAGACACTGTCAGCACTGATGTGATTTCTGCCAGGCCAGAGTGGCTACCCAGGGCCTGCACACTTTGGAGGGCAATCATAGCCAATCAGAATGGAAATCTGAAAGATACATCTTCGTCACATGACTACAGAGATGAGTTGTACTGATTTGCGTGAATTTTGGACAAAATCTGTAGAAGTAGAAGCAAAGGGTTTGTATTTAAGAGCAACAGTTAATCGGTTGAGAACTCAGCCAGTTGTGGTGCTTTTCATGCCTCAATAAGCTTTGTTTATACTTCGACGCACAACGGAATCATGCGTCGAAAATCGCCGATCTATCGCCGGTCAGTACAGTTCTACAGTATGTGTCTAGATATCTATGCGCTGTGCACTCAGAACACAGAAGCCCCGTTCACTTACATTGAAGAGTGTACTATAAGCATGTGCTAACTAACATTGCGAGTCAATGGTAAAGACTTTTGCACACACAGCATTAAGAACGTTTTTTTATGGTAGATTATACATTTCACTCACTAGTCATTAACTATATAATATTTACCTTGTTGATTTGATCATTTAAAATATATATACAATATATTTTAAAGTAATAGTTATTCAAGGAAGATCTAGGTTTAGGAGAGGTGGTGCGGCCCCCTGTATTGACGGGGCGCCACTGAAATGTTCTCAGGTGGAAATAGACCTATATGGGGAGTTGCGTTCTTCCTTGGCCTACTGGGAGTGTGCATGCAAAGTTTCACACTGATTGGCCCAGTGGTGCCAGAGATTAGCTGTTAACAGATTTACACAAACAAATGGACAC